>NW_006159515.1:6801284-6840371 GCF_000334495.1 Tupaia belangeri chinensis | reverse complement strand
CAGGGGTGGGAGCCGGTGGCGGGAGGCTGCGCCGTGCCAGGCGGGCCCCGGGCCCCAACTTAGCCCGCCACCCTTCGGGGCTCCCGCTCCTCTTCTTTCCCGCTTCCTCCCAGCCCAGCCTTCCAGGACTCCCCAACCCTAACCTGCTCCCTGTCGACCCCTGCTTCGCTCCTGCCCTCTCATCTCTCAAACCCTCTGCTCCCCCTTCCCCATCCCTGCCTTTTGAAATGTGTCCCGCCTTGTCGCTGCCTCTGCGCATACCCCCTTGTAGTCTTTTTCTCAGTCTTGTTCTAACATCAGAAGCTGGATTTCCCTCCTCCCCACCCCGTTTTTGTGAAGTTGCCTATAGGGTTTCTTTCTAAGCAGCTTCCACCTTACTCTGTTCTTCCTTCAGGCACATTTTCTGTGATCTTTAGAGATTTGTGGTTTCAACATAAATGGGATGAACTGAGACACCCGTTGTTTAACTGGGCCTATACCATATGTATAAGTCTTCAATTTCATTAGATCTAACCTGAATTTCTCCTTTTAAAAAAAAAAATCACTCTGGCTCTTGGCCTTAAAAACATAGCTGTGGCTATTTCCAAAGACATTATTTCTCATACACTGGAAGCTCATTGACCGAGAAGTGGTTAAGGCTTTTTGGGGGGTTCAAGAGAAGGTTGATGGTAGGATGTCAGTGTTGAGACTCCTGTGTATGTGAAATACTTCCAGGAAAGAAGAAAACTTCCCAGTATCTTTACGTGCGGTGTCAGAGCCTGCCTTCCAACTTGATTGATTATATAGGGAGTTCTTTGCAACTGTGTGATTGAAGATTTGTGTAAAATTTAGTGAAGGATGTTCAGCCAGATATTTTACTGAGTGAAAACACTTTACAGCTATTCAACTGAGGGGCAGGTCCTCTTCTGAACTCAAGGGCCTGAGGAGTTTCTGTAATTGTCTTAGAAACCACAGTGTTGTTAATACTTGTTTTGAGTAGATTGCAGATATGCTGTTTACACTTAGTGGTTTTATAAGTGAAGTAAATACACTGAGAATTCAGTTTTGTATGAAAAAGTACTTTCAACTGTTAGCTCTATTCTAATGACTTTAGTCATTTGACATACATGTAATACATGTTCAGAGTACAAATCCAAATAATACAGGTAGTTTTTTATTTCATTCCACAAAGGAACTGCCTTAAGCTTCTGCTGAATCTTCTCCTGAATCTTCCTTGAAAATATACTTCTAAAGGAATGTACATATACATCGTTTTTACCCTATTTTGGAACTTAGATTTTTTTTCATTCAGTATATTTTACATTGCCATATAAGAGATTTTTTTGAGCAGCTGTAGATTATGCATCATATAGATGGATATATTATGTGTATAGGTAACCTCCTATGAGTGGGTATTGAGGCTTCCAGTGTCTTGTTTTTAAGATAGTACTGTACATAGGGATACATACATACTTATTTACATACTTGGCCAGATTTATTTGTAGAGTATTTTAAAGTGTCCTTAGAAGTCATATGCATGCATTAGTTGCATTACTTTGCACTTTGGATACGATGCTGCTGTAAAACATTTTAGTGCTTTCAGCTACTTCTAGAGATAATTTTTCAACAAAATAAATTCTTAATCCCAACCCATGATAGAAATTTCCATGTTACAAAGCAGAACTGCATTGTAATTAGTAAGCTGGTTTAAGTCTCCCTCTTCCCTCCAATTGCTTAAGTCTCTATTGTCAGACCTAGTGGGGAATCTCTTCTATTGAACTAAATACCAGTGTCTGTTTTAGCTTGAATTCTGATTGGTTCCTGCTGTAAATCTTTTATCACTTACATCACTTTGGGGATAGTTAGCATTCAGCACATTTTCTCATAAAGAACAATTGGAAATAAGTACTGTTAATTCTCTTAGTCCCTTTATTCCTGATGAAAACATTCAGATACTGTGTTTTACTTTTCTTTGTATGTCCTGCAGATATACTAGTGGGTAAATTACTGTGATAACAAAATTTTCTTAATTTAACAAAAAAAAAATGTTTTTTCAGTAAACATTATGAGGAAGCTCCCTGGTGCTGTTTAATATTGCTCTAAGTGAGTCTGGAAATAGAGCTTCTTAGGAAATATTTGAGAAAAGAAATAGCTTCACATAAAAATAGCTTTATCTCCCCTTTCTTACCTCATGGAATAAGCCTTTTATAAGTAAACCAAATTCAGTACTAAATCTGATATAGCAAATATAGGAATATTTTCTATCAACTAAAAAACCAGCAAGGCCTTAGTAAATATCTTTGTAATTTACATAGTCACAATAAAATACTTAGTTGACACATAAATACCAAACTCTGTTGACTAAGGTGACTTGTTTTGTATTCAAATATGAAGTCATTGTACAATTAAAGGCTTTCTTTTTATCCAAACTGTTGAAGGGCTTTAAAATTCTAAAAAGTTTAAAACTTTTTCCATTTTATAAATCATTTGATAGGCTTTCTGTTTCGTTTCTCTTTTTAAAATCTTCAAGGATTTTGCTCTCTAACTTTACAAAAAGTGTTCTTATATTTGAAGAAATTATTTGATTGCCTTTAGGACCCACAGTTTAACAACATGAATGAACAGTTAAATAAATGATTTACATATAAAGTTGAGTATTCATGTTATTCATAAATAGACATTTTTATATTTTATTATTGACATGCTTGAATTTTATGTTCATATACCTCATTCCTCCTTGATTTTAGTATAGAACTTTATTGTAAGTTGAAGGAGAGTAATTTATTAAAAATATACTTGATTGTTAAGGAACCAAGGTGTTTTAACAACTTAAAGTTTCTGTCCTCTCATGTTTCCTCATACAAGGTAGGCTTGCCATAAATATGGATGAGTGAGATGAGTACATAATTAGCATTTCTCTTTTGTGGGCAGGGAAGAGGGAAGGAAAAAGCTTTACATTGTGTGATTATATAAGCGGAATAAATAGAACTGAAATTCTTTTGGCCTCAACACTGGTCACATTCATTGACCCTAACTAGACTCATTCTCCAAATAGTCTTAGAAACAGTCTTTGCATTACTGTATTCCAATGGGCTAGGTACTCTGGATACAAAGATAAGGAGATGCAGTCCTGCTTTTGTGGAACTTAGTCTGTTTAAGCTGATTTTGATTTTTTGCCCAGCCATTGTCCTTGACCATTATGGTATGGATATAGTACTATATTTAGCTCGTCACCATGGAACATGTCAGATGAGGAGAACTCTCTGTAAGGAGTCATATGTCACTCATACTAAACTCTCCCTCCATCAACTTCTAATTCATTATGGATTAGTGTTTAATATTTGACTTCATGTTTATAAGTCTCTATTAGAATTAGCATACTCAAGCCACCTGGAGTAGAGAGCCTTGATTTATAATGGATTTGTTGAGTGTGGTTAGCCTAATTGGGATTTTTTTTTTCCCCACAAACTTTAGATTTAGATCGCTGGAAATTTAGGTGTTAAATATGTGTAGCATCTGCATTATATCAGGGGTTAGGCTAGAAATAAAAAGATTTTTATTGTAATGTGAGAGACTGTGTTTGTGAGTATGTGTGTAGTGTTTTAGACACAATCTTACCATGTCAGGAAACTGCCAAGTAACTGAGACTACAGGCACATGCCACCTTGCCAGCTTTTAGGGTGGGCTAAAAATCAAACCCAGGCCTCCCTTGTGGCCTCACCTGCTGAGTACTAGCACCAACCCGTGTGTGCTACTGCAGTTGGGTGGGCCAAGAGATTTTTTTTTTTTTAATGAGAAAGTTATATTAAATTGGTATCTTAGTTGCTTGGTAAAAATGAAGAAATCTCAAGATACTTACCAATTTTTCAGTCAGCTTGTGAATATCTTTACATAAATCATCTCTTTTGTGGACGGATAATTCAGACCATGATCTTAGCTATGAACACTTTTCAGCACAATTTTCAGCATTGATATGATCCTGTGTGCTTTTTATTAGGGTTGAACTCGAGGTTATCAGAAGATCTTAAATTTTCCTTTCCTCCAAATTTATTCTTCCTCCAGACTGAGATTGGTTCAAGAAGTCTGAAAATCAGGTAGTACTGCATAAATAGGGCTGATTATTTAATGAGGTAAGCTCTCAGGAATGAAACCCAGAGCCTTCTGGTGCCACGAGAGAATTTGAGGAAGGTTGGCCTTAGAAGGTCAGTCTGTCTTTTTGTCTGTGATCTTGTAAAGTCATCTAACTTTTAAGTCTGTCTTTATCTGCCAGTACATCAGGGGTGCTCTTGGAATACTTCAAAGGTATAAGATAGATGTGGGTTCAGAGTTGCTTTGTTTTCTTCCCTTCTCACCTCTGTCCAGAGAAAGCAAGTAGATTATAGAGGTATGGTCATAATTAGAGTTCAAGGCAAGCTCTTTTAAGTTTGCACTGTTGAGAAATCAATGTTAACTACATTACACCTCAAAGTGGATAGATGAGAGTGTATTTATTTTTATTTATTAAGATGCTTCTTAAGGAAAACAGTTCCAAGTGTATTTAAATGGATTTCTTGCCATAGCAGAAGACCATCATTGTTGGAATTTTTGTACATAAATCAACGCATATACTTCTCAACTTCCTTTGCTGACAAAATATAGTTGGGTCTCATTTCTTGATCCATTCTATCTGTATTAATTGGTATAAACTTGTATTGCTAACCAATTTCTTCTTCTTTTACATTATTATCAGAAAAGAGTCACAAAACCTTTTCCTGAAATACCTGAAAATAATAATAGTCTTCTGACCATACTAATTTATGTATATATTAAATTTAGTGTAATACTTGAAAGATAGTATTATGTAAAAAATGTGAATAGTTTGTTTTTCTCTCTCTGACTTGCTTCATCTGAGGTTTGTATGTCAGTGGTTGTGTTAGTAATGTAATTTGACCCAATTCTACATTATCCTACCTGGAAGTATTGACAAAACAAGTGGTTTGCCCTGCTACAGAGTGCTACTTTAGGGAGCACTTTATTTTGTGTGGTAGCTCAAGTCCCATTTGACCATTTTTTGACCTCCAGGACCTTGAGTTTTGTGTAGGGAGCAGAAGTTGGGAAAATATGAGCAACATTAGCAACATCTACTTGAGAGATATAGGTAGAAAGAAGCTTGGTAAGTAACTCTTTGGACATCCTTTCATTCCTAACCTATCTGAAGTATCTTGCATGTCACAGAAGAAAATGTTACCACCAGACCTAGACTAAATGACTTCTCAGGCCTTCTCCGATCTTTTTTACTCTTTCGTTTCTTTCACTGGAAACTCATGAAGTTTTCTAACATTGTATCCTAACATTTAATTTTTTATTCCACGTAGGAAACCTATGAAAATATTCCAGGCCAGTCAAAGATCACATTCCTTTTACAAGCCATCAGAAATACAACAGCTGCTGAGGAGGTACTACCTTAACGTTTGAGAATATTACATTCTCAGAAAACAAGTTTACGGTATCAGTTGATGGTACAGTGAATGATGAAAAGTATTGCATGACTTTACTAGAACTTTGAACTTAGTACTTGTTAAAAGCTACTGAAGAGTTTCCATTTTTCCATGCAGGATATGCCCAGGGTGGAGAAAAGTTGTTGGTTTTGTAAATATTAATAGTTAAATTGATTTCTGCCACTATAAAATTTTCTTTTCAACAATTCTAAAGGAATAAATTCATTCAATGTTTTAATGTACTACCAAATGTTTTGAAAAAATACTTTTTGTCTTTTAGTTTGCTACAGAGCGCATACACTCACCAGAGAGAGAGAAAGTGAGAAAAGCATCCTCCAGGGAGGATGGCCATACCGCAATCCATTCTCCTCTCGGGATTTTGGGTACAAGCGCCCACCATGTATTTCAAACCACCAGGTTTGGGACTTGAACCACATGTGGAATCCAGCAGCTTCACCACCACGCCACCTGGCTGGCCCTCTAGAATCTTTTTAAATCATGGTTTTTAGGGAATTACTTTGTTATTGTACCAAGTTCAGATTCACATTAATTTCCAGATTCTTTTTTCCTCTAGTAAAACAGTACTTTTCCAGAGTTTTATAAATTACTACTTTCTTATGCATTTATTAACTATTTCTCTTTTTTCCTTTCCATCAAGTAGTATTATAATAAGTAGCGAATGTCATTGAATATCTATTTACTTTGGAAAAGGTTTCAAAATACTCAAATAAAGAAAAATTAACACTACCTATGAAACAGCATTTAAAGTTCATAGAATAAAATAGCTTTGCTGATAGTCATACTTATATATATTAAATGCTTACATGAGGGTTCTTCAGCTCATAGAAAATGTGTATTATGAAAAAAATACAAATTTATTTCAAATTTATTTATTTATTAGAGAGGGGAACAGATAACACCCCACCAAGTTCCTTGATGCCAAAGTTTACCCCCCAACCCCAGGAAGCCCCAGTCATGGGCATACATAATGCCTGACGCACTCACAGAGGTCTCCTGACAAAAACCCAGAACTCTTCCATGTGGGTCAGCCTCACAGAGCATCGTTATTTCACCACTGTGCCACCCTGTAGTCAGCTATTTGGGATCCAACTCCGTTAATCACTAGGCTACCAGGCCAGTTGTCCCCAGGAAATTTTTGAAGTACCTGGTAATAATACTTGTCAGAAATGCTGTCATACTAAACTTCTACATAGTGTTTTACCTGACTTTTAGTCAATCACCTTAGATAGGCAATTTTCTGTTCTCTCATAGCACTTACAAAGCAGTATAAAAATACTCCAGTTTTTTTAAAATAGATGACAGGAGATACTTATTGGCTTTGTAACATGTTTTTTCCTGTAACTCAAAATGGATGTCGAATGTGAAGAAACATATAAAGTAACTTCTATCACTAAAAACAGATGGCTATTTTAATTCTTAAAGATTTATGCAAGCTAGCTGCTAAACAAATTTTAAAGCCAAGACTAATGTGAACATTACTGAATTTTGTTCTTAAAAACTTGTATTAAATTTGTTTTAGAAATTAGGTGATGATTGCAATTTTGCCTCAGCATCATGTTTGTAGCTTCATAGTCTCCAGTATATGTGTGAAAAGAATTGCACATAATTTTTTTTAACCACTTGTATAAGAATTTTAACCACTTTGGATTCTTTAAAAAGTATGTTAAATTTTTTGAAGCTTGCCACCTACCATAGGTTATTCAATAAAAAGATAATCTCAGTAAAAGTTAATGAAGAGGGGGGAATAGCTGATTTTATTTGTATGGGCTGACTTTTTGGTTGGTCACGTCTCGAAGTAAAGTAATTATAGTGATAGTGAGCAGCAGCCTAGAAAAAACAAGAGCAGAAAAGAGTAGGTTCAGCATTCTCAATGGCTTATTGGTTTGAGAGGTTAAAATTCTAGAACAGTATGTGTCTCTGTTTTCCTCTTAATAACCTGTTAATACTAGGGGTCTTCATAAAGTTTGTGTAAAATGTGTTTTAAGAAAATCTACACATTGATTACAGAATCTTTTGCGCCTAAGAATAAACTTGTATTTCCTTTTTTCCACAAACTTTTTGAAGTCACCTCTTGCAGAAAATGCCAAACTTAAATCAATCCCACATGTATCAAAACAGGAATCCAAGAATATCACCTTGAGATTCATTAGCACTTTTTAGGTGTGGGAACATGAAATGGTTGTTTGCATAAAAGAGACAAATAAATGTCAGGTATACTATAGCCAGACTCTGCTGGGAGCCTACCGCTAGGCAGGAATGGCCCTTCATATAAGAACCAGGTAGAAAGATAGGAAAAGAGCATTATGGGGTTTACAGTTCATTTGAAGATTTCTCTTTTCCCTAAAGAAAATGAAAAATAAAAATGGAAGACAAGTTTATCAATACTAAGATGTATGTTTCTATTTGAATTCTAATATATTTTGGGATTTTTCTTAACGATAAATAAAAATGGCTTATTGCATGGGTTGGTTCTATACAGTAGACTTAATTAGAAAGAATTTTATGTTTTACATTTTTTTATTTATTCATTCATTTATTTTAATTTGACCAGAGAGAGGCAGAGAGAGAGAGAAAGCAAGGCACTAGGTCCAGGACTCGAACTGTGGTCAGCCATGTGGGAGTGCCCAGCACCTTAACCACCACGCCACCTGCTGGGCCCCATGTTTTACTTTTTTTTCTTTTCTTTTTTCTTTTTTTATAAAAATCTAACAGTGCTTTTGAAATGAATTATGAAAACAGAACAATGGACTACATCAATGGCAGAGTGAATCTAGTTTATTGGAAATACCTTGTCTAATAAGATGTCAAGTTCTTAATAGTGTTATTGTCTATTTATAGGCTAGACAAATGGCTGCCGTTCTCCTAAGACGTCTTTTGTCCTCTGCATTTGATGAAGTCTATCCAACTCTTCCTTCTGATGTTCAGACTGCTATCAAGAGTGAACTACTAATGATTATTCAGATGGAAACACAATCTAGCATGAGGAAAAAAATTTGCGACATTGCTGCAGAACTGGCCAGGAATTTAATAGGTGTGTATACAAGTACACTTACTGTGTTACAGACAAAATGAGTATCTTTTGCTAGCAGGCACTTGTGCTCACCAAAGAGAGACAGAATGAGGTGAAGAGGAGAAAGCCTCCCCCATGTAGAATGGTCATGCCATAATCCCTTCTCCATTTCTCCTCCCTGTCAGGATTTAGGACCTGCACACACACTCACCTGATGTGTTTCTCAAACCTCCACTTGTGGGACTCAAAACCATGTAGTAGGTTGTGTGGGATCCAGCTACTCTAACCACCAAATCTCAGAACTAACCCTGTAATTTTTTTAAAGGGATTTTATAGGTGTGGTTGTAAGTGTAGTTTATTTAAATGGCATTTTTCATAGTTGGAAAGAATGCCTGATGAAGATAAGAGCTAAATGAAAGAGCATTGTGAGTTGTGTTTAATACATGAAGACAATTTAATCTCATCAATGAGAAATGCAGAAGTTCTTGTTCCATTCAGCTAACAGATTGTCATCTTTTCTGATAATAGGCAATTTTTAGAAACTAATAGGGCCTGGGCCCGATTTTTATATTTTAAATACATGAGTTCAGAATACGTTGGAACTTTCATCTTGAATATTTTTCATTTAGAAAATTCTGTTTCAAGTGTGCAGGTAAGTATTTTTACAAGTGACATTGTTTCTCATTCAGAATCACTTTTTAGCAGAAATATTTCCCAAATAATTCAAAGTTCTCTCTGATCAACTTAAAAAAAAAAAAAAAAAGCTGTTGGTCCCCCCCTCAGAGCGAGTTCTAGCTCTATTATTGGCTATTGTGACATTGGATAAATTTCTATATATTTCTAAACCTTGTCTGCAAAATAAAAAGCTGTGGGTTGGGACTAGCAAATGGCATAATGATTACGTCTCTGGACCCCCACGTAGTTGACCACAGCATGAGTCCGGAACCCAGTAGCTTAAAACTCATGTCGGGCGTGTGTGTGTCCAGGCCTAAAATCCCAAGACAAGAATGGAAGAAAAGGGATTTCGGTGTGGCCATCCCCCCTGGGGAGGAGACTTCTTGCTTTCTATCTGTCTGTCTCTCTGGTGAGTGCACATATCCTGTAATAAAAATCTCTCTCTTAAAAAAAAAAAAAAAAAGCTGTGGGTCCCCCCCCTCAGAGCATCATTTTATGTTGAAGGGACAGGTTAAGGTTGTTTTCGTTTCATTCGTGTGCTGTCAAGTAAGCAGTACACACTTCTCATCTCACAAAAGTTCGGCAAAAGTTGGGGAAATTTTATAAGAAAAAGTATAATTCATCTATGATTTCTACAACTCTTAACATGTTTGTCACATATCTAGTGAGTCCTAAGTGGCATAGTGGTTATTCATTTTTATTACAAAGTAACATCTCTCCTTTTATATTTTGTGAAAAAATAAATACTATGGGCCTGTTGTGTAACCAAAACTATGCCCTGCAGTGCTGGACCCTCCTGGGGAAGTTTGAGGTTCGCATCCTGGGGTCTCCTTGTACGTGGCAGGTGCGAATCATCATGATTAGGCTAGCTAAGGCTGGGGTAGATCACACAGTAGAGACCCTGTTGGGAGTGCCTGTCTGTCTCACAGAAAAAAATATTTTTATTTAAAAAATTAGTAAACACATTCACAACTTCTTATGGTATTTAAAACTGCACAGTAAGAATGTCCTGTCTGGGTCCTAGGAGTCCCCACTCTAGATTATTTTGGTTTTAGCACTTTACAGCCAAATAATAAGCTTTGCTTACTTTTTAAACTCAATAATAATAGTGTATGTGAAGGATTCACCCAAGTATTGTACTGCCCTGTCCAAATTCCACTCCTTAGAAAAAACCACAGCTAATATCTGTGTTTATGTAACCCAGATACAGTTTTTTGTAAGATTATGATGCCATTTTTTTTGGCTCAGGGACTTAATTTTATTGGAATTTTAAAAATACAGAGCAGGAGACATTTTTCATTACTACATATTTTCAGTGAGGCATAGGAAATAGAGAAAGATTTGCCCTTAATATTTTGAAGTTTGAGTTACACACTTTAAGCCTGGATTTCTTTACTTTTAGATGAGGATGGCAACAACCAGTGGCCTGAAGGTTTGAAGTTCCTTTTTGATTCAGTCAGCTCTCAAAATATGGGATTGCGGGAAGCTGCCCTTCACATTTTCTGGTAAATGCTTTTTTAGAGTTTTTCTGAAAAATTTACTGCCATGAATGCCCAAAACATGTTTTAACTGCTGTTAGACTAATTTTAACTTTTTAGATTAATATAAAATACCTTTAGATAAGTTTTATATTAGTATTTGTGTTGAAAGCAAAATTTTTGTTAGAATCTTCTCATTTTGCATTATCTTTTTTTAATATATATAAAGATGGTCTATAATTTTCTTTGTTTTATGATTCTGAAAATATTCTGAGTTTCCTCTCCTTTATTTGGAGATTAGCACAGTACCAAGTGTGGCTTTTAGAAAACAACTTTAATAGTGGTATCTTGAAGAAGAGAAGAAGAATGCTGATGCCTGTTATGTTTTGGGGGTCTTCTGTGACCAACCTTCATATCATTCTAATAAACTTCTGTATATCCATAAGCAGATGGTTCAAGTTTAGAACTAAGTGATTATTTTTTTTGCCTTACTATGTGTTACATAGTTTCCTTTTGCTTTTGAGAATTTTTTAGTATGTTGGATTTGTAACTTTTCAAAGACTATACACATTTTAGACATACCTTTTCTACTTCAATTATCAAATGTATGTTGCTTATATCAATAGTCCAGATTAGAGAATTAAATAAAGCCTTCAATTTAATTGTTTACTGAATTTAAAGTAGGACAAAACTCGGATTACTTGGGTCACCAAACCTATGAGCAGATGGTCAGAAACTGTTGTTACTACAGTTACCACCTGAAACCCTGTGGTTGCTCTTGTCCCATCTTTCATTCTGGGCAGCTTCTGGCTAAGACAGGGTGATAAGGATAAAGCATGGGATTGGTGTACTGAGGAGCCCCTATTACCAGCCTAAACATCACAGGAGGTCTGTTTTCTCTCACTCGACCCTGAAAGAGAATTTCTTAGAGAATTGTTAGGTGTTACTTAGTCTAAGGAATATTACATACTCTTGAGTCAAGTAAATAGTCACATTTTACCAAAATATGATGTGGCTTTTAAACAATGCTTTGAATCATTTTTTAGGAATTTTCCTGGGATTTTTGGCAACCAACAGCAACACTATTTAGATGTCATCAAGCGGATGTTAGTTCAGTGTATGCAGGATCAGGAACATCCTTCGGTAAATAACTTCAATTTCATTATTAACACTTATTTTACTCTAATGTGTGAAGAAATTTAATGCATTAGGAAATTGTACATTTATACTTTAAAATACTAATTTTATTGATAAGGAAAAATTGCATCTTGAGTAAGAAAACATGGGCTTGCATCCCTTCATGTTTGACACATCTTTCCTCTTTTCATTTCAGATCAGGACATTATCTGCCAGAGCTACAGCTGCATTTATACTTGCAAATGAGCATAACGTTACTCTGTTCAAACATTTTGCAGACTTGTTACCCGGGTTCTTACAGGTAAGAAAGCAGTATAGAAACAATCATAATTACATCCTATATCGGTTTGCATTGATGTACACACTCATCACAGTTCTATAGTGCATTCATTCAATAAATATTTATTGCCTCATGCGCTGGCACTACAGACGCAATGTTGAACAAAACATGCAGACTTCTCTCCTTATCGAGCTTGCATTTACTGCTTTTGACCTTGTTGTTCTGTCCACATTGGACTGTAGAGTCCCTACTCTTAACCGCAGGGGCTGTACCAGTTTGTATTGTCAAATAAGTAGTTTGTGATTATTCACATGATTAGTTCCTAAAGAAAAGTTACTGTTTTAAGGATACCTTCTGCCTTTTTCTAAAAACAAAACTAGATTGGACAAATTAATTATTCTCAACTTTGTCAGACTTCAAACCTTCTTTTTGTGACAAATATTTTGTAACTTCCCATATATACTATGTTACCTATGAAGTACATAGGTAATATAACTCACGCACAGTTTTTAAAAAATTATTAGTGATCCTAACTATTAATAAACACAGAAGAAATAAAAGGTAATTTATAAAACATATTTTTCTGTAAATAAATGTTTGGACATGGCTACACTAGAAGCCTTAGTAGATGAGGTTATTCCTAAGTGGACTGAATATATGGAATAGCTAAAACTGGACCAATAGAGAGTGTATAATTGGCAAGTCACACATCACAATCACCATTACCATTGGCAATAAGATTCTTAAAATGATAAAGTTCTGGATAAATCTATTCTAGATTTATATAGTAGTTAAATTTCAGGAGATTGAAAGCATAGTACCAGGTAGTGGTACCATTAAAACCAGGCAGAAAATAGGTTGTGTGCTATGTTCTAGGTTCAGATCATTATAAAGAGGTTTTCCACTTTTTCAGATGTCTGGTATCGATGATCATGTGAGATGAGATCATATAAGTCCCTCATAAGCATTTGTGTTTCCAATACAAGACATGTAGTATCTCTGTCCTTTCCCCATCCACAGTCCGGTGTCAACCAAGAAATATCTCCTGGGAAAATAGCTTTCTCATTGAGAGTCACTGAGTTAGGATTTAAAGGAGCTAAAATGAAGGTTTTTAATGTGATAGGAAATTGTTAACAGAATTTACTGAAACTTTTCTCCCTAGGCAGTCACACTGGAAAAGATGGTTTAGGTTGGTGACAAAACCTTAACTGTAACATGCTATCGTTTTACTTGTTGATTGTGTAAAATCTTGAGTTATAGTTCTGACTAATAATCCCTAGTCTCAGAGAATTTTTTTAATCCAGAGATTTTTCTTCTTCTAGATTGAGAGTAAGTTAAAATGTTCAGCAGCACTTTTAGGGGTCGTTACTCTAAAATAAACCATGATATTGATAGATGTAAAATGCACACTGACATACCACATGGGCCAAATTTACATGAAAGAGAAGAATGGCTATACTGGACACTAAATGTACCAGGATCTCATATTTCCTGTGTGTATGAAAATGACTAGAACATGCATATACAAAGGACAGAGGAAAGGCATTTCTTCTCATTTAAAAAGGAATTTTGGGGGACCAGCAGTTGGCGTTATGACTATGTCACTGAATTCCCATGTAGTTGATCACAGTTCAAGTCCCAGACCTGGTGGCTTAAACTCACACCGGGCACATGTGTGTGCATGCCCAAGATCCCAAGAGGAGAATGAAGGAGAAGGGATTGTGGTGTGGCCATTTCCCTGAGGGGTGATTTCTTGCCCTCTGTCTCTCCGTCTCTTTCTGGCAAGCGCATGCCCCCTATAGCAAAAACCTTTTGCCCCACCCCCACCGCCCAAAAAAAATACTAAAGGAACTTCTTGACAGCCTTAAATTTTGTTGGGGTAATTATTATAGTTTTATTGTTTTTAATTTTGACTTAGACTTAAATATATTTTGTATGTTTCTAGTTAACATTCCTCAAAACAAAGGTGGACATGTGATTTAATTTAGGTAGACCCTTTACTGGTTTTTCATCATCCACTTACAAATGTTTTGTCTAATGAACATAGACATTATTTTCCTGTTTTCTGTGTTCTAGGCTGTAAACGACTCATGCTACCAGAATGACGATTCAGTCCTAAAATCCCTTGTTGAGATTGCAGATACTGTACCAAAGTATTTGCGTCCTCACTTGGAAGCAACTCTGCAGCTAAGTCTAAAGGTAAATTAAATACTTCAGCGGATACTCAGTTTATTATTTTCAAAGAATAAATATTAAATGGATACAAAATTGTCTTCCTTGTAGTTATGTGGAGACACTAGCCTCAATAATATGCAACGTCAGCTTGCCCTGGAAGTCATCGTGACCCTTTCTGAGACTGCAGCTGCTATGTTAAGAAAACATACCAATATTGTTGCACAGACTAGTAAGTTGAAAGCCTTCAAATAGTTAATGCGTGGTGTGGCAAAACTGGTGGAATAATTTGCTGAGGGTTCTGCAATTTCTCAGATTTGTTGAGAATACAATGAATTAGATTCAGAAGTAGATGAATGTGGGGAAATACATCTCCATATCTCCATACAAACATGCATGGACCCAACATTGTAGTTGTGCTTTTTGTTAAGGCTTTATAGATGATCTGAAGCATGATATGATGTTATTGAGTCATTAGGAAAGTCATGGTGCCTTTTTGCATAAAAAGTGTGTCATGATTTTTCCCACAGCCCAATAGGAGTAAAATTTCCTTAGTGGACTGTGACAGACTCCCATTATTTAGATATTACACATTGAGCAAAGTAAATAGAGTAAAAGGTATTTCAGGTGGGTTTATGGGGGCTACAGAAAGGCTGTGGAAAAAGGGATTGAAGTAAGAGTATATTAACTTTTACTTTTGGAGTAGAAATTTTGAGATCCATACATAGTTTTTTAAAGATAACTTTGAGAAAGAGAGAGACATCACATAACTTTTTTTTAATGCCATAGGGCATGTACAAGAGACAGTAAGTATATGCACCCTCCAGCAGGGCCTGGTCACTTTGTAATTCTTTATTTCCCTCCATTACTCTGTCCTGTTGGGATTTTAGATAGGCACACACGTTCCCAGCATGTTTTCAAAGCTGCTGGGACCGGGATTCAAATCGAGGTCACCTCTGTGAGATCCAGCATCCTCTGCACTAAAGTACTGCACAGCAGGATCAACCCTTCAGATATCTTTAGCTGTCCAATTAAAATAGGGAACAAGAAGAGTATCCCTACTGTCGCTGTTTCTATTTTATGAACTCTTGCAGACAGTGCTTTAGAGACAGAAAAAAGTATAAATGATCGTCAACTTAAAAATTTTCAAGTTTACAATGAATTTATCAGGATATAGCCCTATCGTAAGTCAAGGAGCATCCATATAAGAATTGACAATGAAGCTGAATATTGCTTATTTGTAGTTGATGTGATAGTCTACACAGATTAGTAAGAATCAGCAGATAAGTTATTAGACCCAATCAAAGAATTCAGTGAGGTTATTACATACCAGAATATGAAAAATAATACCATTCCTATACCAATAATTATCACTTTAAAAACTTACTAGGGAAGAAAAAAATCTTACAGTAGCAGATATGACTTATAATACCTGGAAATGAATCCAAATATGTGCAAGACTAGTATGGAGAAAATTGAGTAAGAGTGAAAGACTCATAGATGAGAACTAAATGTCAGTTCTCCTCACAGTCTATAAAATTCTATCATTTCAGTCAAAATCAAATAGAATTGATCTTGAGATTCTTGTAGAAGAACATAGGACTTAAAATGGCCAAGACGATTTTAAGAAATAACGTGATTGCCTTGCATCAGCTGTGAGAACTCAGAATTGCAGACAGTAGATCAGGTAGAATGAAAGAGAGAGCATCCAGGAGCAGATCTACTCACTCACTCAGAAAGATAGTTTACTTTACTTAAAAGATCATTCATCACAGATTATTGGGTCAACTGGTTATCGCTATGGAGAAAAAATATATCACAACCCCAGATATGCTATAAAAAGACCTCTGGGGTTGATGGAAGGCCTAAATATTATGGATGCATTTTACAAGTTTAAAGCTCAGTAGCAGAGAAGAATTTAAGACTATATCATGAGGGCCAACAGGTGGTATGGTGGTTAAGGTGCTGGACTTCCACACAGCCGATCACGGTTCAAGTCCCAGATCCAGTGGTACAAGAATCAAGCTAGGTGTGCCCAAATGGAGAAGGGATTACAGCATGGCCCTCTCCCCTGGAGGGTGATTTCTCACTTTTCTTTCTCAGTCTGTCCAGCCAATGCATACACCCTATGAGAGAAACATAAAAAAAATGCATCACGAGCCATAGATGCAAACATTGCTAAGTTAGCAAATAATTTTTTTTAAAATGACCAACTCAGTACTTCATAGGTGAAATTAAAAGAAAATCCACCACTGGGAGAAAATATTGCAGTGTATATTAACAAAGTTTTGGTGTCCACAAAATAGACAAAGACTGGGGCTGGCAAGTGGTGTGGTGGTTAAGGTGGCTGGATTCCCACGTGGCCGACCGCGGTTCACGTCCCAGACCAGGCAGCTTGCTTTCTCACTTTTTCTTTCTCTCTGTCTCTCTCTGGTCAACTTCAAAAAAATAAAATAAAATAATGGCAATGAATGAAATTAAATAATTTTTTAAAAAAAGAAATAGACAAAGACTAAGAATAAGGAATTCACAAGACTCCGAAATTCCTAATGAACACAGCTGAGTCTCAGTAAAAACAACCGTAACTAGGAAATGTAAGTTGTCAGAAAGTTTGACAATAGCAAGTATTGATGAAAGGAGTGGAGCTGAGAGGACTCCTAGTCTAGCTCTAAGTCATGGTACACAATGTTATATAGTAAGTCCTCTTCAACTGCCCTGGGTGCATAAGTAGGCAATCATTGTGGAGGGCAGTTTGAATTTTAGTAATACTGAAGATACCTACAACAATTTTATACACAGACTTGTCAAGAAGGAAACGTGTAGTAAAGCAGAACATCTTATGAATGGGAAAATGGAAACATTCAAAATATAAGTAAAATAGTGGGTAGTGTTTATATAATGAACTGCTATTAAGTAATTAAAATGAAATTCATGTGTTTTAAGGGAAAAAATTGTCAAAGGAACATAACAGTATGATTATTTACTATATTAAAAATAGAATCTTGAGGGAACCAGCAGTTGGCGTAATGGCTATGTCGCTGGACTCCCACATAGTCGACTGTGGTTCGCTTCCTGGACCCAGTGGCTTAAACTCACGTCGGGCGCGTGTGCGTGCGTGCCCAAGATCCCAAGAGGAGAATGAAGGAGAAGGGATTGCGGCGTGACCATCCCCCCGGGGGGTGATTTCTCACTTTCTGTCTCTATGTCTCTCTCTGTCTGTCTGGCGAGCGCACGCACCCTATAGCGAAAACCTCTCCCAAAAAAAAAAAATAGAATCTTGAGATAATGCTATAGTTTGTATGTTGATATAACAATCTATACAGTGTAAAAGTGGTTTGGGGAGGATGAACATTATGATGGTGCTTATTACTCTGGTGAGAACAGGAACATACAATAGCATTGGGAAGTTCATAGGTGGGTTTGGCTATTATCTTTAATATTTCTATCTAAAAAAATAAAATCTAAAGCACATATGGCAAAGATTAAAATACAGCAAACTGGATTCAGGGGACACAGAAAAATAATTATCTTGAGAGGCAAAGCAAGTCTTAAAGTTCTTTTTTTGGGAGGGTGGGGGGAGAGTTTTTGTTTTGGTTTGGTTTTTTTTTTTTGGAGAGATTTTCACTGTAGGGCGCGTGCGCTCACCAGACAGAGAGAGACATAGAGACAGAAAGCGAGAAATCACCCCCCAGGGGGGATGGTCACGCCGCAATCCCTTCTCCATTCTCCTCTCGGGATCTTGGGCACGCACGCACACGCGCCTGGCGTGAGTTTTAAGCCACCGGGTCCGGGACGTGAACCGCGGTCGACTACGTGGGAGTCCAGCGACATAGCCATTACGCTAACTGCTGGTTCTCTTGTTTTTTTGTGTTTTTGTTTTTGTTATGTGTTTTTGTTTTTTGTTTTTGTTTTGCTATAGGGCACGTGCGCTCACCAGAAAGACAGAGAAGAGATAGAAAGCACCCTCCAGGTGGGGTGGCCACACCACAATCCCTTATCCATTCTCCTCTCGGGATCTTGGGCACGCACTCACAGGTGCCTAGCATGGGTTTAAGCCACCAGGTCCGGTACTCAAACCATGGTCGACTACATGGGAGTGCAATGACATAGCCATTACGCTAACTGCTGGTCCCTAAAGTTCTTTTTTATAAATAGTGATATTGACAAAATAATAACACCAAAGTCTTTGGATATGAGGTAATTATTTGCTTTAGTTCCTCAGATGCTGGCAATGATGGTTGATCTGGAGGAGGATGAGGACTGGGCAAATGCTGATGAACTAGAAGATGATGATTTTGACAGGTAATCATGCAACAAATATTATGTAAAGGTCACTTACTGTGGTATAGATGCTCAGGGTGGCTTGAGAGCATTCAGACCCCAAGGTCCAGGTCTGTACCACTGTGTTCTGTAACCTAAAGTTAAATTTATAAGGTTGGAGTGTGGGACACTTCACCTTTCTGTTGTATGCACTTCTGTACTATGCTTTGTAAGTAGTCTTTATTTAGGGGGTATAATTTGTATTAGTAAAATGTATTTGTTCAATGAGTGTCCACAAAACGTACTTTAATAGTAAATAGATAATACATAAAACTACTTTGTAATCAGGAAAGATACCTACTGCAACAAACAAGGAAATTATATATGATTTTTTTGAAAAAAATGGTGACGTGGAATACAGCAAATAAAGTAGGTTCCTTAACTGTCTAAGTTGTTTCAAGTTCTTCTTTCTAATTTATGAATTTTTTTAATGTGCATAAATTAGCTTTATTGTAATAAATGCTTTCCATGTGTAAACCTCACTTAGAATAGTTGTTCCAGCAAAATTCCTGTGAAAAACACCATATTTTGTCAATCTAATGCAGTTTGACTTTAGGGTAGAGAGAATGTAGTGGTGGTGAGATTTGTCCAGTGTACTAGGTGACAGTGCCACTGGAATTGCTGTTGTACTTACTTATTTTGATTTAGGAACACAGATTCCTGTGGAAAAGTCAGCCAGAACCTAGTGTGTTTGCTGAGCAATAGTGATAGTACCTGTATATATATGAAACAGCATTTCAGAGCACTACCATTTTAATTTGCCTTTTTAGTAATCTCAAAGGTATATTAAACTGTATGAGAGGACTTTAAAAAATTGTAGGAAATTGGAAATAAGGTATCACTTTATTTTGGTACCAAAAATTTGAAATCTATGCATAGTTTTTTTTCATAATACACGTTTCATGATTTTTTTTTTTTGAGAGGTTTTTTTGCTATAGGGCGCATGCGCTCGCCAGAGAGACAGAAAGTGAGAAATCATACTCCATTGGGGATGGCCAGGCCACAGTTCCTTCTCCATTCTCTTGGGATCTTGGGCACGCACGCACACGTGCCTCGTGTGAATTTAAGCCACCGGGTCCAGGACTTGAGCCGTGATAAGCTACATGGGAGTTCAGCTACATGGGAGTTCAGCGACATAGCCATTACGTTAATTGCTGGTCCCTGAAGAGGTTTTTGCTGTAGGGCATGTGCGCTCAACAGAAAGACAGAGACAGAAAGCTTAGAAATCACCCGCCAGGGGAGATGGCCAGGCTCCAATCCTTCTGCTCTTGGGATCTTGGGCATGCACACACACACCTGGTGTGAGTTTGAGCCACCAGGTCCAGGACTCAAGCCACGCTCAACTAAATGGGAGTCCAGCGACATAGCCATTACACCAAGTGCTGGTCCCATGTTCCATGAATTTTTTAAATACTCCTTTTAGATGCAGAAACAGTAAAGATTGGGTGATCTGTGCAAGGTTACCCAGCTAGCTAGTGGAATGGGGCTTACTACCATTTCTTATTCTTGCTGCCAGTGTGTCAGACTGCCACTCTTTCTTAAAAAGAACAGACATTGGGAACCAGCAGTTAGCGTAATGGCTATGTCGCTGGACTCCCACGTAGTCGACCGCGGTTCGCGTCCCGGCCCGGTGGCTTAAAACTCACGCCGGGCGCGTGTGCGTGTGTGCCCAAGATCCCT
Organism: Tupaia belangeri chinensis; assembly: GCF_000334495.1. Lineage (NCBI taxonomy): Eukaryota > Metazoa > Chordata > Mammalia > Scandentia > Tupaiidae > Tupaia > Tupaia belangeri. The sequence goes on along the minus strand of NW_006159515.1, from coordinate 6,820,142 downwards.
AGAGGAGAATGGAGGAGAAGGGATTGCAGCGTGACCATCCCCCCGGGGGGTGATTTCTCGCTTTCTGTCTCTAATGTCTCTCTGTCTGTCTGGCGAGCGCACGCGCCCTATAGTGAAAATCTCTCCGAAAAAAAAAAAACAAAACATTCTTCCCTTCAAAAACTGGTGGTTGGTATAAGATACTATAACACATACTGGTAACAGTGATAAAAATATAAAGCACTTGATGTATAGGATATCTAGTACATTTTTGAAGCTTATTCCCATTATTAGCAATGACTCGTTTTTGCCTCTATACTGGTTTTTTTTTTTTTTTTTTGAGAGGTTTTTCGCTATAGGGCGCGTGTGCTCGCCAGACAGAGAGAGACATAGAGACAGAAAGCGAGAAATCACCCCCCAGGGGGGATGGTCATGCCGCAATCCCTTCTCCTCCATTCTCCTCTCAGGATCTTAGGCATGCACACACACGCGTCCGGCGTGAGTTTTAACCCACCGGGTCCGGGACGCATACTGCGATCGACTATGTGGGAGTCCAGCGACATAGCCATTACGCTAACTGCTGGTTCCCCCTCTATACTGTTTTGAAGTATGTGAAAGTAATCCTTCACTGGAAATTACCCAATGTGGCTGAAGAGATGTGCACAGTTAGATCCTGTTTCCTCTCTCTGGCTCAATTTCTGTAACAGTGTTAACCTGTCCTTTTATTTGCCCTGTAAACAACACTTAAGTTTATGCAGTTTAAGAAACTATTTATTTCTTCTGGACTACAAGAATAAAATTGTCTTACCTGTGAGTAAATAGGACATACTTTCAACATCAGATTTTTAAGGTTAGAAACCTGTTCTAAAGCTGTATATAGTTCCAACTTCATAGTATTGTCTTCACAGAGCAGCTGAAGATTATACACATGACACTCAGTTACTTATCTTGCAGTTGCAAGCTAGAATAAGTGTGCAAATTCCTTTATGTGCCACATGTCTTAGTTTTCAGTGTGCTTTTGCACCCCTCTAAAAGGTGATTAGACTCACAGTGGGAGGGGAGAATCACACTTTTAGAGCATCCCTTTCTGTTTTCTAAGTTCTGTCCATTGATAAGATCAAGGATAGATATGTAGGAAAAGAGGTACAAGGCTCTTTATCACTCTGCTTTTATTCTGTCTTGAACATGACAGACTATTTCTTTTTTTTGGAGAGGTTTTTTGTTTGTTTGTTTGTTTTTGCTATAGGGCACATGCACTCGCCAGACAGACAGAGAGAGACATAGAGACAGAAAGCAAGAAATCACCCCCCAGGGGGGATGGTCATGCCGCAATCCCTTCTCCTCTATTCTCCTCTCGGGATCTTGGACACGCACGCACACATGTCTGGCGTGAGTTTTAAGCCACTGGGTCCAGGACGCGAACCGCAGTCGACTACATGGGAATCCAGCGACATAGTAGATCCTGTTTCCTCTCTCTGGCTCAATTTCTGTAACAGTGTTAACCTGTCCTTTTATTTGCCCTGTAAACAACACTTAAGTTTATGCAGTTTAAGAAACTATTTATTTCTTCTGGACTACAAGAATAAAATTGTCTTACCTGTGAGTAAATAGGACATACTTTCAACATCAGATTTTTAAGGTTAGAAACCTGTTCTAAAGCTGTATATAGTTCCAACTTCATAGTATTGTCTTCACAGAGCAGCTGAAGATTATACACATGACACTCAGTTACTTATCTTGCAGTTGCAAGCTAGAATAAGTGTGCAAATTCCTTTATGTGCCACATGTCTTAGTTTTCAGTGTGCTTTTGCACCCCTCTAAAAGGTGATTAGACTCACAGTGGGAGGGGAGAATCACACTTTTAGAGCATCCCTTTCTGTTTTCTAAGTTCTGTCCATTGATAAGATCAAGGATAGATATGTAGGAAAAGAGGTACAAGGCTCTTTATCACTCTGCTTTTATTCTGTCTTGAACATGACAGACTATTTCTTTTTTTTGGAGAGGTTTTTTGTTTGTTTGTTTGTTTTTGCTATAGGGCACATGCACTCGCCAGACAGACAGAGAGAGACATAGAGACAGAAAGCAAGAAATCACCCCCCAGGGGGGATGGTCATGCCGCAATCCCTTCTCCTCTATTCTCCTCTCGGGATCTTGGACACGCACGCACACATGTCTGGCGTGAGTTTTAAGCCACTGGGTCCAGGACGCGAACCGCAGTCGACTACATGGGAATCCAGCGACATAGCCATTATGCTAACTGCTGGTTCCCATGACAGACTATTTCTGAGAATAGTTTTTAGCCAATGGGGTTAAGAAGGGAGTGTGATCTGGAAACAAAGTTAGACTTAACTTAATGAAACTATTGTGGATCATGATAAAGTTTTATTTTCCTTTTATTTTTTAACTGATTTTTTGTTTCCATGTTTATTTTAATTATTTTGTGAGAGAGAAGAAAGGCCCCCTTGATAGGGTCCCCCCACGCCACAGTTCTGTTTTCCCAGCCCCCCAGCTGGTAAGGATCCTGGTGTGTCTCAGCCCATCATTGGGTCATATGGCTTTCAGCACTGCAAATCAGCATGCTACTGCGCCGTTAATGGTAGGTTTAACCTACAACTTCAATACCACATTCAGAGGACTGCTAGAATGTTTTCTCCATCCTATTTTAACATGCTTAAAAAGTATGTACAGTGTATTTCTTACATACTGTATTTCAAACATGTTCAATACATTTTTTTCTATGTGTGTTTAGCAATGCAGTTGCTGGTGAGAGTGCTTTAGACCGAATGGCCTGTGGACTTGGTGGAAAGCTCGTTCTACCGATGATCAAGGAACACATTATGCAGATGCTTCAAAATCGTAAGCTATATGTCTCAATATTAGAACAGTAGAATGTGGCTTTCTAGATCTTATACTGCTAACAAATGTTTAGAGTATATTTAAAAATTGATCTTTGCCTTTTTATAGTATAATTCTTATATTCTGCTTTTACTGATAAAGTGCTATTTAATCATCTTCAAAATCATTCAGTCCTATACTACACTAGAGAATATTTTTTTTCACTACTAAGAATATCATTTTATTAACCCTATACAGAATCAGTATATAGGGAAAAAATATAAATTCTAATTAATAAATGTTTTTAAAAATTATTATTTTCCAAGTAAGGACTTTGTCCACTTCTAGCCACTTGAATGACATGTTTGTGGTATCTGATTGCTATTCTTTCATCTGTGGTTCCTTCCTGCAGCTGACTGGAAGTACCGGCACGCGGGATTGATGGCCTTATCTGCCATTGGCGAAGGTTGCCACCAGCAAATGGAAGGAATTCTAAATGAGATTGTAAATTTTGTTTTGCTTTTCCTTCAGGATCCTGTAAGTACTTATATTTGATTCAAAATTACTGTCTTAGTTGTGCATGGAAACCTGTTTCCTTTACTAATAAAATGGAACAAATTCCAGCATCCAAGAGTGAGGTATGCTGCCTGTAATGCCGTGGGACAGATGGCTACAGATTTTGCGCCTGGTTTTCAAAAGAAGTTCCATGAGAAAGTAAGAAACAAGTCCTCAGCACACAAGCCAGACTCTTAAGAAACGGGGTGGGCGTTAGGAACTCCGCTTATTTGACTTCCTGTCACAGGTGATTGCAGCCCTGCTTCAGACCATGGAAGACCAAGGCAACCAACGTGTGCAAGCCCATGCAGCCGCTGCTCTCATTAATTTCACTGAAGACTGTCCCAAATCGCTCCTGATTCCATACTTAGATAATTTGGTGAAACATCTGCATTCCATTATGGTACTTAAACTTCAAGAGGTTAGTTTTAAGATCTTTAAGCTCCCAATTTACAGATTGATGAGGGTTGATGTGATGACTGGAAAAGAGGGACTGTCGTTCAACATGGCCACAGAGTAGAAAGTAGAGACAAGAGGATGACATTCCAAGCCATTCAAAGTAGACTAACTCAGATTTATCCGAGCCCAGGCTGATAATGAAGTTAGGAAAGATGTGGCCTAAGTGTTAGATAAAAAGCAATGTATGGAAAAGCAGAAGGGGTTTTAACTTTGACTTATGTAAGGTCGAAAGAACCATTCTACATTCTTGAGTGCTACTGGAAATGATGATAATATGATTGTGGTGGATTGTGTGCATCATGAGGCATAAGCAAAAATAGAGATTTAAGGCAAAACCATCATGCAGTCATTGTCCAAAAAGCTTGAATGGAAATAATAGAAATTAGGGGGGAAGAGGTGATTCTAAAAGACATCTCCCATGATGTATTAACAGTTTCTTTCTGCTGCTTTGATTTTTATAAATGAAAGACAAATGAAAAGTGTTGACCATTTTTCTAACCATGGTGACAAAAATAGAAAAAATGTAGAAGACTTCATCTATTTTGCTTTGAATATGTTGAAGGTTTTTGTTTGTTTGTATTTTAGGTTGTTTTTTTTTTTTCCCAATTTGCCAGAGGGTGCATGTGCTCACTGGGGAGACAGGAAAAGTGAGAAAGTACTCCCTATGGTGGATAGTTATGCTCATTCTTTCTTCGTTTTTTCTTTCTTTTTCGGATTTTGGGCATGTTTTTCAAGCCTTCAGGTCCCAGACTCAAACCTTGTAGTCAGCCATGAGAGATCTAGCCACCTTAACTTCTGCACCACTGACTGGCAGACTTGTTGAATTTTTAAGATAAGGGCTGACTTGAACCTCTGTGATACTTTCTCATTATAACTAAGTTAGGGATGCAATCTGAAAGGAATCAAGTGGTGTCAGTACAGCAGTGCCAAGGTGCACTTAAGCAGAGCAAGGATTGAGGCCCAGTTTATTATTGAATATTGTGAAAATGTATTGCTACTATAAAAATGAATACTAAAGACATTACAAAATAAAAGACTTGTTTAACTATTGGGTTTTACAGACATAAACTTGCTATCAAATTGCTATAAAAGTTTCAAATACTCTCAGTTCCTATACTTAATTTATTATGGACCAATAACTTATAGTGCACAGATCACATTCGCATTACACTGGTGGTCTGTCGAAAGGCAAGTAGGAAAAGGAGAAATGTTATGTCTCAGGAGCCTAAGAACAGAGTTTCAAAGGCCTGAGTATTCATTGTTAGGTGACAGCAGACTAAGAATGGGATAAAAGAAACAGTAGGACTGAGCAAAGACAGGTAGGTACATTGATTGGTAAATCAGGAATAGGTGGATCCAATATGGCTCTCTAAGTAGGTTTGGGTAGAGCTATGTGTGAAGACAGTTTCTGTGTCCTCCTCTCTTCCCTAGAGGGGCAGTGTGCAGGTTTACTTTTTTAATACAGACTAAAGAAAGGAGAGCTACAATGGGAGGAAGAAAGTGTTCTTGAGCAAAAGTTGTGTGACGAGAGGGTAGCCCTAGTAGAGGAGGAAAGACATTCCATGAGTTCAAGGTCAAGATACACATTGAGCAAATGTCGAGGTACAGAATACAGAACAGGAAAACTTCCTCAAGAGATGATAGAATTTGTAATAGAAGGTGAAGAGTTCTGCTGCATGTGTGGTTGTAATTGATAAGGGGAGTGGAGAAAACACACAGTAGTTATGGACTGGTGTTCGCATGCCTCATAAGGAATTACTAGAAATACTGCCAGGTGACAGCATGGGCCTAGCCACACTAGGACCTAGCAAAGCGTTTGTTACTAGCCAGGTCATAGAGCGATGTGGGTCTGTGATGAAGAGACAAGGTTCGTCTCATAGTTTGACCAACATGGAGAACTGGGTGTAAGAGAACGCTAGCTCCTCGGTAGGACCTACTGGGGAGAGTTAGAAGATAAAGTAAGGGGCTAAAAAGGGAATTTCCTGCTTGGCACGGTAGGAAAGCACAAAATATGAAAGTACTCAGTGGAAATGAATGAGGAAACAAGAAGGGTAGGCATTAAGCTTGACTGACACGTTTTAAGAGGAGTCAAGATTTGTACTCAAGAACTATTCAAGAGCTAGCTGTGCTTTGAGATATAGCAAAAATGAGTACAGGCTTCTATGTTAATAAGGAAAAAAACCCTCATATCATTAGCTCAATATGGGTTCTTTTTATAGACGTTTTCTCCACAATCTAGTTTCTGCTTCTGGCCTCTTAGAGGTAGTCTCGGCTTGCTATCTCAGAAAAACATTCAAGAACTTGAAGGGATTAGTACATTTAAATAGTTCTTCCTATTTTTTCATCTAAGTGATATTTGTCTGTATATGTGACTTCTAGTTGATTCAGAAAGGCACCAAGCTAGTGTTGGAACAAGTCGTGACATCCATCGCATCAGTTGCAGATACTGCAGAAGAAAAGTTTGTCCCCTACTATGATTTATTTATGCCATCACTGAAGCACATTGTTGAGAATGCGGTTCAAAAGGAGCTCAGGCTTCTGAGAGGAAAAACTATTGAGTGCATCAGCCTCATTGGTCTGGCTGTTGGGAAGGAAAAGGTAAGTGATGGATTATTTAGTTACTGTATACCATTTGGCTATGCAGTTATTGAAGGTATTTTTCTTCTGTTAAATGGTTTTCTGGATGCTTATTTTCTTAACTTCATCTTACTCTCCTTTCACATTACTCCTGTTCTTACATGTAAAAGTGTCGCCTTCATCTTTTTCATTGTTAATACATTTAAGCATTTTTCTTAACTCAGTTATTCTCTTGACACCTCTCCTTTCCCAATGACACATAATAGTCATCATACTTTGTGGGAGGCCTGTGGAGTTCAATGTCCATATGTTTAGTTCTATTTGAACACGTGCTTGAAACATGCAAACTGCTTTTCCTGTTAACCTAAAAAGTATCAAGTGTCTTAATAGGGAAATCTGTGTGCATACAGTTCTTTAAAAAATAATTAGCAGGCCAGCTGGTGGCATGGTGTTTACGGCAGTGGATTCCACATGGTCAACTGCACAGTTCAAGGCCTAGACTAGCAGCTTGAGAAAGACTGCTGCGGGCATGCCCAGAATCCCAAAAGGAGGGAGGGATGAAGGAGAAGAGATTGCAGCATGACCATTGCCCATGCGGAAGGAAGGGGTGGTGCTTTCTCACTTTCCCTTTTTCTCTAATGCCTGTGCTCTCTGGCAAATTACAAAAATAAAAGAAAGTAATTAGCCAGGGACTCCTTGGCTACTGTGTTCTGTTCAGTCAGCATCTCAGATTTGTCCATCCTAACCCATAAGAAGTCCTCTATTGTTGGCTCTGCAGCTTCCAACACTCAGAACTACCAAAACTTGTCTTGCCTACAAAAAAAAAAAAACCAGCATGAGTATTAAGTTATCTTTAAAGTGTTTTTCTGTGGGATACCGAACCTAGCCAGTAAAATATTTTATGTCCTATACTGTCTGTACCTGGCTTTCAAATGGCCTAACAAATACAGTAGGTTATATCATGGAGCTTGTCAAACTGCACAGAGTCAACTGAAAATCATACACAAAATGAAATCGTAGCCAGTGAATACTATAAGTAGTTCAGAGCTTCTTTCTGGATTTGAGTTAAATTTTACTACTTGGAATACATAAAAAACATGGACTGAACTTGATGCCACTGAGAAATACTATTATTTTATAATTCACTTTGACTTTTGGTGGAAAATACTTTTTCCTAGAAGGAGCTTTAAGTCTGCCTTGAGAATATTTCAGTATAATAATTGTTTTAAATATGCAATTTTGACCAGTATGGAGAATGTAATTTATTTTCTTGGAGGTTTTATTACATGAGAAACAACATTAGGTAGGAACAGGTGCCTCTGATATACACTGATAATATTGATTTTTTTTTACATGTCTTCATCTAGTTCATGCAAGATGCATCAGACGTGATGCAACTGTTGTTAAAAACCCAGACAGATTTCAATGACATGGAAGATGATGACCCTCAGGTAAGCATTCCTGTTGTGTTTGCCTTAATCAGTTTATGAGTTGTGGACAGCACAGGGTTAAAAGTGCTAAGAAAGAGTGGTAGGTTTGCTGAGGTACTGTCGACCCCTGCTTTCAGAGGCCTTCTTATCTGGTTTTGCTTTCCACTTCTTGAGCCATTGTTTCCTTGGTCTGTTGTAGGCCACTTCCACTTTCTCTGACTCAGGTTTCGATGCTCTAGGGGGGCTCTCTTGTCCTCATCCTCTTTGCTAACGTAGTGTCATCCACACTCATAGCTTCAGGTTTCTTCTGTATGCTCATGACTTCCACATCTTTCTCCAGAATTGAAGGTCCATGGGACCAGCAGTTAACATAATGGCTATGTCGCTGAACTCCCATGTAGTCTACTGCCGTTCGAGTCCTGGATCTCGTGGCTTAACTCACGCCGGGCGCGTGTACGTGCGTGCCCAAGATCCCAAGAGGAGAATGGAGAAGGGATTGCGGCATGGCCATCCCCCCTGGAGGGTGATTTCTCGCTTCTTGTCTCTCTGTCTCTCTGTCTTTCTGGCAAGCGAACTATGTCTTTATCCGGGAGTTGATTTCTTGTAGGCAGTAGGCACACTCCTTATAGCAAAAACCTCTCAAAAAAAAAAAAAAAAAAAAAAAAACAGAATTGAAGGTCCAACTGGCTAGTCATTTACTAGACCATTCCATTTGGCTGTCTGTTGGCCCTGAGGTTCCCTCATGACTTCCCTTCCTGACTAGAAATATGGAGATCCATCCATCCTATAATATGCTGTGCTCTCCACTCTCTGCCCATGACCAGATAAATCTTTCATTGGCTTAGAGAGAGCCCCACTGCACACGTGCTAACTCCTCATCCTCATCAGACTTTCCTGATCTGTTCAGAATCTCAGTGGTAGGCACTTTGACACCATGTTGTAGTGATGTCATGAATCTCAATGATACACACAGTACCCAAAGAGAAAGAATGTAATTGAGGAATTATATTTTGACTTTATATAACCATACTAGAATTATTTCTGTGGCTTAAATAGTGAAACACTTCACTTTGCAAAGATAGCGTGTATAGGTTTTTTGCTCTTTCTGCAATATATAAAGGTACACGTATTCTTGTATGTTCATAGATAAAAGGCTGGAAGGATACTTAGCAAACTGCTATCTGCAGGGAGTCTAAGAGGGTTATAGAAGCTGTAAAGAGGATGGTGAGGACCATGCCTGCTGTTCACCTTTGTATCAGCCTGTGAGAATGCCTGGCATGTGAGAAACCTCTAATAGATACTTGGGAAAAGAAAGGCCTTGATTTTCACAATTAAAATTATTGTCTTTTTAATAAGAGGAGAGTGTGTGCACATGTGATGCATAATAGGCAGACAGATAAATAGATCCTTTGGGTAAAAATTACTTCCTGTGTTACAGGGATAATGAATTATAACTAAATTTTCTAGGTAATTTGCAAATGATTAAGTCTGTGTAAACAGAGCAGTAAGAGAAAGGTTGTCTTAAATTTGCCCAGCCACTTACACAGAAAATTATAGAGAACATTTAATGAATAGAATAATAGTAAGTGAGCTGGTGTTTTATCTGGCTGGTATCAAATAAAATACCAGTCAGGTAAAATGTTTCTGCCTTCAAAAAAATGAGCACCACAGAGTGAACATGTTTTATTTCAGTTAGGTGATTAACATTCTAAGAGGAGGGGGAAAAAAGTATAGTTACTTCTTGAAAGTAGGAGAAAATAGGCAAGATTCCAGACTCATCTGCTGTCCACGTCCCATTAGAGAGCTCACAGGGATTTCCTTACTGATCTTGACCATTTTAAGTGTATGACATCATACACTTAAAAGTACACTTACTGCTTAGTGCTAGGAATATAGAAATAAACATTCTTCCTTAGGAAATACCTTTCTTTAAAATGTCTTATTTATCCATTGTTTTAAAATGTATCTTAATTACAAATTTTTCCCAGATTTCTTACATGATCTCAGCATGGGCCAGAATGTGCAAAATTCTTGGAAAAGAATTTCAGCAATACCTTCCAGTGGTTATGGGGCCTTTGATGAAGACAGCTTCGATTAAGCCTGAAGTAGCCCTTTTAGATAGTAAGTGTCTTCACAAGGACATATCAGTTGTAGTATTTCTCTGTGTTAGTATTTTATACCCGCATTTATTTTCTTCCCTATAAATAGCCCAAGATATGGAGAATATGAGTGACGACGATGGCTGGGAATTTGTGAACCTGGGAGATCAGCAGAGTTTTGGTATTAAAACTGCAGGACTGGAAGAAAAATCAACTGCTTGCCAGATGTTGGTAAGAGATTATAATTTTTATTAGGTAGTCAGGAAAGTCATGACACATTTTTCTATGCAAAAATATGTCCATGACTTTCCTGATACCCCAACAATTTATTGGAAACATTTCATATGATTGTTTTTTTGTAGCTGTTAAAGAATTTATTTTGAAGAACCAGAAATGTATGTTCCTTCAAAAGTAAACCTGGCCCAGCCATAGTGGTGTATGCTGCTAGAAGTCTGTGTTCCGTAGGCCGGGAGAACACAGGAGGCCTAGGTTCAATTTCCAACTAACTGATAGACCAGGCACAGTGGCATGTGCCTATATGCCTAGCAGCTCTAGAGACAGCAGGCCTGGGCAACATAGCAAGACCCTTTCTGTAAAATAGTGCCTAGCATCATGACACAGACTTGCAGTACCAGCCACGAGTATGAGGCAGGATGACACAATGAGATTCTGTCTTTTAAAAATAATAAACTGTAGGAAAAATTATTTTTAAAATTTTGTTATTAATTTATTAATAATTTGCTATAGGACATGAGCTCTCCTCAGAGAGAGACAGAAATAGAGTGAGAGAGCAAGCCACCAAGTCTGGGACTTGAATCATGGTTGCCAACAATTTATTGGAAACATTTCATATGATTGTTTTTTTGTAGCTGTTAAAGAATTTATTTTGAAGAACCAGAAATGTATGTTCCTTCAAAAGTAAACCTGGCCCAGCCATAGTGGTGTATGCTGCTAGAAGTCTGTGTTCCGTAGGCCGGGAGAACACAGGAGGCCTAGGTTCAATTTCCAACTAACTGATAGACCAGGCACAGTGGCATGTGCCTATATGCCTAGCAGCTCTAGAGACAGCAGGCCTGGGCAACATAGCAAGACCCTTTCTGTAAAATAGTGCCTAGCATCATGACACAGACTTGCAGTACCAGCCACGAGTATGAGGCAGGATGACACAATGAGATTCTGTCTTTTAAAAATAATAAACTGTAGGAAAAATTATTTTTAAAATTTTGTTATTAATTTATTAATAATTTGCTATAGGACATGAGCTCTCCTCAGAGAGAGACAGAAATAGAGTGAGAGAGCAAGCCACCAAGTCTGGGACTTGAATCATGGTTGGCCATGTGGGAATTCAGTGCCCCAACCACCACGCCACCTACCGGCCTTACGTAGGAACCTTTCTCCTACCATTTCTACTCTGGATTTCAATCTTAAAGAAATCATTCGGATTAAACATTTCTTCAGTTAAGTTTTTAATAGCAAATAATGAACAGACCCAGTGCCTGTTAGTAGGAAGATGATTAGATAACAACTGTGCCCTGTAATACTGCAGAGACTGGACAAGGGGTTTTGGATATTGGCTGTGAAAAGGAAGGATGTTTGCCTCTTATGCTACTCTATGAGGGTGGTCAAAGCATATTTTTCGACTGAACAGAAATATGCTTCGTGGTATTAAAAGTAAATGAAAAATGGTAGGATTTTAGTTTAAAAAATAAATATGGTTGGAAAATTTAAATGTTAACCGTCATTACCTCTTACAGTATTGAGATATGTATGTGTTTTAAGTTTTTGTTTTCCTTTTATTTTTATTTTTTTCATTGCTTTAGAGCACATATACGAGAAAGAGAGAGAGAACCAGTCATGGAACTTGGTCATGCCACAGTCCCCTTTTTTCCGCTTCTCCCTATCAGGATTTGGTTGCACTCAAGCTCTTTGTGCTTTTCAGGCTGCCAGGGCTGAGATTCAGGACAGAGTTGGCCATGTAGGATCCAGATCCCTTAACCACTAGGTTACAGGGCCAGACTTAGGTGGTGGTGGTTTTTGGTTTTTGTTTTGTTTTATTTTGTTTTTATAAGAGGTTTTTGCTGTAGGGCATGTGCGCTTGCCAGAAAGATAGAGACAGAGAGAGAGAAAGCAAGAAATCACCCCCCCAGGGGAATGGCCACGCCGCAATCCCTTCTCCATTCTCCTCTCGGGATCTTGGGCACGCACGCACATGTACCAGGCATGAGTTTAAGGCACCGGGTCCGGGACTCGAACCATAGTCAACTACCTGGGAGTCCAGCGACATAGCCATTACACCAACTGCTGGTCCCCAGCAGTTAGGTTTTGATATTATTTTTGTTACCTTTGCAAGCAGGTTATATATATATATATATATATATACACCGTAAAAAGAATAATAGGGTGCGTGTACTCGCCAGACAGACAGAGACAGAGAGACAGAAAGTGAGAAATCACTCCCCAGGGGGGATGGCCATGCCGCAATCCCCTCTCCTCCATTCTCCTCTCAGGATCCTGGGCACGCACGCACACGTGCCCAGCGTGAGTCTTCAAGCCACCTGGTCTGGGACGTGAAGCGCAGTTGACTACATGGGAGTCCAGCAACATAGCCATTACGCTAACTGCTGGTCCCTAAAAGTGTATTTTTTAATGTATTCTTATCATTATTTAATACCTATCGTTTATAAATATTTTGAATTTTTTTGTGGTATCTTTCAACTGGAGAGCAAATATAAATACAGCATCTTTTTTTTTGGAGAGGTTTTTGCTATAGGGCGCGTGTGCTTGCCAGAAAGATTGAGAAATAGAAAGCAAGAAATCCTCACCCGGGGGAGTGGCCACGCCGCAATCCCTTCTCCTCCATTCTCCTCTCGGGATCTTGGGAGAGCATGCACACGCACCAGGCGTGAGTTTAAGCCACCGGGTCCGGGACTCAAACCGCAGTCAGCTACATGGGAGTTCAGCAACATAGCCATCACGCTAACTGCTGGTTCCTAAATACAGCATCTTTAACAGTATTAGTTATCCCATTCTTTAATGTAGTAGAAGAGAATGAAGAGCAAATTGCTTTTAGAAGATAGCACTGTTTGTTTTTTCTATTTCACTGTTGATATCAATCTTTAAAAATACAAAATAAGTTAACCCTGTTTGCTGCAGATTTACAGTGATATATGAATGATATGATGTTTTAGAAGTTTTCAGGATTTTTTATATCTTTTTAGACTTTTTTCTCAGGTAAGTGATAGGTTTGGTTCGAAGTTTTTTTGGAACACTAAATTTCTGTTAAGCTCTTTTACACACAAGAAATAAAAATAGAAACTGTTCCAGCCTTTGAGTGACAATATATGTACTACAATCATTTTGTGACCCTTATTTTAAAATGTTTTAGTTCAAAGACTAATTTGACAGACCTGCATGCAGCTTTAAATGTAGTTTTAATTAAAATACAATGTTCTGTGGTCCTTAAAATTTTGCTGTTTTTAAATAAATTTTAATATCTGAAAACTGACTTGGATCTTTACTTCTTTTCTGATACTTTGCTTTCAGGTTTGCTATGCTAAGGAGTTGAAGGAAGGCTTTGTGGAATACACCGAACAAGTTGTCAAACTGATGGTCCCTTTACTGAAATTTTATTTTCACGATGATATCCTATCATTTTTAAACACAAAACATGTCTCGATTTAGTGAAATTGCAGCTCCTTCAAGTGTTAGACTTTGTGGTAATCGAAGTATACATAACCATTATTGTTTATGTTTGCACTGTCTCTAGGTCCATGTTATAAGCTTGGTTTTATGCATGTGTCTTTGTTTCACCTTGTACCAAAAACAGGAAAAAGAATATGTTAGGCTCTAGTTTTAAGTTTCCTATATCCCACTTAAGAATTTTAAGACTCGACATTTTATTAGCAAATATTTACTGTTGCATGTATTTGCTACTGTTTACAAAAATCTTTTGGTAATGTTAAGGAAACAAGACCTTTCTTAACATTTTGACACCATTGATTCTTAACTGTCTGTGGCAGAGAAATCGTACATTCGAATGTGGATAGCACCTTTGAAAAGAAACATCTCTTGGCAAATCTGCATAGTGGTGTATTCCTCCTCTCCATAGTGATAGTCATAGTTAATGTGCATAGGTATATTTTTATGGCTCTCACAAACACAGAAGTGCACACGTGTACAATTTCATAAGTGGGTAAATCAAGGTAGTGCTAGAGCCCAGCACCAGAGCTGGATCTGTCTGGCTCCAGGTCCCTTTTGCTATGGTTCCTCTCAGGGTCATGTGGTACCCATTACAGAATTAGCTTTGGCCCCGCAGAGGCTTCCCATGATGCCAAAGGATGATGCAAACTTGCCTTTAAGAAGTTACCAAGATCTGGGAACCAGCAGTTGGCATAATGGCTATGTCGCTGGACCCCCATGTAGTCGACCGTGGTTCGCATCCCGGACCCAGTGGCTTAAAACTCACGCCGGGCGTGTGTGCGTGCGTGCCCAAGATCCCGAGAGGAGAATGGAGGAGAAGGGATTGCGGCGTGACCATCCCCTCTGGGGGGTGATTTTTCACTTTCTTTCTCTATGTCTTCTATGTCTCTGTCTGTTTGGCGAGCACACGCGCCCTATAGTGAAAACCTCTCCCAAAAAAAAAAAAAAGTTACCAAGATCTTACTTTATTAGATAGAGAGACAACTTTATCCTGAAAGCTGACAAAGCTGGTAAGAGAGGTCCTTGTTCGTTTTTCCAGGAAAATCATAGTTTTGGTTACATTTATAAGAAGTATATGTTAACCAAAGCTTGGGAGTAGGTACATCTTGAGGCAAGCCCCAACTGTCATGAGTCCTTTCACGGTTGTTTATGTATTTCGGGTCAGATTTGATTAGTAGGCGGCCTTCTCTCTGCCACTAGGCTCTTTTTCTGTACTGTAAATGACATAAGAGTGTTGGCGTCCACCCCGGGGCTTGGGTCTAGCTGAATCATGATCAGAGGGCTGCTGGTGAGGAAGAGAAAGAGGATGAGAAAGAGAAAGCCCTCCATCTTGAGAGGACCGAGGAATTGGAAAGAATGAGACAAAGAGACAGAGTAGAAATGAACACGGGCAGCCGGAGCCTAGGTAGCCCAAGCAACTTGTGCCGCAGCTGAGCCACTGCTAAAGCCGCTATTGAGCCACCCAGACAAACTGGGCCTCTTTATTTATAGTACAAGGAGACATTACACATGGATGTTTCATGACACTTCGTAGATTCGTTGCCAGGTTACAGACTGATAAGAAGCAGTTAACAAATCTATAAGGGCTTAGTCATACTGAGTCAGGTATATCCCTTGGTGATAATCCCATCAAGAGAAAGTCTCATGATCTTTTCTAATGCAGAGAAATCTAGCTATAGGTGTGGGGAAGAAGCTAATGAACTTCTCCATAAGGAGTGTACCACCACACCCAGAGAAGACTAAAGAACCTTTCAGATGCAGAGCAGGGATTGGACTTTGCTAATTGGGGTCAAGATGTTTCTTGAAGTCCATCAGATGTGTCTGTTGGCACACCCATAGCAATTTCCACCCTTGCTCTGTCTGCACCGAAGGTCAAGGAAAGACAAGTTACAAAGCTCTGCCAAACCCCAAAAGGACAGGTGGTGTTTGCTCAGAGCTTGTCCCCACACCTCAGGTTCTCTCTCTAAACGTGTCCCCACATAAAAGGCAGAAGGTATGTCTAATGGGCAGGGAGACTTTACTCTTACTTGACATAAGTTCTTGGATTGCCATCTCAGATGAGGGGCAGTTGCCTAGCAACTGCCAACCCTTTAACTTTAAAGAGAATGAAATACTAGAGCACCTTTGGGGGTTCCATGGTGATTGCATTTCCTTAACAATGAAACGTGTTCGTGTGGCAGCAGCAGAGTCCATGCCTCTTCTCCTGGAGTGTGCAAGAGTTCGTGGGCCCGAGTATCTCACCCAGATGTGGCATTTTATGTGTGATGCGCTAATCAAGGCCATTGGCACAGAACCAGATTCCGATGTCCTCTCAGAAATAATGCATTCTTTTGCAAAGGTAAATGTTCTTTATGATATACATGAGGCTATGTGTTCGTGTATTGTTTTTACTAAATAAATTAGAAGGAATTTTAGGGGGTTTTTGTTATAATGCCTTTGCATAAATGATTTTTTTTATTGAAAATATTTTTAAATTTTATTATTTTATCATTATTCTTGTTTAAGAGTGCATTGAAGAAAGGGTAAATTTGCCCTGGGAGGACATTACAGAGTGAGGGAACTATGCAGGCAGGGGCATGCATTCTTGATTAGTTTCTACCATCATGCACCTAATCATCCTTTACAGAAGCTTGGATATCATCTCCTGTTTTAGGTGATATTTCCTCTAGCTTTTCCCAAAGCCCTACCTCCTATCTGCATGGTAGAAACAGACTCACTGGTCTACTCAGAGTTCTCTCTCCTTTCTCTTCCTCCCAGCTCTTTTCTCAGTTTTTCTCAGGCACATCTAGTCGCCTCCCTTCCCCAACCTCAACGATGTCACACAGCTCCATCTGCAGCTGGCATGCCATGGTTGCTTTAAAGGTTCATTGACATCTTTGCTTTCTGCTCCTGCTCATCTTTACTTCTGCTCCTGTAATTCTTCCTGTACGTTTCCGTGCTATTGCTCATGTTATTCCTCCGCCTGCAATGCCCTTCCAAGACAAATTCACCCATTCTTCAGCACCTTCCTTGTAGGCTGTATGTATTTATTTAGAAGTTGTGTTTTTCCTTAGAAGCTGGTCCATGTCTTTCCATCTTTGAATCTGCAGCACCTAGCATAATGTCTGGCACTTGTGATAAGCTCAGTACATGTTTAAAATAAAAAATATGTTTTAATTCCTCTCTTTAGAATGCTGCTGTTTTAATACAAGCCAAATGTATATTGATTTAATCAGTGGTGTTTCGAGATGTTGGATTATATTCCCTTTTCTCAGGCTCCCATGTGATTCTTAGTGGAGTTTAACTTTTGACTCTAAAAATCCTTTTTCATATGGTTTGCTTTTCTTCCTCAACCTAATTAGTGCATTGAAGTAATGGGAGATGGATGCCTTAATAACGAACACTTTGAAGAACTGGGAGGTATATTAAAAGCAAAACTAGAGGAACATTTTAAAAATCAGGAATTGAGGCAGGGTGAGTGCTCCGTGCTTTTCTTTCTGAATGTGATTTTTAGCTTTTTTGGCAATCATTTAAAAACATGTATTTGGGTGTGTTTTAGTTAAAAGACAAGATGAAGACTATGATGAGCAGGTTGAAGAGTCACTACAAGACGAGGTAAATTGTTGCCTTCACAATGTAATTTACATGACCATCTGAAAGTTTTTAAATGCTGGCACTTGTCCATCTGATTTGTCATTCTGATAAAACGCAGTAATCTTTAGTAGAAGAATCCAACATATTTATTCATTTATGGGTTAAGTAATTTGAAATTAGCTGAGTTTTGTGTGCATGTGTACATTTTGGAATACCTCACACATTAAAATGCTTTGGAATTCACTTAGTATGTTCTACCATTCATGGTTGTCATCTGTATTTGATGGTGCTTTCATCATTTTAAAGATGGGTGACCTCAGACTTCAGTGTTGAGTAATTTCCTCAGTCTCTGTTGACAGTCTGGATCTCATTACTCAGTTCTCTCCATCGAACCACATGGCACTGTCCAGCCTGTTTCAGCCGTGTGTTTAGGGTCCAGCATCTGTGGTATGTGGCCGCCTGGTAGACCAGTGCTTACATATTGATACGGTCGAATTGCTACCAGATAGGAGTCCCCAGTCTTCTCATCACCACCTACAAAATGAGGAGCATTCTGCCAAAAGCAAAGAGAAGTAATAGCGAACACACATCTGCTTCAAAATGTAGTAATTTGGGATCATTTTTCACCCATCTATTAAGTATGTTTTAAGGAAAATTTTGGCAGTAAGTGCAACACTTGCTACACATTTTTCTCTCTTCATAGCCAGGTCAGAGACACCACAACACTTAATCTTTAAGATTACTTCAGTCTCTAGATGCTTGACAATGCCCTTAAGACAGGAATGAGGGGAACCAGCAGTTAGCATAATGGCTATGTCACTGGACTCCCATGTAGTCGACCGCTGTTCGAGTCCCGGACCTGGTGGCTTAAAGTCACACCGGGTGCATATACATGTGTGCCCAAGATCCTGAGAAGAGAATGAAGGAGAAGGGATTACAGTGTGGCCATCCCCCCCGGGGGGTGATTTCTCACTTTCTATCTCTCTGTCTCTGTCTTTCTGGCAAGAGCACGCACCCTGTATAGCAAAAACTTCTCAAAAAAAAAAAAAAGGCAGGAATGAGGAACCTGGGTTTTACATTTCTTAGATCTTTAAAAATGTTATTGACAATGGAATACTTTTTAATACATTTATTTGTTTTATTTTTAGGATGATAATGATGTTTATATTCTGACCAAAGTGTCAGATATTTTACACTCAATATTCAGTAGCTACAAGGAAAAGGTATTACCATGGTTTGAACAGCTGCTTCCATTGATTGTCAACCTAATCGTAAGTGTTACCTCTCTAATAGTTACTTTAGATAATTGACCTGGAATTTTTTTCACTCCACCATATAAAATCTCACACTTCCAAGTTCAAGTCGAGCCTCAATGTGTAGTTGCCACTGAACATCCTTTGCTTTTACCGAGTTTACTGCATCACCCTGGGTAGTTTCTCAGTTGGGATAAAATCCTTGTTCTGTTCAACATAAATTATGGATTATGGGCTATGTGTGTATGTTTGTTTACATTTTATAGACTTTCATATTTTAGAGCAGTTTTAGATTGACAACCAAGTTAAGCAAAACATACAAAGATTTACCTAAAACCTCTGCCCTCATATACACAGCCTCACTTTTTTTTTTTTTTTTTTTTTTATTGATCCGGTGTC
>NW_006159515.1:6797130-6801184 GCF_000334495.1 Tupaia belangeri chinensis | reverse complement strand
CTCCTCTCGGGATCTTGGGCACGCACGCACACGTGCCCGGCGTGAGTTTTTAAGCCACCGGGTCTGGGACACAAACCACAGTCAACTACGTCGGAGTCCAGCGACATAGCCATACGCTAACTGCTGATTCCCCACAGCCTCACTTTTTATCACTGGCTCCCATAAGAGTGGTACTTTCGTTTCAGTTGACGCATGATATAATGACCTTATATTCCATATTTTTAAATGTATTATAAAGTAACAGCTTATCACCAGATGTTGTGGGAGGGTACATCGCAGTATTTTTTTAAGATTTATAGACACACAGTCTGTTGAATTGATATAATTCAAAGCTTTCATTGTTACTGTATTTTTTTTCCCTTTTTTTGAAATTTGCCAAAGTGTGTTTGTTCACCAGAGAGACAGAGGAGGAGGGAGGGAAAGTGAGAAAGCACACCATGCCCCTGCCCCACCCCCCATGGGGAATGGTCGTGCCATGATCCCTTCTTCATCTCTACCTCTTTTTTGAGATTTTTGGGCACGCACACAGGTACACCCAGCATATTTCAAACTGTTGAATCCAGGACTCAAACCATGCAATTGGCCATGTCATATCCAGCCACCTTAACCACCACACCACAGGCTGGCTCTGTTATTGTATTTTTTCAATACAGCATTACGATTGTGATTTTTACAAAATAAAGCTCTATGCATTGCTGTGACGCTCAGTTCCTGGTATTTGCTAGTTTAGTCAGGTTACAGAACTCTATAATCATATAAGCCTTTCAACCCAAATTTCATTAAGTCTGTGTGTTAGAAGAAATGTTAAATAGTTACACGAAATCATTTTTGTGTCTGTTCTCCTTGCCCATATTAGGAATATCAGTGTAAGTAGATTGTCTGTAGTGAATATTTCTTTATGTGCACCAGTATTCCAGGCTTAAAAAAGAATCTCTACTTTTGTAGTGTCCACACAGACCATGGCCAGACAGACAATGGGGATTGTGCATCTTTGATGATGTCATAGAACACTGTAGTCCAGCCTCATTTAAATATGCAGAATATTTCTTAAGGCCAATGCTACAGTATGTGTGTGACAACAGCCCAGAAGTCAGGCAAGCAGCCGCGTATGGCCTGGGAGTCATGGCACAGTATGGTGGAGATAACTATCGCCCTTTCTGTACAGGTACTTTCGCTAATGACATGAGTTTTATTCTAGGTGTCTCTTTTATCCCTACCTTGTTCTCTTTACCACATCTCAAATATTGTATACCTGTTTCTTCTTCACTCTCAGCCCTCTTTTCAAATACCTTATACATATCACTTAGGAATTGGCTCTATTCATTCTCATAGAAATGCAAATGAAATTTGAGTGGAATCAAAGCCTCCCCCACCCCAACATCCAGGGTATGTTTCATTCTAGTTTTTGCAGCTATATCAGTCTTAGCATGGGACTTTCAAAACTTCTTGGGGAAGATAGCTAGGCAGCTTGTAAAGTAGGTGTAGGTGATGAGCAGTGTAAATCTGGAGGCTGTTAGTCTTTCAGGATCTCTTAGGAGAGTACCGCTCCTGTCCACCTCCCCTGAGCTACCATTCTGTAAAGTAACCACAAAGACAAAACTGCCTTACACTTTTAATGTTTTCTCACTGTAATTGATAACTGGACCAAAGAAAAAAATACTCTGTTAATTTGCATGAAAGCATGAGGTTTTTAACTGACTTTTTTTTTTCAAATGCTTACTTTAGAAGCACTTCCACTGCTGGTAAGAGTTATTCAGTCTGCAGATTCTAAGACCAAAGAAAATGTCAATGCTACAGAGAACTGCATCTCAGCAGTAGGGAAGATTATGAAGTTCAAGCCTGACTGTGTAAACGTTGAAGAAGTCCTCCCACACTGGTTGTCTTGGCTTCCATTACATGAAGACAAGGAAGAAGCTGTTCAGACTTTCAATTATCTGTGTGATCTGATTGAAAGGTAAGAAAGCACTGACTGACCTTATTTCTCCTCCTTCAGAAAACAGTGTTTCCTTGCTCTCCCCCCCCCATGTAAAACTTAAGTTTAATCCACAATCTTTGCAAAACCTTCACTAGAATAGGCTTATAATACCTAGAATCTTAGGGCACTAAAGATTGCAATTTTATTTTTCTAATTTTATTTATCATTATTATTTTTACTTTCAATTGGTTATAGGGCATGTGCACTCACCAGAGTGACAGAGAAGAGAAAGGGAAGGACAGAGCAAGAAAGAGAGAGAAGGAAAGAGAGAAAGCAAGCTGCTAGGTCCAGGACTTGAACTGCGGTCATCCATGTGGGAGTCTAGCACCTTAACCACCATTAACCTGCTGTCTTGGAGATTGCCTTTTAGTAAGATCTATTTTTCAGTTACTCTGTGAAATTAAATTCAACAAATGAGGCACTTTAGAAAATACACTGATACCTTTCTTCTTCTTATGCTTACCTGGTGTTTATTTTCCAGCTTACTCTTGAAATGTCCATAAAATCCTTTTGAAATTAAGATTTATTACTGAAATAGTTTCTAATAGGAAAATAAATTTGTCTTAGATACTGTTACTCTTGGTCCAGCAGGTGGTGTTTTGGTTAAGGCACTGGACTCCTACATGGCCAACCATGGTTTGAGTCCTGGCTCTGGCGGCTTTCCTTCTCTCTATATGTGTGTGTGTGTGTGTGTATGTATATACATATATATGTATGTGTGTGTGTGTGTATATATATATATACACTATATATATATAGAGAGAGAGATATCTATTTTAAATTAATAATAAGTAAATCTTTAAAAAATAAACTCTCTTGGGCCAGCAGGTGGCATGGTAATTAAGGCACTGGATCCCACATGGCCAGCTCTGCAGTTCAGACCCTAGGCCAGTGGCCTGAAAAGTCCACTGGGCACACTTGTGTGCATGTCCAAAATCCCAGAAGACAGTAGAGGAGAAGGGACCATTCTCCCTGGGGAATGATTTCTCACTTTCCTTTATTTCTCTCTGGCAAGCACATCCCCCATGGCAAAAGTCTTAAACAAAGATTAGCTGTTACCCTTAAGTAGTATCTAGATTGGTTTTTTTACTACATTATAAATTATTTAGGAAGCACTTGGAACATTTTATTGTTTAAAAAGAATCTTGAAAGATGAGCTAAGCATTTTTCTAGTTTACACAGGAAGAAATGAAGGAGCTAATATCTAAAATTAGCTAGGTTGTTTTCCACTGAATTTAAAAGGCAGTTGGTCTTAGTGAACACATAATCATTTTATAAAGACCTTATTTTAAAAATGCATTGTTGAGAGAAAGGTAAAGTGTGAGACCCAGTGATTTCTCCTTAACAATTTTATTTAGAAAGGTTTGTTTTATTTTCTTTCTTTTGTCAGTAATCACCCAATCGTTCTTGGCCCGAACAATACCAATCTGCCCAAAATATTCAGTATAATTGCAGAAGGAGAAATGCATGAGGCAATTAAACATGAAGATCCTTGTGCCAAACGTCTGGCTAATGTAGTTCGCCAAGTACAGGTAAGCTGATTTGGTGGTTGAGTTGAGGGAAGGGAGATAAATCCTTCCAGTTTTGTTAGGAAAAGCTAGAAATCAAATGAGGCAGGAAATCTCATTTTTCTATTCTCTTGTCTACAAGCCTCAAATGGATTTTATGTAATATAACCTATCCATATGTTCTCATTATTTATTAAAACAAAAACCTTCTTAAATTCAAGATATTCTGAGCCTTTCATTTGGTGCTTAGCACATGCTCATTATGCAGTAGTTTTTCTGCATATCTGAAGGGAAAAGATGAGATTTAATAAGTTAACAAACCTATAAATGATGTTTATTTTCCTAAATTCCTGTGGCGAGATAGACTACATCTGCCTTGCACAGTTTTATCAGCACAAAAATGAAGAAAACTTACTATAAATGAAGTGAACTTCAAGGAAATTGAACAGATGTTTTGCTTTTACAAACTAAGCTACTTAGAGAGGGCATTTTATTGCAGTCTTCCTATATGACTATTAAAATCCTTTGAAGTGATCGTGTCACAATATCTAAATCTGTGTGCATGTTTCTT
>NW_006159515.1:6774942-6797117 GCF_000334495.1 Tupaia belangeri chinensis | reverse complement strand
ACTTCTGGAGGATTGTGGACTGAATGCATAGCACAGCTCAGTCCTGAGCAGCAGGCGGCCATACAGGAGCTCCTGAACTCTGCTTGAAGGGCCTTAACATCACCCACCAGAAAACTAACTCCAAATAAACGTTTACCCTTTTGTTTAGGTTTCTTTGTTTTGTTTTTGAGCAAAAGAGAATGGTAGTGTTGTGTGTAGGCCATTCTTCTGGAGAGCCAACAAGCAGGAGGCGGCGACACCGTCTTGCAGGATGGAGTCTCAATGGATTCCTCAGACCACTGAAGGCGTCCCCTGTCAGCCCCACAGTAGCACTGAAGAGTATTTTTCTATTGGTATAACCCACCCACGTGAAGGGGAAAGGGAAATACAATTAATTTTTCTCATTTAGACATAAGGAAATTTAAGGAGAAACAGCTTTAAGATCAATTACTACTCAGTGTAGATGTGTGTTACAACAAATTGCTATACACCTAGTGTTCATTCTATTACTTGGAGTGTGAGTCTTTTTGTAGGGTAGGAAAAAGCCTTCTACCCAGCAAACCAGTAGATCCAAAAGTTGAACAAGAAACTGATGACAAACATCAAGCATGAAGATGTCATATTTGATGTCACTTTCGGTTCTTATTCCCAAAAGGCTTATGCAGTGACTCAGTTTGGAAGCTTTTCAGCTTCCAGCCCTTGAATGTGAAGTGTCGTTGGCATGTCTGACAGTAGTCTCTCATTCACTCCTCAATAAACAACGTTGAAATACAAAAGAAGCTTGTGTAAAAATTCAGTACTGTTCGTCTTTGATTCATTTCATGTTTTTAATGTAAGAATGACCTAATTTTTTTTAAAGTAAAAGCTATAGCTCTGAATGTTTTTCCCCTATTATTTGTGCAATTCGAGCTTAGAAGCATCTGGTTTTTACTGTCTTCCACCTTAATTTAAGCTAAGTTGTGATAAATCTATTCCACTCACAATTGGTGTCCTTTTAAAGTTTTGCAAATTTCAGCCAATAGTTTTTTTAAAACTAGGATTATTCTGGTTAGATAGATCAAAAAGATTTGGCTTAATATTTTCATTGCCAGTTGTAATTGGTGTAGAGCCACACACAACTTTTGAACAAAAGTATTATGGCTAAAATTATTTGCTGAAAATTTCAGTAATATGTGTGAATGTTTTTTCTTTATGTATTAATCTCATAGCAGTAAATGACTTGCTGTTCTTTAAATAACTTTTCTAAGGGAGCTCAATAGATTTCTGTTGAAAACTTCAGTGTTAACATTTTTATAGTTTGTACTAAATTTAACCGTGATATAAAAATGAATTTTATGCATAGATCAGAATTTAAAATTAAAGGTTTTTTTCTTTAAATGATTCGCATTACTTTATTAAAACTAAATCCAAAATGGAATAGAAAATAGAATGAATTCTATTTAGGGGTTCACTTGCTAGCACATACCCTTCAGATATAATTTCAGTTTCTAGCATGACACCATTGACCTGCAGGCTTTAGTATCTGGCAGAACCATGAATTGGGCAAATTCAACAGCATAGTCATTTCTTTGAGTGAGACTCTTGTAACATGTAATATTTGGAGCTACCTTTATTCCTGTGGGAAATGAAAATGAGAATTAGAGTAAAAATTGTCAAAATAAAAGAAAAAAACACTTTGCTTTCTGATATAAAATATGCTAAAAAGCCAGTTTGTGTACTGATGCCAGTTGACTATAGCAGTGTAGATTTTGTTTTTTAACAGAAAAATGTACGTGAAAAAGATGGAATGCCTGATTGAAGTTCGGATGACAGGTGGTCAGAAGACACATTTTTGGATGGAGGGGGAGTGGAGAGCCTGACATTTGCAAGGCACTCTGCTAAGCACTTCGAGAGCAAGAACCTCTGACCTTCCTGTTTACACAATGATGGGATAGGCAGAAGATAGTACCTGGATCCCTGAAAAAATTTTCAGATGGGTGCACATCAGCCAAGTGTAGACTGAACTTCATAGAAGCAGAAAAGCATAGGAGTAATTAGAGTTGGATCATGGTCACTGGGAAGGTTGTGACATAATCCCAAAATCCATTGTTCAACAGTAAGTGTAAGATGTTCCATGAGCTAACAAATTACCCAGAAAAACATTTTTAATACCTCATTCTGCCTATGCAAGATGCAAATTCATGGTTTCTTTTCATTGACTTTTGTACCAAATGTGGCCTTGCATATTAGCAAGTAATAGGTTATATTGTTTATGAATCTTACTTAGTCTTTCTAGAGAAGGGAAGATGTGTAGCTCTTAACATTTTCTGGGAATTTTGTAACAGTTACATTCACAAATATTAGAAACCTTTAGCATAATTCAATTTGGAGTATGTGTTTTAATGCTGTAAATTTAAAAGTAAAATTGTCAAAAAGCCGATTAAACTTCTGTAATGAGGCAACTATCATAACTGGAGTTGCAGTTTGACTAACAGAACCATCAGTAAATACATCAGCAAATAAACATTCTTGGTGCACCTGGTCTCTGTAAGGGGGTGGGGGGCTGCATATTTAGTCTTGTAAGCATCATATTTTATGATCTAATCATCTGAATGATTGCCTATTTGGACTTATGAATAGGCAATTTGAAGGAGTTAACCAACTCTTACTTGATTAGTACTGCTTCATCCTGCCTGAGAGTAACGTTGCATCAATTTTCTGGCTTTGGTTTTGCTTTGCCTTTTTAGCCCTCGCTGCTACAAATAAGTCATTGCCATGTTTCATTTTTCTAAGCATATTTCCTTTTCTCAGATCTGGAAGTATGAGTAGCACCATTGTAGGAGAAAATGAATTACTTAGGAGACACAATACATCAAACTTGGGAGTGAGCTCGGATTTTTATTTCCAGCCCTTAGAATTTAGAAAAGGGGCTGTGAAGGTTAACTACAGCCATCCTGGACTACATTTGGCCTCTACTGTCAAACACAGCTGTAAACCTTACAGTGTTTTGGATTATATTTCTACTTAGTAAATGTTTGAGTGGATGAATACAAATATTTTAATGATAAATTACAGTTTATTCACTTTGGAAAAAGTGAATCCGGGGACCAGCAGGTGGCATGGTGGTTAAGGTGCTAGACACTCCCACATGGCTGACCACGGTTTGAGTCCCAGACTTGATAGCTTGTTTTCTCACTTCCTCCCCCTCTCTGTCTCTGTCAAATTAAAAATAAATGAATGAATAAGTAAAATTTAATAAATTTTTTGAGAGGTTTTTTTGCTATAGGGCGCATGCACTCGCCAGACAGAGACATAGACATAGAAAGCGAGAAATCACCCCCCCCCGGGGGGGATGGTAATGCAGCAATCCCTTCTCCATTCTCTCAGGATCTTGGGCAAGCACACACATGCGCCCGGTGTGAGTTTTAAGCCACCGGGTCCGGGACGTGAACCGCAGTCAACCATGTGGGAATCCAGCAACATAGCCATTGCGCTAACTGCTGGTTCCCAATAATTTTTTTAAGTGACTCCAAAGGTGGAACAATATGGTTTTAATTGTGCTCGAGGATGCATGTACTTGCCAGAGGAGAAGAGAAAGCAACCCCTGTGGGAAATGGTCATACAACAGTCTTCCTCTGTCTTCCCCTTCTTTCAGGATTTTGGGCACACACCCACTAGTGTGTTTGTCCAGCTGCCAGGTCTAGAAATCAAACCACACAATCAGGTGTGTGACCCAGCCACCTTAACCACCAGGCCATGAGAAGGCATGCAATATGGTTTTCATGTAAAATACTACAAAAACTTTTTCAAAATTTTAGTTAAGGCATCAGAGTGTAATTGTATGATCCCTCATGATTCTGGGGGTGGGTTTTCTTTAGATTTTTGCTGTAAGGTACGTGCACTTGCTGGAGAAAGTGAGAAATCACACCTACCTACCCACCGCCCTCCACCCCGGGGATCACACCACAATCCCTTCTCCATTCTCAGGATTTGGGCATGCACTCACACACCCAGGGTCCTTCAAGCCACTGTGTCCAGGAACTGCGGTTGGCCATAGGGGAGTTCAGTGATGTAACCATTACACCATCAGCTGATCCCCGTAATTCTGGGGTTTTATTGTGTATTTCCTCTTAGTCAATCTGTGTTTCTCTCTTGAGCAGTCTCAGATCATAAACCAATACAGAGAGAGGCATTTGTATGGATCAGAACTTCCCCCAAATGCAAAGGTTTTGAGCCAGACAACTTGACCCTGTGCTCTTCAGGTACGTCTTGAAAGGCTAGGCTGTTGCATGATTAAGATCACGGGTTGACAAACTTGTCCTGAAGGAGACTAGCACTGTTTTAGCTTTGCAGGCTGTCCAGTGTAACAGCTACTCCACTCTGCATGGGTGACTTTTCCAACAACTCAGTACAATCCATCAGTATTTTTAGTGTTTTCATTGACAAATGCAACCACTGAAATAAATGGAGACAAAGGCCGTAAAACAAAAGTTAGCGTCATAGCTGATGCTTTAAGAAGAGAGTAAAAGTTTGAAGTCTTAACACAAATGTGGAGAGGTAAAATGGATGGAAGTGGTAACTGGGACCAGCAGAGGGATAATGGTTACATCACTGGACTCCCATGTAGTCCACCATGGTTTGAATTTCAGACCTGGTGACTTAAAACACACTGAGCACAGGACTAGCAGATGGCGTAATGATTATGTCACTGGACTCCCGAGTAGTCGACCGTGGTTCGAGTCCTGGACCCGGCGGCTTCAAACTCACATTGGGAACATGTGCGTGCATGTCTAAAATCCCGAGAGAATAGAGAAGGGATAAAGCATGGCCCTTCCCACTGGGGGGGGATTTCTCACTTTCTGTCTCTCTGTCTCTCCAGCAAGCACATGAACCCTAGAGCAAAAAGAAAAAAAAAAATTTCAAATACAAAAAAAGGAAATGCTTACTGCAATCAGTTCTTCAACGTTGACTGTCCTGAATGGTGATAAGGAAGGGTCCTGAGGCGATCCTATAGACTCTGAAGCTCCGCTCCATAAATCCAAGCCTCCTTGATGTACTCCTGAGAGCTGGGCTTTGGGAGGGGCCTTTGGAGCTGGAGGTCTTCCATCCAGTCAATTCAAGAGGTATAAAGGCTCATTCTGGCCTTCAGAGGTGCCACTCACCCTGAAGCTTTTGTCTTCCCCCAAGAGTGCCAACTCCAGTGCCATAGTTATCACCAGGAAATCATCCCTAAAGTGCCAAGTTGGAGAGAGGTAGGTGGAGCCACCATCCAACTCCAGTTACTTAAAGCCCCTGCCTTCCGAAGCCCCCTAGCCCCAACTTTCTCCCCGCCTCAACTCCCCCAAAGATGGGTCCTTTGTGCTCCTTTAGAGCTGCTGTCTCCACCCTCAGGTAAGAGGCTGATGTCCCTGCATCCGCCTCTGCTCTGTGGCACCAGGAGTGCATTTGCTCCTTTCCTCAACTTGTTACCCTTGCAAATTTCTCACCTTCCCAGCAACACTTCATGTGAGCTGTCCAGAGTAAGTGCTGCTATTTCTTTTTTTTTTTTTAAGAAGTTTTTGCTATAGGGTGCATGTGGTCACCAGACAGAGAGAGAGACAGAGAGATAGAAAGCGAGAAATCACGCCCCGGGGGGATGGCCACGCCGCAATCCCTTCTCCTCCATTCTCCTCTCGGGATCTTGGGCATGCACGCACACGCGTCCGGCATGAGTTTAAGCCACCGGGTCCGGGACACGAACCACGATCGACTACGTGGGAGTCCAGCGACATAGCCATTACGCTAACTGCTGGTCCCAGTGCTGCTATTTCTAAGCCATTCTTTCTGGGTGCTCCAGGGTTGTGGATTTGTGTGTGCCGGAGAGTGGGTGAGCACTAAATGACAGAATGTCACCGGGGGTTTCAGGGCAGTGCCAGTGACTGTTACTATGACAGCCACCCCTGCCTGGGACCACCCCCACATTCAAGTCAAACCTTATGTAAACCAGCCAGGATTGAGAACCTGCTGAAAAGCTGAGTTTCCTGAACTCATCTGAAAAATTTGCTGGAAACATTTGAATCATTTACAAAAAAGACCCTTGACGTGTTTCCTCAAATCAGATGCCAGGGTGAGTAAGTAAGGAATACCTTCTTCCTTTACCTTTCCTACATTATAAAATATATGGATATTTTGATGGGACATAGGTGGTTAAGGGGCTGGACTCCCACATGGTCAGCCACAGTTCAAGTCCCAGACCCAGCAGCTTGAAACACACTGGGCATGTATCCATGTGTGTTCAAAATCTAAGACAAGCACGAAGAAGAAGGAATTGCAGTGGAGCCATGCCCCTGGGAGGTGATTTCTTTCTTTGGGTCTCTCTGGCAAGCACACATGCCCTATAGCAAAAAAATCTCTCTCAAAGAAAAAAAAAAAAAGAATATAGATGATAGATAGATAATGTATTTTGAGAAGAGGCACAAATTCTAGAGGGCCTTAATTGACTTGTTGGGATTTCTAAAATGTATTTTACTTACTTGTACACAATGGACAACTTGTATCTGTTCAAAATTCAAGAGTTAGACAAGTTGTAATTCAGAAATTTCTTCCCACTTCTGTTCTTCAGCCACCCTCAGCCAGCTCTGATACCCATTGTGAAAGGAAAATTCACAAAGCTGATCCAGACAGAACCTTTTTGCTCAATGTAATTCATAACCATTTTCTGGAAGGAAATTAGCACTCCTAATAAAAGTCAGGCATTGTCTTTCTGATCGATGAGTCAGATTATTTTGAGAAATGGCTCACTCACCTCGTTAACCCAGTCTGGATTCTTTAACCTGATATATACATGTATGTATGTATGTATGTATGTATATCAACAGTGATTAGTTGGGGTTTTTTCCTATAAATTGTCTCTACCACAAAAATAATCTTTGAAAATGGACTGTCTGAGATTCTTTTACACTAAATTTATTATAACACTCTAACACAGATAAATCGTCTAGAAGATATTTTAAAAAAAAAAAAAATCCTCTCCTGGAGAAACAATAACCAATTCTCACATATCCTTCCAGGACTGTATTCAAATAGCTTTTTGGAATAAAAGTTACATCATTTCAGATAGAAATAATTCTCAACATTTAATCCTCTTAAAGATGGTGGCTACAAGGCCAGCCAGTGGCCTGGTGGTCAAGGCACTGGACTCTCACATGGCCAACCATGTTTTGATTCCTGGACCCAGTGACTTGAAAAACACACCAGTACGCATGCATGTGTGTCCAAAAATCCTGAGAGAAGGAAGTGTGGCGTGGCCATCCCCCATAGGAAGTGATTTCTCACTTTCCCTCTCTGTCTCTCCTTCCCCAGCGAATGCACACATCCTGTAGCAAAAACCTAAAAAAAAAAAAAAAAATAGAAACTACATATTTTTGCTCTTTCCAGCAAATATCATCACATAAATTAGTACACTTAGTGCTGATTTTCATCAAAATGTTAAAAATAGCACCAGCATATTGACTTAGAACCTCATCATCTTAAACTCCATGGCTTCAGGCTGTATATTCTTTCATTACTAAGTCAGCATGACAAGTTTCATTCTCATTAGGCAGCATATTTTCAAATATGTATTTCTATAACTTAATTAAGATAATGATCATTTATTTCATTTTACTTTTTTAAAAGTTAACATTATCATGGTGGGGGGTGTTTGGTTTGCTTTTGTGCTCTCTTATTTTCCTTTAGACAGAGGAGCTGTGCCTGCCAAGATCCTCCTACCTCAGGCTCTTGATTTCATTGGGACTACTAGAGTTGCTCACCTTTCTGTCTGTATTTTAAAGTGGACTGGGAATCGAACCTGAGCCTTCTATATGTCCTCAATCTGCAAAGTAGCAATGTCAACCAGCACATGCTGCTGTGGCTAGACCAACGTTATTCTGTTTTTACCATATTTATTTTGTGGTTACTTTCTACTTATGACAAATGATGTCACTTTTTCACTGGTGGTAATGATTTAAAATTTTCTCTTAGAACACTTAAAAAATAAAATCAGTAAATTGATTTTTTAAAATATTATGTAAACAGGTATAGTTGGTTTGAGGATATAGCAAAAACTGTGCAGATGGTACTAATGATTAAAGTTCAAAAAACACTTTTTTCTTGGCTGAGATGTGGCCTATAATGCAGTGATTCTGTTGAATGAACAAAGCTCATCGAGTAAGAAGAATATGGTTCGGTCATCTCTCCCCATTAAACAGCAAGTCTTCATTTTCCTTTCCCTTATTAAGGCACTCTAATTTTCTCCAAGTTTCACTATTCTATATACATCATTTCAGTGGATCTACACTGTTTGTTTTCTTCCATCTGACTTCTTCCACTTAATGTCCTCAAGATTCATCCTTGTTGTCGGGACCAGCAGTTAGCGTAATGGCTATGTCGCTGGACTCCCATGTAGTCGACCGCAGTTCGTGTCACAGACCTGGTGGTTTAAAATTCATGCTGGGTGCATGTGCGTGCATGCCCAAGATCTCAAGAGGAGAATGGAGGAGAAGGGATTGCAGCATGGCCATCCCCCCTGGGGGGTGATTTCTCGCTTTCTGTCTCTCTGTCTCTCTCTCTCTGTCTGGTGAGTGCAGGTACCCTATAGCAAAAACTTCTAAATGAAGTCATGTTGTAGAATATGACAAAACTTTCTTTTTAAGGATGAATATGTGCCCCCTTTGGGTTTTCTTTTTCTTTTTTTTTTTTTTTTTTTTTTTTTTTTGCCATAGGGTACGTGCACTCGCCTGAGAGAGGGAAAGTGAGAAGTCACCCCTCCCCAGGGGGATGACCATGCCCCAATCCCTTCTCCTGTATTCTCACTGCACATGCTTCCAGTGTGATTTGCAAGCTGCCAGATCCATGACTCAAACCACAGTCAGCCACGCAGGAGTCAAGTGCCTTCACTACCATGCCGCCTGCTGGCTTCTTACCCTTTCAGCACCTGTATGACCAGTTTGTCCTATCAAATCCCCATTTGAAATGCAGTCATGCACCACCTGTTTCGTCAATGACAGGCTGCATTTGCAGTGGTGATTCCATACACTGCATGTTATACAGCCTGGGCAGGGAGAAGGCTATGCCCTCCTTATTTGTGTAAGTACACACTGCAGTGCTCACATAACAACAAAATTTCATTGCCAAACAACACATTTTTCAGAACATCTCGTTTCTCACAGTTCTCAGACATTTCTCACAGTTCTAAGCCATGTCTGACTGTACTAGCCTGGTCTCTGTTTTCCTCACTGCAGATATAAAACATGTACAACAATGTATTAGTATGTTCCATGTGTATATTTTTCATGAGTATGTTAATAAGAAAAATACATTTCAGGGTCAGCAGGTGGCGTGGTGGTTAAGGCATTGGACTCTCACATGGCCGACTACAATTCGAGTCCCGGACCTGGCAGCTTGCTTTGTCTCTCTCCCTCTCTGTTTCTCTCTGGTGAGTGCATGTGTCCTATACCAAATAAAAAATAATAATAATAAATTAAACAAAAAAATCTTTAAAAAGAATGCATTTTCTACTCTGTGGCCCTTAATTTGGGCAGAGTAAATATTCTTTGACATGCTGGTAAGAAAACAATGTCCCATTAATATATTCAAAAAAATGTCCACTTAATGTATTCGTTTATTATAACAAGTTTTAGTAAATCAATAAATTTGGTAAAGATAAATATTGGATGGTAGGCAAATAAATCTGATGACATGTCTTTTGGCAAACTGATTTTTGATAAAGTGTCTGTACTTTTCTTCACTCCAGCCTTCTGAAAAGTCAGTTTTTGTTGTTGTTCTAGGCTGATCAGCCACTTTAAAGATCACAGAAAGCTCTAAAATATGAGTTAAATACGTCTCCTGTGGCATGGACCTCAGAAGCAATATAGAAAAAAACCACTGGGGACCAGCTCCATGGCACAGCGGTAATATGCTAGTCAAGAGAAGCCAGATCCCAGGGCCAGCAGGTGGCATGATAGTTAAGGAGCTGGTCTCCCACATGACTGACCACAGTTCAAGTCCCGGACCTGGAAGCTTAAAAATCACATCAGGTATGTGTGCATGTGTGCCCCAAATCCCAGGAGAGTGAAGGAGAAGGGACTAGTGTGGCCATTGCCTCTGGGGGTGATTTCTCACTTCCTCTCTCACCGTCTCTGGCAAAAAGAAAAAAAAGCCAAATTCCACTTGGCAACCTCCCTGGGCTTGAGTGCCCAGCCTAGCCTGGTCAGCCTGAAACACACCAGTCCTGTGCACGAGTACCCAAGATCCAACTGGCTCAGGACTGGAAGAAGGGGATCCTGGTGTGACCAAACTCTGTGAAGCTGTTTCTCTCTCTCTCTCTCTCACTAACTCTTATGTGTGCATGCTCATGTACTCCATCATAAATAAAGGAAAAAGGAAGTAAAAAAGAAAAGAAATTTGACTTCTCTTTACAGACGCAGTTCAACCTTCTGCCAAAATGCCACTGCACGTGTAGACAGCAGAAGCAGACGACAGGAGGGACAGCATGGGTATCTGCAGTACAGCAAGGCACAGCTATTGGGGCGGAGAGTTCTGGTCTCTGCTAGGCTCAGCCTCATGCTCCAGTCCCACTCTGACGACCTGGTAACAAGATACTTGTTATTTAAAGTGAGAGCTCAGACTGGCTCTGTGACCTGGTGGTTAAGGCAGTCAGATCCCACATGGCTGACCATGCAGTTTGAGTCC
The DNA here is from genome assembly GCF_000334495.1 of Tupaia belangeri chinensis. Taxonomy (NCBI): domain Eukaryota; kingdom Metazoa; phylum Chordata; class Mammalia; order Scandentia; family Tupaiidae; genus Tupaia; species Tupaia belangeri. Next base: position 6,786,449 of record NW_006159515.1, on the reverse strand, counting down.
TGGACCAAACAGGCTGGAGAAACATACCTGCTGTGTGTACAGACATGTCCAAAATCCCAAAAAGAGGGACAGATGGAGGAGAAAGAATTATGGCATGACCACGCCCCATGGAGGGGGTGCTTTCCCCATGCCCTCTGTCTCTTACAGGTGAGCCTGCAAAGAGAGCTGTGTGACCCTTTCTTATTTTTAAAAAGTAATTATTAATTTTATTTCATTCTATTTCATTTTAATTTGACCAGAGAGAGAGACAGAGAGAGAAAAAGGAAAGTGAGAAAACAAGCCGCTGGCTCTGGGACTCAAACCATGATTAGCCATGTGGAAGTCCAGCACCTTAACCACCACGCCATCTGTCAGCCCCCCCTTTTTTTTTAAGAGAGTTTTTGGGGACCAGCAGTTAGCATAATGGCTATGTCACTGGACTCCCATGTAGTCAACTGCGGTTCGAGTCCTGGGTTCGAGTCCCGGACCTGGTGGCTTAAACTCATGCTTAAGATTCCAAGAGGAGAATAGAGGAGAAGAGATTGCGGCGTAACCATCCCCCCTGGGGGGTGATTTCTCGCTTTCTGTCTCTCTCTGTCTTTCTGGCAAGTGTATTCACCCTATAGCAAAAACCTCTCCAGAAAAAAAAAAAAAAGAGAGAGAGAGTTTTTGTTCATTTGTTTGCTATAGAATACGTGCACTTGCTGAAAAGACAGAGCAACACGGACAGACAGAAAGCGAAAAATCACCACCCAGGGAGGACGACCACATCACAATCTCCTCTCTTCCATTCTCCTCTCAGGATCTTGGGCATGCACGCACACATGCCAAGAGTGAGTTTTAAGTCAACAGACCAAGGACCCGATTGACTACATGGAAGCCCAATGATGTAACCATTATGCCATCTGCTGACCCCCTGTGTGACCCTTTCTAAAGGAGCAGTGCACAAAGGGAAAAGCAACTCCCTTCTGCTAGAGAGACAGGTGAGCACCACAGATCAGAGGGTGGTGATGAGAAACACCAGGTGACAGCAACAGAGAGAACCCAACAGAGAGAACCCAGACCCATTCTTGCCCCTCTAGTCCTGTCCCTGGCTGTCAATGGATTAGTGTCAGTACAGGGACTGTCACTTTCAGATGCAAACTGTGTACCTTTGGCTACAGGAAGTAAGTGGCCAGATGCAGGCAGTTTTCATCTGAAGAGGAAAGAATGTCAGGCAGCAGGGGCTCTCCCTGTTTGGAGAACAACACATCCAACAGGCAGAGCCACAACGAGTGCTGGGATATGGGAAGGAGGGCTGGAGGCCAGGTAACTGGGAGACCTGCTCCCCCATCCTGTAATCACCCTACACAGAGAGGAAATCAATGCACAGCCTGGAGGCAGCTGACCCAGGGGTCCCCTGACACAGGGACACTATCTAGAACTATTGGGCCATAGTGCAGATCATAGTTCCCCAGATCCTGTGGAATCTTGTGCGAGTGTAAGATACATAAATCTCAACATGTAAAGTTTCAACCATTTCCAAGCGTACAGTTCAATGGCCTTAATTATACTCACGCTGTCATGCACACATCATCCCCACCCATCTCCAGAGCTTCATCATGTCAAAGTGAAACTCTGCACCCATCAAACAACAACCCATACTCCCCTCCTCAGCCCCTGACAACCATCACTCTTCTTTCTGTCTCCATGAATGTGACTTCTCAAGGGACTGCATATAAATTGAGTCATATGGGATTTGTCTTTTTCTAACTGGCATGTGTAATACAGTGTAATATCCTCAAGGTTCGTCCACATGTTGTAGCATGTTTCAGATGTCCTTCCTCTTGAAGGATGAACATTATTCCATCATATGTAGATACCGCATTTCGTTTATTCATCTGCTGGTGGACATGTGGGTTGTTTCCACCTTTAGATGGTGATGCATCATGCTGCTATAACATTGGTTTATCTTCTTTTTAAAGAATTATTTTCATCAACTTTTATTATTAACATTGTTATTCTTTTCCAGTTTGATCAGAGAGAGACAGAGAGAGAGAGAGAAAGAGAAAGAGAGAGAGAAAGCAAGCCACCTGCTGGGATATGGGAAGGAGGGCTGGAGGCCAGGTAACTGGGAGACCTGCTCCCCCATCCTGTAATCACCCTACACAGAGAGGAAATCAATGCACAGCCTGGAGGCAGCTGACCCAGGGGTCCCCTGACACAGGGACACTATCTAGAACTATTGGGCCATAGTGCAGATCATAGTTCCCCAGATCCTGTGGAATCTTGTGCGAGTGTAAGATACATAAATCTCAACATGTAAAGTTTCAACCATTTCCAAGCGTACAGTTCAATGGCCTTAATTATACTCACGCTGTCATGCACACATCATCCCCACCCATCTCCAGAGCTTCATCATGTCAAAGTGAAACTCTGCACCCATCAAACAACAACCCATACTCCCCTCCTCAGCCCCTGACAACCATCACTCTTCTTTCTGTCTCCATGAATGTGACTTCTCAAGGGACTGCATATAAATTGAGTCATATGGGATTTGTCTTTTTCTAACTGGCATGTGTAATACAGTGTAATATCCTCAAGGTTCGTCCACATGTTGTAGCATGTTTCAGATGTCCTTCCTCTTGAAGGATGAACATTATTCCATCATATGTAGATACCGCATTTCGTTTATTCATCTGCTGGTGGACATGTGGGTTGTTTCCACCTTTAGATGGTGATGCATCATGCTGCTATAACATTGGTTTATCTTCTTTTTAAAGAATTATTTTCATCAACTTTTATTATTAACATTGTTATTCTTTTCCAGTTTGATCAGAGAGAGACAGAGAGAGAGAGAGAGAAAGAAAGAGAAAGTGAGAAAGCAAGCCACCAGATCCAGGACTTGAACCTGGCCATGTGGGAGTCCAGAGCCTTTAACCACCACACCACTTGCTTCCCCGAGTATCTTTTTCTTTGAAGCTTTTTTTTCCTTTAATTTTCCAGACAGTGGGTATACTCACCAGAGAAAGATGGAGAGACAGAAAGAAAGGGAGAGGGAGAAAGCACCTCACAATGGGACATGGGCATGCCTCAGTCCCTTCTCTTTCATTTCTCCATCCTGTTTGGATTTGGGTCATGCATATGCACCCAGTGTGTTTTTCAAGCCACCAGGTCTGAGACGCAAACCATGTGGTCAGCACATGGGATCCAGCTCCCTTCATCACCAGGCCATGAGCCAGCCCCTCTTTTTCTTTTATAACCATTTCTGCACAACCTCCCTCAGCTTCATGTGCCTTTCTTTGCTTCCAAAGGCCTGATGCTGCCCTTGGGCTCCTCCGTGACTCCGTCCAAAAGAACAGAGAGCCCTGAGCACTTGGGAGTGTGTGCTCTGCTGCGGTGCTCCCAGCCATCCTGAGGGACAGGTGTGCCATGCGGGACAGCTCGGTGGTGCAATCTGTGCTCCGGAGCCTCCATGGCAGCAGGCGCAGGCGCTCTTGGCAGGCCTTCCCCTGAAATCCCTCTTGCTGCACTTCTTTCCCATTCCTGTCTTAATCCCCTACTCGCTTCCAGATTCACCTGGGAGCCCAGCTTCATGTTGCCTGCCCAAAGACTAAAGGAAATAGAAAAAAAGCATGGCTTTTCCTCTGGAAAGGAGCAAGTAGTATGGGAAAAAGCTTGGACTTTGAAGTCAGACCAACCTGTTTGTGAAGTGGGTGCATGTGTGTATTTATAGTAGTTTTTATTTATTTGTTTGTTCCATGAGACAGACTAATAGGCAGGTGCCCCCAAGAGGGTCTTCACACCATGATCCACCCCCAGCCTCAGCCATCCAGGATGACGGGCACACGTACATGCCTGAAATGTACAGGGAGACCTCGGGACTTGAACGTGGGAACTTCCTGTGTGGGTTTGACGTCACAGAGCCAGCACCACTGCACCACCAGCTGTTCCTGCACATATTCTGTATTAGTTACATGGACTAGGGAAAGGTATTTAACATGGTGAGTGCACGTGTCCTATACCAAATAAAAAATAATAGTAAGTTAAATTAAACAAACAAAAAAACTTTAAAAAGAATGCATTTTCTGCATTTTATCTCAGTTTGCTCCTTGGCAAATGGGTAAGACCCTACGCTGCAGAATTGCTGTGAGAGTGAAGTGAGGGAGGGAGTGCAGAGGCCTGGGGAGTCGTGGCAGCCAGGAGAGCTCTTCCTCCATCCCTCCACATCCCTCCACAGACACTATCTGTGCTGTGCATAGCCAGAGCAGACCTCATCTTCCTTTGTACTTCACGTCTTGCTTTCCTTAAAAACTGTTTTGAAGAGTGCTCAGCTCTGGTGGCACATGCTGCTAAGATTCTGCTACTCAGAGGCTGAAGCCACATGGGAACCCCAGATTCGATTCCTGGCCCAACACAGTCCAGGCATGGTGACACATGCCTGTAGTGCTAGCTAGAGGGAGACTGGGGCAGGAGGATTGTGACATCGGGTCCTGTCAATGTTACTCTGTCTCAAAAAAAAAAAAAAAAAGAGAGAGAGAGAGAGAGAGTTTTACAATGTCTGGGTATTGATTTTTTACAATGTCTATTAAATTTTCTTATCTCAAAACAAAAATGGACTCTTTGATAGTGGATGCAGTGAAGGTGATGACTCATTCATACCATGCTTTATTAAAAACCTAAAATAAAAAAAAAAAACCAGCAACTAAATTTGCCCTTTTACCTTACAATGCATGCAAGGTAAAATACTATATAGTAAGGATTCATCATCCCTGAATTATACAATGGGAGATAAATAGCCACCCCACAAAATAAGTAGGTGGAAGAGAATAGTACTGTTCATCAGTAATTCAAGACTATTGGTCATCTGCATACTGAGCAGCTTATGGATGGGGTTTTAAATACATAGATCATTTTTTAATTGCCAGAGAGCATATGCACTTGTCAGAGAGAGACAAAGAGAGAAAGAGAGAGGGACAGGGAGAAAGCACCCCCGCAGTGAGGTATGGTCATGCCACAATTCCCTCTCCTTCACTTCTCTGTCCTGCTGGGATTTAGGGCACGTGTGCACACACGTCCAGCATGCTTTTCAGGCTGCCAGTGCCGAGATTCCACCTGTAGTCAACCACGTGGGATCCAGCTCCCTTAACCACTAGGCTATGGGGCCGACCCGTATGTGGTTTTATATTCTATTTTGGATGGCATTTTCTGGTTGTTTAAAAATTTGTCTCTCTGGAGAAAAATGTGAGAACCTTGAGGGGGCAGTATAGGAGCATGACTAACAGCTTTTAAGTTAAAGAACAGTGCCTTTTTGAGTTTCATTATTTAGGAGGAAAAAAGAAACACTAACGTAGGTTGAAGCTGTTTCTAAAGAATATTCTACTTACATTAGAAATACCCCCAGGCCAGCCAGTGGCATGGTGGTTAAAGTGCTGAATCCTACATGGCCAACTGTGTGGTTCAAGTCCTGGAACCACTGGTTTGGAAAAAACACACTGGGTGCATATGTGTGTATGCCCAAAATTCCGAGAGGAGAATGGAGGAGAAGGGATTGCGGCATGACCAGCCTCCCTGAGGGTTGCTTTCTCACTTTCCTTCTCTCTCTTTCTGACAAGCCCACATGCCCTATAGCAAAAGAAGCAAACAAACAAAAACTACTAAAGAAATACCCCAAAGCTTAGGTCGGCTCTTCAGACTTTAGGTATTGCATATTGTGGCTGCCACGCCCAGTCCACATTTACTGTCACCTTTCATGGTCAGCTTGCAGAGTATAAATAGGCAAGAAATGCAGGTCATCTTGAGTAATTAGAACCCATGCAGCAGAAAAGACTGCAAGCTCCCGCGGGTTAATGAGAATGTGCCTATGGTACCTTTGCCGAAGTTCCTCCGTGACTACTCTGTGATGGCGACAAACAATGTAATTAACAGCATGAAATTGGTGAGGCTCAAGGCCCAAGTTATCATTTCTATACAATTGCTTTGAAAACTTTCCAAACTGCAAGATATTAAAAAAAAAACAAAACCCTTTCTAATCATTTGATGTCTGACAAATGCCAACTAATTATTTGACCTTCATTAATACTTGGCAAAGAATTAATTGCTATTTGATTATCTACTGTTTGGAAAGTTCTGTTTTGTTTTCTTTTTTTTTGTTTTAGACAAGGTCTTGCCAAGTTGTAATCCTCCTGCCTCAGCCTCTAAGTCACTAGAATTACAGGCACATGTCGTAGTGCCCGAACTGTAGGTTGGGTCAAAAATCAAACCTGGGCCTTTTATGTGGTCCCAGCTTACAGAGCACTGCATTATGGCATGCATGTCACCATGGCTGGGCCCTCTTTTTCTTAATTGCCAGAGGGAACATGCACTGGCCAGAGAGAGACAGAGAGAAAGTAAACCCCAATGGAATGTGGCCCCACCATAATCCCTTCTCTATTCCGCTGAAATTTGGGGACATGTACACGTGCGTCCTCTGCCAGAGAGAGACAGAGAGAGAAAGTAAACCCCAATGGAATGTGGCCCCACCATAATCCCTTCTCTATTCCTCTGAAATTTGGGGACATGTACACGTCCTCTGTGTTTTTTACGTCACTGGGCCTGGGATTTGAACTGTGGCCCGGCCATGTGAGATACAGCTCCTTTAATCACTAGGTTATTGGGACAACTCACTACTGTTGCTTTTTAATACAATAATGAGATCCCACATTGTGGGAATATACATGTTCCCATCAGAATGGCCCTGTACAATATGGCTAAGCAAATAAGTAAAAGAATTCTAAGAAAACATTAAAATTTTATGACCAAAATAATATAATAGTAGATTCAAGGGAATCATTAATAGTAAATATTAGAAAATGTGAAAAATAACATCTGCCACTTTAAAATACAGGCTAAGCTAGCTCTATGTACTTAACACATTTCTGAAAAGGACCATAGGTACCATATGGCGACTGTTTTTCACATTGTTTTAAATTCAGCACATACCTCTGGAGAAAACGATAGCCTTTATAGATAATATAAATTCATAGCTTTGACAAACACTGAATCTAAATTATGTCTTTTGTCATTAGTGGTTAATTTGGATGCATTAGCTTCTCCCACACAAAGCAGGCAGCAGACAGCTTCAGTGTACTGAATTCTGTGTGAAGTCAAAGTCTGTGTGTGCTAAAATATGTGGGGATTTTCTCTGGAGCACAAAAAGCTACCTCATGGTCCTGTGTATGAGCATGGACCTTTCCCCTAGTGAGGAACTTTTCATTTCCATTACCTTGGACAGAGGCAGATCCTTGATTAGGACCTGGAGATCTGAGGCCAGGCATTTTATTGGGAAGTCCGGAGCCTTGTCATTGGGCTCTGGTGTCTGGTTGGGACAAACTTGCTCAAAGGCACTTCCCCAGTAGCGAGTCAAATAGCCCTAGCCATATGGACCCAGCCCAGATTATCAGGGAGATACTTTGCTTTGTTAAGGGGTCCCCAGTTGTCATTTCTGCTTACAATAGCGGGTAGACTGATGTAGGTGAGCTCTGGGACCTCCATTATGTGCAAATTTTAGATGGAGAGTGTCCAAAGTTGTGATCTTGTTCCCTACTCAGCCACTTCCAGAGCATATCACAAACAATCCCACCTCTGCCATAGTAGAGAATAGGAGAAACAGGAAACCACAGGAAATTTGACTGTGGAGGGACGCTACCTCAACAACATGCAGACACCAGCCAGCTGGGGCCAGACCTGCTCTCTCCTGAGCTGTTCTGCCTTCAGATTCTGCCCTACTATTCAGCCATAAAAAAACAAAAACAAAAAAAACCTGGCTTTTGACAGGAAGTGAATGAATATGGAAGATTTACTGCTGAGTGAAGCAAGCCAGGCTATGAAGGAGAGACATTGTATGTCCCCACTTAATATATACCAAGTGTCTGAACTCTATGACTGAAACTAATTGACTAAAGGATATAGAAACACAGTATATAGATGTAGATGCCAGATACAGTGTGTGTGAAAGAGGAGGGTCTGAGGAAGGACATTTAGAAGAAAAATAGGGAGGCAAAGCATTAATGGCACAAAAAAATGTGGTATTATCTGTTGAAGATATTTTATAGTTTCGTCAACTGTACTAGGGAGAAATATTCACCTGTTGAAATATCCATTTTGTAAGACAAATAATAATGTGATTGAATGTATAAAAGAAAATGAAATTTAAAAAAGAAAGAAAGAGAGAAAGAAAGAAAGAAAGAAAGAAAGAAAAAGAAAGAAAGAAAAAAGATTCTGCCCTACAAACCAAGAGCCTGTCCTTCCACTGCATCTCACCCCACTTAGCTCTGCTCTCAGTTCAGGCCTAGTGTGAAGGCACTGTACTGGTGGAAGCCCTATCTTACTTGAAATTCTAGCTACAAGGGAGTCTGGGAAATACAGTTCATACTTTTCCAGGCTTCACGATACCTAAAGGCACAATAGAAGAACGGGAAAACATTGAGCCAAACAATGAAGGATACCTACTGCACAAAGTGAAACCATCTGCATCTACAGATGGAACCTCTGGAGCTGAAGAAATGTGCCATGAGTTGGTGCTTCTCAGACTTCACCATGCATGGGCATCCCCCAGGAGCCTTGTTTAAATACAGATTATAAGTCATTGGGTCCAAGATGAGTTCTGAGATTCTGTACTTCTTTCTTCCTTTTTTCCCCCCAGAGAAAGAGAAAGAGAGGGAGAAAGCATCCCCCCCCCTCTCCAATGAGCTATGGTCATGATGCAATCTCTTCTTCATTTCTCCGACCTATTAGAATTTGGGGCACACACCCACTGTTTTTCTTAAGGTGTCAGGGCCAGAATTTGAACTGTGCAGTGAGCCATGTGGGATCCATCTCCCTTAGTCACTAGGCTACAGGCCTTGCTTTGCATTTCTAACTCTTGGCTGATGTTGCTGATGCTGATGCTGCTGGTCTAGGGACCACATTTTTGAGTAGTAGGACTAGGTCACAGTAAGTACCTTGCAAAGTTGGTAAAGATATATTACCTTCCAAATGCACCCTCATCCCAGTGGAATATTACAAAGCATCTACTTTACAGAGTGGTTATGAGAATTGAAATAATGAATTCACATCAGGCATTTAGAACAGTGCCCAGCATGAGCTTGCACTCAGAAATCACAAGTGATCGTCATTGTTAGTACTAGCAGAAGTTGTGGGAGTAGTGCAGCAGCATTGGTGGTAGAAACACTGTCCATAGCTTCAGTGGCTTATACCTTCATGTAAGAAGCCTGACTAGAAATAGCTAGAAAGAGATGGAAACAGAGATGAGCAGATGGAGAAAAGTGTGGGGTGGAAATGTAAAATGGTGCAACCACTATAGAAGACAGTATGGTGGATTTTTTTGGTGTTTGTTTTGAGAGGGATTTTTGCTATAGGGTGCACAACCTTGCCAGAGAGATAGAAAGTGAGAAATTACACCCTGGGAGGGATGGCCATGCCACAATCCCTTCTCTTCCAGTCTCCTCTTGGGATTTGGGGAACCCACACACATGCACCCAGTGTGAGTTTTAAACTACTGGGTTTGGGGTTTGAACCATGGTTAAATAAGTGGGAGCCCAGCAACATAACCATTACACTATCTGCTGATTCCAACAGTATGGTGTTTTGTTGTTGTTGTTGTTATTGTTGCTTTTAATTAGATGTAAAATTACCATCTGACCCAGGAATTCCATTTCTGGGTATATACTCAAAGGGAGTGAAAGTAGAACCTAGATGAAATATTTGCATGCTCATGTTCACTGTAGCATTACACACAAGAAACAAAAGGTGGAATCAACCCCGAGTGTCCATCAACAGAAGAATGGATAAACATAAAATGTGATATATATACCAGAGATTTTCAAAAAGTTCATGTAAAATGCATATACTATACTGACTATGAATGGATTTTGGCTTTTTTACACCAAAATAAACTCATATTTTAATTCCATTTTTGCATGAACTTTCTGAAGCATCCTTGTATATACAATGGTACATAATACAATACAATATTACTTAGGTTTTTTTGGATAGGTTTTTGCTATGGGGCATGTGCACTTGCTGGAAAGACAGAGAGAAAGAGACAGAAAGTGGGAAATCACCCTCCAGGAGGGATGGCCACACCGCAATCCCTTCTCTTCCATTCTCCTCTTTGGATCTTGGGCACACATGCACACGCACCTGGCGTGAGTTTAAGCCACCGGGTTCGGGACTCAAACCACGGTCGGCTACATGGGAGTTCAGTGACATAGCCATTATGCTAACTGCCGGTCCCAATATTACTCAGTCTTAAGAAAAGAAGTCTGACCCTTGCTCCATCATGGGTGAACTTTGAATGGTAATACGCTGAGTGAGATGTGGTGAGGGTGGGGGTTGGGCAATCCTATGGCGAGAGCCTCGGATTTTATTCTGAGTGAAACAGGCAGTCGTCGTGGGGTCTATGCAGAGGAGATCTGACTTGCACGTTAGAAGGATTATAACGGTGGGGGCGATGAAGAGGAGTCTGCTGGGGGAGCAGATGGAGACAAGTGAGATATGACAATGGCTTGCATCAGTCATAGCAGACCAGATGGTAGAGGCAGCAGAGGTCAGGTTCATCACGTATTTGTTTTCTTTTTTTTTTTTTTTTAATTTTTTTTTTTTTTTGGAGAGGTTTTTCACTATAGGGCGTGTGCGCTCGCCAGACAGACAGAGAGAGAGAGACAGAGACAGAAAGCGAGAAATCACCCCCCAAGGGGGATGGTCACGCCGCAATCCCTTCTCCTCCATTCTTCTCTCGGGATCTTGGGCACGCACGCACACGCACCCGGCGTGAGTTTTAAGCCACTGGGTCCAGGACGCGAACCGCAGTCGACTACGTGGGAGTCCAGTGACATAGCCATTACGCTAACTGCTGGTTCCCAGGTTCAACACATATTTGAAGGCAGAGCCAATTAGAATTGCTGGTGAGATGAAGGAATGTAAAACAAATATGCATGTACATTCCGTATGTTCCCACTCATCTGCGTGCGTATGTGTGTGTGTGTCCATGTTAGACACATGTGTAGAGAACGTCTGATTTGCCATACACACACTGTTACCTCCAAAGAACTGAAATACTTTATACAAGTCTTCATTAATTGAAGTCCTCCAAGAAATACATTTTGCTTTTGTAACAAAGGCAAAATAAAAATGAATAGATAAGTATACAACTGGACCCTGGCCTTCTTGTGAAGGCTTCTGGGGGGCTAAATGTGATATTTTAAGCTGGAGTTGAGAAAAAAGAGAAAGAAAGAAAGAAAGAAAGAAAGAAAGAAAGAAAGAAAGAAAGAAAGAAAGAAAGAAAGGGAGAGAGAGAGAGAGAGAGGGAAGGAAGGAAGGAAGGAAGGAAGGAAGGAAGGAAGGAAGGAAGGAAGGAAGGAAGGAAGGAAGGAAAGAGAAAGAAAGAAAGAGAAGAAAGAAAGAGAAGGAAGGAAGGAAGGAAGGAAAGAAAGAGAAAGAAAGAAAGGAAAGAAAGAAAGGAAGGAAAGAAGGAAGGAAGGAAGGAAGGAAGGAAGGAAGGAAGGAAG
>NW_006159515.1:6769518-6774146 GCF_000334495.1 Tupaia belangeri chinensis | reverse complement strand
CGAGAAGGAAAGAGGGAAGGAAGGAAGGAAGGAAGGAAGGAAAGAAGGAAGGAAGGAAGGAAGGAAGAGTAAGTCACAATGAACAGGTCCCCATGTGAAGGAATTCAGCAAATACTTATGACATACCCAGTAAGCTGAGTGTTAGCAGCTACGCATTAGCTAAGCATTAGTAAGACCTGAGTCTCAGTGCACACTCTTAGGGTCCACAGAGGACGGAGACTGATAATAGGAACTGGTGCTACGCTGTGCTGGTGTGGTGAACATAAACAAAGTACGTCTAGATCTGGGGTGATGATAGACTGAATGTTTCCATCTCCACAAAATGCATGTTAAAACCTAAATCTTGGGACCAGCAGTTGGCTATGTCACTGGACTCCCATGTAGTCGATCTCAGTTTGCGTAAGTATGGGACCCGGTGGCTTAAACTCATGCCGGGCATGTGTGCGTGCATGCCCAAGATCCCAAGAGGAGAAAGGAGAAGGGATTGCAACGTGGTAATCCCCCCTGAGTGATAATTTCTCACTTTCCAACTCTCTGTCTCTCTCTGTCTTTCTTTTCTTTTCTTTTTTTTATGTGTTGATTTGCAATTTGGAAGTTTCATATTTATGGCTTCCAAGCACCCGGCATGAGTTTAAGCTACCATGGCCGGGACTTGAATCGCGGCTCGACTACATGGGAGTCCAGCGACATAGCCATTGCTCTAACTGCTGGTCCCCCTCTCTGTCTTTCTTGAGAGCACACGTGCCCTATAGCAAAAAATTCTCAAAACAAAAAACCAAAAACCCTAAACCTCAAATACGAAGGTATTAGGAGGTGGGTCCTTTGGAAGGTGATTAGGGCTCTCCTCATGGATGAGATTAGTGCCCTCAGGAAGGAGACCTGAGAGAGCACATTCAGCCCTTCCACTGTGTGAGGGCGCAGTGAGAAACTGCCATCTAGGAGCCTTGTGTGCACCACGCTCTCACCAAACACTGGGTCTGCTGGTGCCTTGGAGAAATAAATTTCTGTTGCCTACAAGCCACCCAGTCAATGGCGTTGTTGTAACAGCCTGAATGGACTAGGATACATGGGGAGGATGGAAAGACGGTATTTGCACAGCCTTAGTAGCACGTGTGTCAAGAGCTGACCTGGGGCAGGGGTTGAGCAAAAGGATGGAATCCAGGGGATGAGCTTTCCCCATGGACAGCAAAGGGAAGTTTGGAGCAAGGAGACTCAAAGACACAATGGCTTTTCCCGCTTTTATGATTAATTGAGATGAATTCATAGCTAAGTAGAAGCAGTAATAAGCTTGGCATTTTAATACATATAGAGTGAGTGAAAAATGACCCCCATTCAGAAGGGAAAGCTAATTAATTTAGAGATGGATGGCTTCTCTCTATCTGCATAAAGGTGAGCCCCTTGGAAGATTTCAGACATGAAGGTGAGGCTTTGAGTTGAGCTGTCCCGCTGAGCAGCCTACAGGGCATGAGGCACTGAGCTTGCCATGCGGCCAGTGGTTAGGGAGCGCCATGCGGCTAGTGATTAGGGAGCAGGGCAAGTGTATGAAGCTCTCCTGGTTCAGAAGCCTGCATGTGGAAAAAGGATCTCTTTAATAATTCATTATATGGCATTTTAGTCTGTTATCTATTTCTTAATAACTGAATACCTGATACTGAGTAATTTATGTATTCATTTATTTATCTATTTATTTATTTTAAAAAGAGATTCTTGCTATAGGGTGTGTTCACTTGCCGCAGAGACAGATAGATAGAAAGTGAGAAATCACCCCCCAGGGAAGAAGGCCACACCACAATCCCTTCTCCTCCATTCTCCTCTCGGGATTTTGGGCACACACGCACACATGCCACAAGTGAATATTAAGCCACCTGGTCTGGTTGACTACATGGGAGTCCAGCGACATAACCATTACACCATCTGCTGGTCCCTGAAACTGGATGATTTATAAGAATAGAAGTTGGGCCATTCTGTGGCACAGTGGTTAAGTCAGCTAGATCCCAAATGGCTGATTACATGGTTCAAGTCTCAGGTTTGGCAGTTTAAAAGACATGCTGAGCACATGTGTGTGTGCAAAATTCTGAAAGAAGAGTGAGATGGAGGAAAACGGATTGCAGTGTGACCGTTCCCCATGATGGGATGCTTTCTCACTTTCTCTCTCTCTCTGCCTTACTCTAATGACTGCTTTCTCATTTTCTCTCTCTCTCTCTGCCTTTCTCTAATGAGTGCACATGCCCTGTAGCAAACAAAACAACAAAAAGAATAGAACTTTATTTAGCTCACAGTTTGGAAGTCCAAGGTCAAGAGACCACATCTAGTGGGGGCCTTGCTGGTGAGTAACATGGTGGATGGCATTGCATGGCCAGACAGAGCAAAAGCAGAGCATCCACCTGTGCCCAAGACTGTGTCTCTTTATAAACCCATGAGGGTCCATGGGGCGCCCTCTGATCCTAATCTCTCTCAGCACTACAGTGAGATTAAGTTCTCACCTCCTAATCCCATCACAACCAAATGTCAACACATGGATTTTTGAGAGACATGTTCATTTTTATTTAACTGCACATGTGTTCGCTAGAGAGAGAGAGCATTCCTAATGGGTCATGGTTACTCCACAACCCCTTATCTGCCATCTCTCTATCCCGTCAGAATACTGGGTATGTGCACTTATATACCTAGCATGCTCTTCAATCCTCTGGGACCAGGTTTCAAATAGCAGTTGCCCACATGAGATCTGGCTCCCAATGCCCTGTGCTTAACCACTGCATTTGAGTGACACATACAGACCACAGCATGTGGATTCCATGTTGAGTGGTACTACTTTGGCTATATTAGATAGAATATATTATTAAAATTGTCATTCCTTCTTTTTAATTTTTTAATGTGTGTCTACTGGAATATTTCATATATTTGTTTACTATTATAGGACTAACTAGCTAATAATCATATGTAATTATGGGGTATGACATTTCCACATATGTTTACCATGTGTAATAATTAAGTCAGGGTAATTGTATCTATTGCCTCAAACATTTATCCTTTCTTTACATTGGGGACATTCAAAATTCTCTCCTTTAGCTATTTTAAATTGTTGTTACATATAGTCACCTTCTGCTTAACACTAGAATTTATTTCTCCTTTCTAGCTGCAATTATGTAGCCATTAATCAATCTCTCCCAATCTCCCCCGCATAATATTTTAAATGATATTATCGTTTTCATTATAGATAATATATACACCATTTTAAATGATATTATCGTTTTCATTATAGAATATATATACACCAAGTGTGTGTGTGTGTGTATTTATTTCTTCAATGACACAGAGAAATGGGAACCCCCAATAGGACCTTGGCACTGTAATCCTCCAGCATCTGCCACAATGCCGAGCCAGACCTCAGGCACCGTGTGCCTGGTGTGTACAAGGAGCTCTCTGGACAAGAGCTCAGAACGTGCGCATGTGAGTCCACCTCACAGAGCATCACACTTCACCTTCACACCACTGTCCGGCCATCTCCTTAGATTTCAACTGGGCAGTGCTGTTTTAGAGTAAGTCACAAAGGAATTGGTTTAAAGTGTTTATCTCTGAGATAGTAGAGACTCACAAAATTATTTTCCCCCATAAATTTCAGGCCTGCCAACTCTTTAGCCTGGTCTTGCCTGAACCTGGATGCTGGTTATAAACCGTGCTGTCAACCCTGCATTTATCTGCACAGAAGGGGTTTCGAAGTTACACAGTTTATGCTTTTGGTAATAAAGAGTATAATTGTGAAGTTTTTATGCGTCCTTATCTGTCATGATTTGAGTGCCACTCAGTGCCATCGAAGCTTGAAAAGTAGCTGTTCTACTGCCCCCTCAGTGATTTCCCTGGGCCCCAAGCCCTCCTCAGGCCTCCCCTGTCTGCCAAGCCCTGTGGCTCACCTCCAGCTGCAGTGCTCTTCAGACGCAGCAGGAAGGCAGGTTCTTTGAGTAACCAGAGACAGACAAAAAGATCTAAGAGGTCCTTCTACCTGCCTGCCTTCTTCTGATCATGTCGCTGAAATTCCCCACACTCCAGCCTCTCACCTCCTTCGTACTCAGTCATCTTTGTTCCAAAGTTCTCAGCTTCCTTCTTGCTCTTGAAGGGTTCACTCCCACGGTTTTCCCCATGTTGGCGGCATTCCAGAGGTTTCTCACCCACTCTTCCAATCCCTCAACTTCAACCAATGTATTTTTCTTAATTCTCTGTCTAGTGTCGCCCCTTCATGACAAATTTTCCTGCAGAGGCACCCTTCACCCTCTGCTCTGGATGGTGATGTCTCACGTATCTATCTACAGGATAGTATCAAACCTGGAAATCAACACGGGCCCACTTATCCAAGCTTCAACTTCTAAAAAACTGCATTTGGCGGGACCAGCAGGTGGCATGGTGGTTAAGGCGCTGGACATGAATCCGGAATGTTTCCATAAGGGTCAGCCTTGTGGAATGTTGTGTTTTATCACTGATCCACTACCCAGCCATGGTTCAAGTCCTGGACCTGGTGACTTGCTTTCTCACTTTCCCTCTTTCTGTGTCTCTCTCTAGTCAAGTTTAAAAATGAATGAATAAATTAAATTAAATTAAATTAAATTAAATTAAAAAAAAAAACCCTGCATTCG
>NW_006159515.1:6765021-6769273 GCF_000334495.1 Tupaia belangeri chinensis | reverse complement strand
CATTTCTTAGCCCCCATAGGACAAGCCAATCAGCAGTCATCTATATTTGAGTTCTGAGCGGCTCCAGTCAGGGATTACAACCAACGAAGATCCTCTGCCCAGATGTCACCCTCCTGCCCCCAGATCTAGCCAGGAGCCAGGTCAGGGCACCCTATTTTCAACTGGGCAGTGCTGTTTTAGAGTAAGTCACAAAGGAATTGGTTTAAAGTGTTTATCTCTGAGATAGTAGAGACTCACAAAATTATTTTCCCCCATAAATTTCAGGCCTGCCAACTCTTTAGCCTGGTCTTGCCTGAACCTGGATGCTGGTTATAAACCGTGCTGTCAACCCTGCATTTATCTGCACAGAAGGGGTTTCGAAGTTACACAGTTTATGCTTTTGGTAATAAAGAGTATAATTGTGAAGTTTTTATGCGTCCTTATCTGTCATGATTTGAGTGCCACTCAGTGCCATCGAAGCTTGAAAAGTAGCTGTTCTACTGCCCCCTCAGTGATTTCCCTGGGCCCCAAGCCCTCCTCAGGCCTCCCCTGTCTGCCAAGCCCTGTGGCTCACCTCCAGCTGCAGTGCTCTTCAGACGCAGCAGGAAGGCAGGTTCTTTGAGTAACCAGAGACAGACAAAAAGATCTAAGAGGTCCTTCTACCTGCCTGCCTTCTTCTGATCATGTCGCTGAAATTCCCCACACTCCAGCCTCTCACCTCCTTCGTACTCAGTCATCTTTGTTCCAAAGTTCTCAGCTTCCTTCTTGCTCTTGAAGGGTTCACTCCCACGGTTTTCCCCATGTTGGCGGCATTCCAGAGGTTTCTCACCCACTCTTCCAATCCCTCAACTTCAACCAATGTATTTTTCTTAATTCTCTGTCTAGTGTCGCCCCTTCATGACAAATTTTCCTGCAGAGGCACCCTTCACCCTCTGCTCTGGATGGTGATGTCTCACGTATCTATCTACAGGATAGTATCAAACCTGGAAATCAACACGGGCCCACTTATCCAAGCTTCAACTTCTAAAAAACTGCATTTGGCGGGACCAGCAGGTGGCATGGTGGTTAAGGCGCTGGACATGAATCCGGAATGTTTCCATAAGGGTCAGCCTTGTGGAATGTTGTGTTTTATCACTGATCCACTACCCAGCCATGGTTCAAGTCCTGGACCTGGTGACTTGCTTTCTCACTTTCCCTCTTTCTGTGTCTCTCTCTAGTCAAGTTTAAAAATGAATGAATAAATTAAATTAAATTAAATTAAATTAAATTAAAAAAAAAAAACCCTGCATTCGGGAGTTCTGAGCAGCTCCATTCAGGGATTAGGACCACCAAAGACCCTCTACCCAGACTTTGCCCTCCTGGATGAAGCCAGGAGCCAAATCAGAGCACCCTCTTTATTCTTTCTGTCTCTCTCCGTCTCTCTCTCTAATTTGTTTTTTAAATTTTTTAACTTCTTAGCTCTCAGTGGCTCCTTTGTCAAGCCAATTCTTAGCCCCCATAGGACAAGCCAATCAGCAGTCATCTATATTTGAGTTCTGAGCGGCTCCAGTCAGGGATTACAACCAACGAAGATCCTCTGCCCAGATGTCACCCTCCTGCCCCCAGATCTAGCCAGGAGCCAGGTCAGGGCACCCTATTTATTCTGTCTCTGTCCATCTCTCTCTCTCTATATATATTTAATTTTCTTTTTAATTGTTAAACTTCTTAGCTCTCTGCTGCTCTTTTGCCTTGCTAATCCTTACCTCTCCCCCTGCCCCCATAGGACAAGCCGATCAGCAGCCATCTGCATCTGAGTTCTGAGCGGCCCCATTTGTGCGGTGCACTAGCACGCCACGCGGTTTTCATTTTTTGCTTAATAAATTTCTTTTTTTTTATTATTGTTTTTATCTTTTTTCCCCTCTCTTTTATTTTTATCTTTTCCTTTCTTTTTACCTTTCTCACTATTCTGCTCGACCTCCACACACTGTCTTGACAGGTCTAGGTGCTCAGTAGTCAAATACACGAGTATTTTCAGGGTCAGGTTAATCCTCAATTTCTATTGAATCAGCGCACAAAGAGGAAAGCATGGTACTGTTTAGAGAGTGCAGGTCACCTCCTCTGCATTCCTCTGAATGCTGGGATTTATCTCCAAACACTAGGAAAAAACGTGTAATCCGTCAGATGACCAGAAACCCCCATAGAGGCACACGAGACATTAGAAACCAAGAGAATGTCTCCCCCCTAAGGGAAAAGAACAGCTTTTCATCCTTCACAGACAGTGCAAGGGAACTCGTGGAAATGTCAGATAAAGAATTTAGAATATTCATAGTGACTAAGCTAACAGAGATGCAAGAGAAGTACGGCTGGCATACTCGGGAAGTCTCCTGACATGAATCCGGAACGTTTCCATAAGGGTCAGCCTTGTGGAATGTTGTGTTTTATCACCGATCCACTACCCAACCCCTGTGCCATTGTATCATATACAACTATCGCAGTGTAACTTTCACCACAATCATGATTCAGAGCTGTTCCGTCTGCACAAGAGAACCTCCTGTGCCTCTTCTTGTGTTCACATGCACGTCCCAGCTCAACCCACGAACCCCTGCCATCCAATAGCCCTGTTTTCTATCTCTATAGTTTTGTGATTTCAAAAATATTATATTAATGAAACCCTGCAGTAAGTAACCTTTTACATGTATCTGTTTTGTTTTGTTTTTAGTTTTTGTTGTAGGGCATGTGCATTCACCAGAGACAGACAGAGAGACAGAGAAAAGAAAGGAAGAAATCCCCAAGGATGTGCTCAGTGAGATTTTCAAATTGGTGGGTTTGGGACTAGAACCGTGCAGCTGGCCATGTGGGACCTAGTGCCTTAACCTCCACGGCACTTGCTGGCTCTAAAATTGACATTTTTCTCCAAGCATAATACCCTTGAAGTCTACTCACATAGTCACATGTTTGTTCCTTCTTATTATTGAGTGATATCTTACAGTTTGGATGTAACAAAGTTCATTCAACCATTCATCTACCAAAGGACATTTGGGTTGTTTCTAGCCATCTATAAAGAGCAAAAGTGATGTAACCATTCATGTACACGATTTTCCATCTTTATTTCTTTAGGAAAAATGCCCAAGAGTTTGATGGCTGGATTGTGTGGGAAGTTCACGTTCAGCTTTGTTGGAAACTATCAAACTGTTTTCCAGAGCAGCTGAGCCATTTTACATTCCACCAGCAAAGTGTGAAAGATCCAGTTTGCCTGCATCATTGCTAGCTTTTGGTATTGTCACTATTTTTCATTTTATGATTCTAATATGCATGTACTAATATCGCATTGTGATTTTATTTATTTATTTATTTTTTTGCTTTAGGGCGCGTACACTCACCAGACAGAGAGACAGAGAGACAGAAAGCAGGAAATCACCCCCCGGGGGGATGGTCACGCCGCAATCTCTTCTCCTCCATTCTCCTCTCGGGATCTTGGGCACGGACGCACATGCGCCTGGCGTGAGTTTAAGCCACTGGGTCCAGAACTCAAACCGCAGTCGACTACGTTGGAGTCCAGCGACATAGCCATTACGCTAACTGCTGGTCCCTTGCATTGTGATTTTAACTTATATTTCCTTGCAGGTTAATGATGTTGAACATCTTTTCAGGTGTTTGCTTGCCATGAATCCCCTGCTCACTGAGGTGCAAATGTTTTTTGTTTTGTTTTGTTTTGTTTTGTTTTGTTTTGTTTTGTTTTGTTTTTAGAGAGGTTTTTGCTATAGGCACGTGTGCTCACCAGAAAGACAGAAAGAGACAGAGAGATAGAAAGTGAGAAATCACCGCCCCCCAAGGGGGATGGCCACATTGCAATCCCTTCTCCTCCATTCTCCTCTCAGGATCTTGGGCACACACGCACATGTGCCCAGCATGAGTTTAAGCCACCAGGTTCAGGACTTGAATCATAGTTGACTACATGGGAGTCCAGTGACATAGCCATTAAACCATCTGCTGGTCCCTGTTTTGTCCATTTTACTTGAATTACTAGGGCCCTTTTTTAGAGGTTTTTGCCTTAGGGAGCATGTACTTGCCAGAGAGAGAGAGAGACAGACAGAGATAGTGAGAGGGAAAGTGAGAAATCACCCCTGGGGGGGACGGTCACACCACACTCCCTTGTCTCAACCATATGGGAGTTCAGTGATATAACCGCTACACCATCTGCTGACCCCCGGCCTTGTTCGATTTTTACTGTCAAGTTTTAAGAATTACATATTACAGGTATAAGGTCTTTGTCAGATAGGAGAGTTGTAATTCT
>NW_006159515.1:6742080-6744608 GCF_000334495.1 Tupaia belangeri chinensis | reverse complement strand
GTGGCCATTCCCCCTGGGGGGTGATTTCTTGCTTTCTGTCTCTCTCTTGTCTTTCTGGCGAGCGCATGCACCCTATAGCAAAAACCTCTCAAAAAATAAATAAAAGAAAGAGAGAGAGAGAGAGAGAGAGAAGGAAGGAAGGAAGGAAGGAAGGAAAGAAGGAAGGAAGGAAGGAAGAAAGGAAGAAAGGAAGAAAGGAAGAAAGAAAGAAAGAAAGAAAGAAAGAAGGAAAGAAAGAAAGAAAGAAAACTACTAAGAGAAAACATCAAGGGCAAGGGAGGACTCTGGGTAAACCAGCCTAACAGGATTTTTGCTGAAGAGCAGGACAGCGTGATCAGACATCAGACATCACTGGGGCCATGGTGGAGGATGAGAAGTCGATCAGATATTGAGGATGATCAGATATTAAGGGCGAGGGGTTCCCACTGACCTGACCTACAGGAATTTTGCTAAAATTGGATTTTATAAGAAAGTATACAGGGAACCAGCAGTTAGCGTAATGGCTATGTCGCTGGACTCCCACGTAGTCGACCGCGGTTCGCGTCCTGGACCCAGTGGCTTACAACTCACACCGGGCGCGTGTGCGTGTGTGCCCAAGATCCTGAGAGAAGAATGGAGGAGAAGGGATTGCGGCATGACCATCCCCCCTGGGGGGTGATTTCTCGCTTTCTGTCTCTATGTCTCTCTCTGTCTGTCTGGCGAGCGCACTCGCCCTATAGCGAAAAACCTCTCCAAAAAAAAAAGAAAAAGAAAGTATACAGATGGAAAAGGCTTAGGAGGCTAACTAAAGTTGTGGCAAACAGAGATTCTGTCAAAAGCCAGGCCAATTAGAATGCCCCTGGGACTTTTCTACCTGCCCTGGGGAAGTGAGTCCCTTTCCTCTCTTCCACAGACTGTGAGGATAGGAGCCATGAGGTGTAGGTGGCCACACGGGACAGCAAGTATGCAGCGGAAGAGAAGAGCCAGCTGTCAAAGAGAGCAGAGTGGTGGCCCTGCAGTTCTGACATGGACAGACCAGCCCTGGCTTGGCCCAGCCCTCCCCAGCATACCTGTCACCCAGGTGCAGCCCACTGTTGGGAGAGCTCCGCATAGCCAATGGCCCTCCTTTTGTGCATGGGCCTCTGGGTTGGTTTCCTGCCACTTGCAATGGAAGTAATTCTGACTTTGTTGGGAGAGCAAGCCAGTTTGGGGGCCAGGGGCTCTCTCGTTTCAAAGGCTGTGCCCCACCATGTGGCAGCCAGGCTCCCACATGCTATCCCCTGTCTCCAAACTTGGAATTACATTTCCTTGAGATACTTTTTCCTTGTCTTAGAAATGCTCTCTCAAGGGAGACCGTGGTCTGCGGAGTTTACCATGGTTTCCACCAGCTGCTCGGTTACGGGAAGTGCCCCGCTGGTAAACACTGAGATCCAGCTAGCAGCTGTCGACAGTCCACACGTTGCCAGCAGTTATGTTTTTTCCTATAACATTCAAAAATATCCTGTGATACCCTAGTTTCTACATGTCACCAGTGAGGAAACAGCCTCACGCATGTGAAGGATTGGCCCAGGGCAGTCTGGAACTTTCATCCCGCTGGTATCCTGTGTCCCTTGTCTGTACTGCCCTAATGTACTGCCCTAAGAACTTGGATCCCTCTCTAGAGTCTTTCCTTTCTTTCTGGATTAAAAATCTCTGTTTGAACCCTCCTGTGTTGCTGATAAAGCATAAAAATGGCTCCACTACTGCTTCTCAAAAAGTTAGATATAGAATTATTATATGACTCAGGAATTCCACATCTAGGGACATACTTCAAAGAACCAAAAGCAGGAACAGAAAGGAGAACATGTCCAAATGTGTTCCTAACAGCACTAGGCACGCCAGTCAGAAGGTGGAAACACCCAACATGCATCAATAGGTGAATGGGTAAACCAGCTGTGATACGTGCATACGATGGAATATTAGTCAGCTGTGGAAATGGAGGACTGAGACACGTGACAGCTGGATGAACCTCCAAAGTTCGCTAAGTAAAAGAAGCAAGATAGAAGGGACCATGCATTGTGTGATTCCACTTGGTGAAACACCCACAGTTGGCAATCCAGAGAGAGAGAATGCAGATTGGTGGTTGACAGGGCCTGAGGGAAGGGGAAAATACTAAGGACCTGCTTAATGGGGTGTGTGTGATGCTTACGTCGCTGCACTCCTACATAGTTGACCGCGGCTTGAGTTCTGGACCTGGTGGCTTAAAACTCATAGGTGCATGTAAGTGTGTGCCCAAGATCCCGAGAAGAGAATGGAGGAGAAGGGATTGTGGTGTGGCCATCCTCCCTGGGGAGTGATTGCTTGCTTTCTGTCTCTGTCTCTCTCTGGCTCTCCAGTGAGCGCATGTGCCCTAAAACAAAATAAAACAAAATTCTCTTTAGTAAAAAAAGAAAAAAGAATCTGCTTAATGGCTATAAAGTTTTATTTTGGACTTTTGGGGAACTCTCTGAAAACTAGATAGATGGGTTAGCTAAAGACTGCGGGTAGAGCCAGCAGCCGCGCGCGGCGGA
>NW_006159515.1:6738201-6741526 GCF_000334495.1 Tupaia belangeri chinensis | reverse complement strand
GGGCAAAGTATTTTTACAAGCAAAACGAGAAATAGCAATTGACTGTTTTATAAAAATAATTAGAATAATAAAGATAATGATTGGGGAAAACAGAAAAAAAAAAAAAGACTGCGGGTAGACTGCAGCATCAGGGCCTTGTTTGGGGATGCTCTCTGTCTCTTGTGCGCAGCACTATGAGTGTACTAAAAGTCACTGAATTGTTCACTTTGAAATGTTTAATTTCTGAACCAATTGATGGCATAATGGTTCCATCGCCAGACTCCCACATACTTGACCACCGATTGAGCCATAGACAAAGCAGCTTAAAAACTCATGCCGGGTACATGTATGCATGCCCAAAATCCCAAGAGGAGAACGGAGAAGAGATTGCAGTCTGGCCATCCCCCCTTAGAGGTGATTTCTTGCTTTCTGTCTCTCTGTCTCTCTTTCTGTCTCTCCAGTAACCACACGTGCCTTATAGCAAAAAAAAAACAAAAAACCTCTAAAACACAAAAGTTTAATTTCATGTTACCTGAATTTCACCAGAATAATTTTTTAAAGATTCTAACACACACATACCATTACAGCAAAATGCACAGATATCATACTGTCCATATTTGTGTGTGTGTGTGTTTATTGTTGTTATTGGTTTGTTTTTGTTTTTGTTTTTTGGTACAACTTTTTGTTCCATGGCTTGGTTTTTCCCGGCCCCTTTCCTCCCTGCGTTCTCACATCAGCTGGCTCTTCCGGTATCATCGTCTGTGCTCTTGCAACCCCAGGCAGACGTGTACATACTCATAAACGTACTTACAGGAATTTAGCTACTCCATAAAAGAAGACCATCGTCTGTATACTTTTTCTGTCTTGAGTTTTTCACTCAGAAATTTCTGCTGAAATAGATTCAAGTATGGATATAATTCTGATTTATGATTTAATGGCTATATATAAAACATAGAGCCATTTAAAAAATGACTCAAGTCTAACAAAAATGACTGAAGAGCATCATCCAAATGGCAATGTTAACTAAAAGTCTTTTTCTTAAAAAAATTATTCCAGAAAAGATGCATGAGAGAGAGAGAGAGTGAGAGAGAAAGACAAGAAGAGAGAGAAATTGCCCCCAAGGGGGCCTGGTCACTCCGCAATCCCTTTTCCTGCAACTCTCTATTCCATCAGGATCCTGGGCACACAGGTGCACCCACATGCTTTTCAAGGCTGGGATCAAAACTCCAACACTGGTTGACCATGTGGGATCCGGCTTTCTCTGCAAAGTGCTTAACCACTGTACTGTGGGGTTGGCCTCATATGACCTTATTTTATTCTCCCCTCTCATTTCCTTGAAATTCTTCCAATTCTGGGGTCCAGATGGTGGTGCAGCAGTAAAATGCAATGTGCTATGAGGCAATCCCACGTAGGAAGCTTTTCAGTTCAGGCCCAGAGCCCTCACTGAGTGTGCCAAGCACATATGAGCCCATGACCCTGGGGTTGGCAGAAGACTAGGGGGTGGAGTGCAGCACTAAGACCTTGTTTGGGGATGTTCTTTTTCTCTGTCTCTTTTACTTAGGGGAGAAATGAATAAACACGTATTTCTTTTCTTTTTTTTTTTTTTTTTGAGAGGTTTTTGCTATAGGGCACGTGCGCTCGCCAGACAGACAGAGAGAGACATAGAGACAGAAAGTGAGAGAAATCAACCCCCCGGGGGTTTGGCCATGCCGCAATCCCTTCTCCTCCATTCTCCTCTTGGGATCTTGGGCACGCACGCACACGTGCCCGGCATGAGTTTTAAGCCACCGGGTCTGGGACACAAACCATGGTCGACTACGTGGGAGTCCAGCAACATAGCCATTACGCTAACTGCTGGTTCCCAACATGTATTTCTTTTAAGAAAAGAAATATGACTATTTTATTTTTTAAAAAGCTTCCAATTTAATCCTTCATTTATAAAGAAAGCTCTGAAAACCCACAATCAATGAGTCGTGTATGTTTAAATTGTTTTCCAAACTGTATGCATAGACATGCCCACAGAGTCTCACCCGGGCCTCCTGGGACCAGTGAGATGCATTTTTGAGATCGCTGAGGTTGAGGTGCAGTTTGAAACTGGGTTAGGAGCAAAGAAAACTCATCCACATGGGGCCTGAACCCAAGGCCTCAGCCTCATTACCGCCAGGCTGGAGCCAAGGAGGCAACCCGTGGCTGAAAATAATTAGCTGTGCAGACAGACTCTGCCTTCCCAGGGTCCTCAATAACCAGCACAATCTCTAGAGCAAATAAAATTCAGATTCTTTCTCTGCATTGACATAGAATCATTTCCCTCAGCTTCCTCCAATATAAACAATAAAGACTTAATAATGAGAGTTACTGGTTTCATCCGTTAGTCACACAGGTAGCAAAAGGAAGGGAGAAAGAATGCCTTAACTTGTTCATTGGACTTGCCAACAGCTGAAGCAGTTTCCACTCAGCATCTGCAGGTGGCCGGGAGGGCAGGGCGGGCAGAAGCACGGGATCTTTGCATTTCTAGAGCATTCGGAGCACAGCAGGCTGCCCTCATGAAGTCCTTCTTCCCAGGGAGGTGCCAGCCATCCCAGGAACTGTGCTGGCTCCGTCCGTCTCTGTGGAATGAGTGAGTGTTCATCACTAACGAAGGCTGAGCTGTGTGCTGGGTAGCCTGTGCTCTCCAGGGAGACAGAAATGAGATGTGGCACTCAGGCTGAGCCTGGTCATGTCGTGGGGGCCTCAGGAGTTCTGCAGGCTTCTTGCAGGAGGTGGAAAGCTCAATGTTGCAACTTATTAAAAACGAGAGAATACCACTTTTCAGCAGGGGCAGGTCCAACTTTTGTGGGGTTTGAAAGTTACGCAATTCAGGAACCAGCAGTTAGTGTAATGGCTATGTCGCTGGACTCCCACGTAGTCGACCACGGTTCGTGTCCTGGACCCGGTGCTTAAAACTCACGCCGGGCGCATGTGCATGCGTGCCCAAGATCCCGAGAGGAGAATGGAGGAGAGGGGATTGCGGCGTGTCCATCCCCCCTGGGGGGTGATTTCTCGCTTTCTGTCTCTATGTCTCTCTCTGTCTGGCGAGCACATGCGCCCTATAGTGAAAACCTCTCCCAAAAAAAAGAAAAAAGAAAGTTACGCAATTCAAGGGCAGGGACTCTTTAAACATACACACTTGTGGGTTCCCTCGTGTGAGGACTTCAAAAAGTTCGTGGAAAGGGGGAATTCAAATATGAGTTTATTTGGGTGCAAAAACATTTTTAAAAAAAATCCTTGCATAGGTTTTTCATAATACAGGTTTCCGTGAACTTTTTGAAGACCCCCCCCCCCATGTATATATTGCTTTTGTAAATTT
>NW_006159515.1:6688458-6738098 GCF_000334495.1 Tupaia belangeri chinensis | reverse complement strand
ACCTGCTGTGTGCTGGGGACGGTCACCCGAACTCTCGACGGGGTTGGATCAGGGCAGGAAGGCCCTGTTGGAGGTGCCTGCCTCACTCTGTCTCTGTCTCACACGAAAAGAAAGAAACTGGGGAAAAAAGTTACCAGTAAGTAGAGTGTATCCATAGAGCAACGGGTCTCGTGAGGGTATTTCATCACTAAGCCGGTGAAACTTTTTTTTTTTTTTTTTGAGAGATTTTCACTGTAGGGCGCGTGTGCTTGCCAGACAGACAGAGAGAGACATAGAGACAGAAAGTGAGAAATCACCCCCCAGGGGGGATGGTCACGCCGCAATCCCTTCTCCTCCATTCTCCTCTCGGGATCTTGGGCACGCACGCACCCGCACCCGGCGTGAGTTTTAAGCCACCGGATCTGGGACACAAACCGCGGTCGACTACGTGGGAGTCCAGCGACATAGCCATTACGCTAACTGCTGGTTCCCGAAGCCGGTGAAACTTTTACAGGAAGGATTTCTCACTCCATAGGAAATTCAGCTAGGCTCATCACCTTTTTTTTTCGTTTAGATTTTTTTTTTTTTTGAGAGGTTTTCGCTATAAGGTGCGTGGCGCTCGCCAGGCAGACAGAGAGAGACATAGAGACAGAAAGCGAGAAATCACCCCCCAGGGGAGATGGTCACGCTGCAATCCCTTCTCCTCTCGGGATCTTGGGCATCCATGCACATGTGCCTGGCATGAGTTCTAAGCCCCCGGGTCCGGGACGCAAACCCCGGTCAACTACATGGGAATCCAGCGACATAGCCATTATGCTAACTGCTGGTTCCCATTTCCTTTAGATTTTTGCTATAGGGTGCGTGCACCCTCACCAGAGAAAGACAAAGAGTGACAGAGATAGAGGGAAAGTGAGAAATCACCCACCAGGGGGGATGGCTACACTGCAGTCCCAACCTGTCCATTCTCTAGGGATTTTGAGCATGCACACATGTGCCTGGAGTGATTTTTCAAGCTGCTGGGTCTGGAACTCAAACCACAGACTCAACTAAGGGAGATCAAGCACCTTAACCACCATGCCACTTTCCTCCAGCTGTAGGCAGATCACATCTTAAGGCCTTTAGTTCTTCAGAAAACAATTTCATTGGACTAAGGATTGGAGGAACTAGAAGAGTCTCTATGTCACACACTGTACACTTCACTCTGCAAAATATTTTAGTTAATCCTAAAGATCATTTTCTTTTAGAAAAATTTTCAAGCTGCCAAGGCCAGGATTTGAACCGTGATCAGTCGTATGGGATCTGGCTACCTTAACCGTGAGCTACAGGGCCATGCCACTTTTAGAAAATTTTATATCAGTCATAGGGTATCAAGTGTAGCCTAGAAAATAATAGACTTTAATTTGCAAAAACAGGAAGGAGTTGAAAGGAACAATCTGCTTAAATGAATTGTGTGTTTGTGTTTTCTTTCTCTCTGTCTGTCTTTCTTTCTTCTTTCTCTCTCTCTTTCTCTCTCTTTCTTTCTTTCTTTCTTTCTTTCTTTCTTTCTTTCTTTCTTTCTTTTTTGGCTATAGGGTGCATGGGTTCACCAGAGAGAGAGAGAGCTGAAGAGACAGAAAGCGAGAAATCACCCCCCCCCCCCACCAAGGGAGGATGGCCATGATGCAATCTCTTCTCCTTCATTCTCCCCTTGGGATTTTGGGCACACATCCACAGATGCCTGGCATGAGTTTGTAGCCACCAGGTCCGGGATTCAACTCCCATGGTTGGCCACGTGGGAGTCCAGTGACATTAACCACTACGCCATCTGTGATTTATAGTCTTACTCTTACTCTGAAGAGTGTTATTATTTAAGTGCACTTTTCTTCTTGGCCAGAGGCAGGTGTGCTCACCAGCGAGAGCGAAGAGACAGAGAGAGAGGCAAAGGGAGAAAGTACCCCCTCCAGTGGGGTGTGGTCATGCCGCAATGTCTTCTCCATTTCTCTATCTTATTGGGATGTTGGGCATGTGCTGTTGTGAGAAACACGCAAAACATTGTATTTCTCATGCCCACAGGGCCAGACTAACCAAGCATCTGAACCTGCAATTGATCATGTCACTCAAAATGCTTGGTCAGCCATGTGGGATCCAGTTCCTCCAACCACTAGGCCAGGGGGTGGCCCACATTTCTACTTTCTATAGAACATTTAAAAGATTCCCCAAAACAAAGAGTCTAAGGCACCCCTGTGTCAGTACCGCCCATATTGAATGATCATCAACATTCTTACATCTTGTTTTAATTATCCTCTCACTTTTTTTTTTAACCTGAACACTCAAAAGCAAACCCTAGACATCAAATATTTCACTTGTAATGCTTCAGT
Source organism: Tupaia belangeri chinensis (assembly GCF_000334495.1). NCBI lineage: Eukaryota > Metazoa > Chordata > Mammalia > Scandentia > Tupaiidae > Tupaia > Tupaia belangeri. Next base: position 6,735,762 of record NW_006159515.1, on the reverse strand, counting down.
ACCTCATAGAGTTAAGCAGTGGTTCTTTTTTTTTTTTTTTTTTTTTATAAAACTGCATCATCTTTATTTTGCATACTTTAGTTTCAAAATAAAATAAACAAAAAACCCACAATACACAACATTCAACCCCGTTGTCAAGTTAGGAAGGGGATGGCACGAGAGGCCTTTATTTCCTGTCTTAGATAGGGACAGGAAAAAACAAACACTATAGACATAGCAGAGGGAGCCAAGTGGGACAGGGCCACTCAGGGCTGCTGTGGGAGCCACGGGGCCACTATACAGAGGATATGAGGTTTCCCAGTAACTCCTAATCTACTTCCTCCATGCGTGATGCGTCCTCATCACCCTCGAGTGGGGGGATCTCATCAGGAACAGCAGCACTGGGCTCCTCTGCTGTCACTTCATCTTCATCAATGCCCAGGCCAAGCTCGATCATGCAGTAGATGCGATTGGAGGGGGTCTGGGGATCCTCAAGGGAGAAGCCGGAAGGGAACAGGGCAGTTTCAAACAGCAGCACCAGTCCTTGACAGCTTTGTCGTTCTTGTCTGCCTCAGCCTTCTGCCGCAGCGTCTCCACAATGGGGTGGTCGGGGTTGATCTCCAGGTGCTTTTCGGCCATCATGTAGCCCATTGTAGAGTTGTCCCGAAGTGCCTGGGCTTTCATGATACGCTTCATGTTGACTGTCCAGTCATAGGTGCTGGTCACAATGCAGCAGGGTGAAGACACAAGCCCATTTGAGATTGTCACCTTCTCAACCTTCTTATCCAAGATTTCTTTCATCAGTTTGCACAGGTTCTCAAACTTGGCCTTGCTTTCCTCCATCTTCTTCTTCTCCACTTCATCCTCGGGTAACTCCAGGCCCTCCTTGGTAACCGAGACCAGGCTTTTCCCATCAAACTCCTTGAGCTGCTGCACGCGGTACTCGTCAATAGGCTCAGTCATGTACACCACCTCAAAGCCCGGCTTCCGCACCGCTCCACAAAAGCGGAGTTGGCCACCTGCTCTTTGCTCTCCCCAGTGATGTGATAGATGGACTTCTGAGTCTCCTTCATGCGAGAGATGTATTCAGACAGGGAAGTCATCTCATCTCCAGACTGGGAAGTGTGATAGCGCAGCAGCTCAGAGAGGCGTCGCTGGTTAGTGGAGTCCTCGTGGATCCCAAGCTTTAGGTTTTTAGAGAATGCCTCATAGAATTTCTTGTAGTTCTCTTTGTCTTCTGCCAGCTCAGAGAAGAGCTCAAGGCACTTCTTACCAATGTTCTTACGAATGACTTTCAGGATTTTGCTCTGCTGGAGCATTTCTCAGGAGATGTTCAGGGGCAGGTCCTCAGAGTCAACCACACCCCGGATAAAGTTAAGATACTCTGGTATCAGCTCATCACAGCTATCCATGATGAACACATGGCAAATGTAGAGTTTGATGTTGTTCTTTTTCTTTTTGTTCTCAAATAGGTCAGCGGGGGATAAATAGCAACGCCCTGAATTCCATCTGGCCTTCCACAGAGAAGTGCTTGGCAGCCAAATGGTCTTCCCAGTCACTGGTGAGGCTCTTGTAGAACTCTCCATATTCCTCCTGGGTGATGTCATCAGGGTTTCTGGTCCAAATGGGCTTGGTCTTATTCAGTTCTTCCTGATCAATGTACCTCTCCTTAATCTTCTTGGTCTTCTTTTTCTTGTCCTTACCACTGTCATCTTCCTCATCTGAACCTACATCTTCAATCTTGGGCTTCTCTTCATCGTCCTTGTCTTCCTCCTCTTTCTCACCTTTCTCTTCCTCTGCCTCATCATCACTGATTTCCTTCTCTCGTTCCTTTTCCAGATAAAGGGTGATCGGATAGCCTATGAACTGTGAGTGCTTCTTCATCACTTCTTTTACCCTCCTCTCCTCTAAATATTCTGTCTGATCTTCTTTAAGGTGGAGGATCACTTTAGTACCCCGACCAATAGGCTCACCATGATCAGCACGCACGGTGAAGGAACGTCCAGCAGAAGATTCCCAGGCATACTGCTCATCATCGTTGTGCTTTGTGATCACAACTACTTTCTCTGCCACCAGATAGGCAGAATAAAAGCCAACACCAAACTGCCCGATCATGGAGATGTCTGCACCAGCCTAAAGAGCCTCCATGAAAGCTTTAGTACCAGACTTTGCAATGGTTCCCAAATTATTTATGAGGTCGGCCTTGGTCATGCCGATGCCTGTGTCTACCAAAGTCAAGGTACGTTCCTGAGGGTTGGGGATGATGTCGATTTTCAGCTCTTTACCACGGTCCAACTTGGAAGGGTCTGTCAAGCTCTCCTAGTGAATCTTGTCCAGGGCATCAGAAGCATTAGGGATCAACTCCCGGAGGAAAATTTCCTTGTTGGAATAGAAGGTATTGATGATCAGAAACATGAGTTGGGCAATTTCTGCCTGAAAGGCGAAAGTCTCCACCTCCTCCTCGCCATGGTGTACTTCTTCAGGCATCTTGAAAGAAAGAAAGGCTAACAACCAGGAGCAGAGTAGGCCGGGACCGAGTCCGACTCGCACGCGGAGTCTTCACTGCGTGGGGGTGACTCTAGAGTGAGTTAAGCAGTGGTTCTTGAGGTTTTTATTTTTCTTTAATTGTCAAAGGGCATATGTGCTTGTCAGGAAGGGGGCAGGAGTTAGAGAGAACCCTTAATGGGGTGTGGTCACACTGCTGTCCTTCTCGCTAAACTTCTCCATCCCATCAGGATCTGGGGCATGTACACACACCTGGTGTGTTTTTCAGTCTGCAAGAGATGGGATTTAACCTGGGGTTGGCCATGTGGGATCTGGCTGTCAATGCACAGAACCTAACCACTGCACTATGGGGTCAGCTTGCTTTTGGTTTTTGTTTATTTATTTTATTCATGAGAGACTGCAAAAATATGCATGCAAGAGAGAGTGCGGAGGGAGGGAACAACCTCAACGAGGTCTCATCATGCCGGAATCCCCTTTCTCCAGCCACTCTGCTCGTTGGGATCTAGGGCATACAGGTGCACCTGGCATGTTTTCAGACCGACCAGGATCTGAACCTGCAGTTGCTCCTGTGGCTGCTAGCACTGTAGTTCAGTATGCTACTGTCTGCACCACCACGCCTGGGCCCTCAAGGGGGTTTTGTTTGGAGAACAAGCATTTATCAATAAGTTGCAAAATGTTGGCCACCCTGTCAATAAAAAAAATAAAAACTGACAATCTTATGCTGATTGAAACCTTGCCATACCCAGATCAAATTCTTATTGGGGGACTGACAGGTGGCGTGGTGATTAAGGATGCTAGACTGCCACACAGCCAACTACTGTTCAAGTCCCGGAACTGGCAGCTTGCTTTCTCACTCTCCCCTTCTCCCCGCTTTGTCCCTCTCTGGTCAATTTAAAATATATAAATGATTCTTAAAAAAAAACTTTATTGGACTATACCTCTGCCAGCAGAATATTTATTTAATCAGCAAATACCATCTTTTTTATTTAATGAATTATTTTATTTAACTTTATTTATTTATTTATTTAAATTTGACCTGAGAGGAACAGAGTGAGAAAGAGAGAGGCAGGAAGAGAGAGAGAGAAACTGAGAAAGCAAGGTCCAAGATTCGACCATGTGGAAGTCCAGTGCCTCTAACCACACGCCATCTGTCAGCACCAGCAAATACCTTCTTCAATGACTTATATGTACTGGGCACCATGCCAGATCCAGGGAGAGAAAAAAAGAGTCAAGTCATCGCCCCCGTGAGTGGACAGTAGACAGGGACAGTTGAAAACCTGAGCAGCTACTGTACAGCAAACAAAGATACACACAACACATGAGAAAATATGCGAGGCCACACCCTTAGCAGCAGACCTGTGGAGCAAGGCTGGGAAACACCATCCAAAACCCACCGACGTTCAGTGCCTGGAATCAGAGGCCCTGACATCTCAAGGGCAAAGGAAATGTAGGGCTGGATTTGATCCAGAAGTTCGTAATCCCAGAGTGAGCCCAAATGCAAAAGAAGCCTTCACATAAATCAGGGCTAGGATTATTGCTAATGTGGATTTCTTTTTCACTCACAGAGCAAAGTACTGTTCTATGCACATGGGAAAATGTACTGCCCCAGACCAGCAGATGGCAGAATGGTTACATCGCGGGGCTCCCACGTAGGTCACTGTGATTAGACTCCCGGATTCCGCGGCTTCAAACTCACACCAGGCGCATGTGCCTGTGTGCCCAAAACCCCGAGAGGAGAATGAAGGAAAAGAGATTGCGGCATGGCCATCCCCTCAGGGGTGTGTGTGTGATTTCTCTGTGTCTCTCAGGCGAGCACACACATCCTAGAGCAAAAATCTCTCTAAAAAATGTACTGCACCATCCCCTACAGAGGCTCATTAATAATATGCATTTGAACAGATAAACTCATTGGCTTATATTACTTCTGTTTACTTATAGTAATAGCTTTTTGGGTGCTATAATCAATTCCCTCCCTCCGTTAATCCTCCTCACATCAAGATGTGTTCCTTGAATCTGGGCTGGCCTGTGTCTTGCTCGACACTTAAGTCTACGATCCATTTTGAGTTATTTTTTACATAGGAGTAAGGTTAATTAGGTTGAGGTTTATTCTTTCATCATTAAAAAAAATTTGTTCCTTTGTTTTTGGTTATGCTATCAGACACATGCACTTGCCAGAGAAAGATAGGGAGAGAAATCACCCCTAGGATGGATGGCCACACCATAATCCCTTCTCCATTCTCCTCTCAGTATTTTAGGCACACACACACACACACATGCACCTGGTGTGATTTTCAAGCTGCTGGATCCAGAACTTGAATCACACAGCTGATCATGTGAGATCCAGCACCTTAATCTTTCAGGCTCCTACTGGTCCCATCATTATTTTTAACAGACAAAAATTCAGAAATCCAAATGTCTAAAAAAAGATTAAAGAAAATTTCTGTTACATTATAGAAAGCTATCCTGGGTAGTTTGCTAAGCAAAAAAAAAAGTAATATAATTTAATTTATTGTTATTATTTAATTTGCACTCACCAGAGAGACAGAGAAAGAGAAGGAAAGTAAAAATGCAAGCCACCAGGTCCAGGACTCAACGCGTGGTTGACCATGTGTGAGTTCAGGGCCTCAACCACCATGCCAGTTGCTGGCCCCATCTAAGGAAAATTTTTAAACGTTGAAAAAATGCAAAGATACTAGGCCTACTATGGTATTGAATGTGTAAAAAATAAAATATACCTACATATATCTTCATGTCTCATGTGGCATAAAATATTTCTGGGAAGAAATAAAAGAAACAATTGGTGTTGTGAGCCTCTGGGAAGAGGAGCTAGGAAGCAATGATGACAGGCAGACCTTTTCCTTTAAACCTTCAAAGTTGAAGTACCTTTCAGAACAAGGCACCAAACATAGACAGACACGGCTCAGTGTATGTCCACAGGGGACACCCATGAAACCACCTCCCTGGTCAGCGAAGATCATCTGCTGACCGACACTCGAGAAGCCCCTCCTGGCCGCCCCAATACTCCCCACCCCTCTTCCTCAGAGGTACCCACCACCTTGACTGCTTACGTCATCAAGTTTGTCTGTTCTGTCTGTCTAGAGATAAATGCAGGGATAGACAGTCAGAGAGAGATATATAATTATATCACATGGAGTCTGCCTCTGGCTTTGTTTCTTTCACTTCATGTTTTCTTTGTAAAATCCATCCATGCTGTGGCACGTAGTAGCAACTTATTCTTTTTTATTGTCATGTAGTGTCAGTTGACTAAATAGATCAATCGTTTCAACTACTCATGAACATTTGGCTATTTTCAGGGGACTTCTTTTTTATAAAGAATTATTTTATCTTTATTTATTTTATTTTTTAATTTGACCAAAGAGGAACAGAGAGAGAGAAGGAAAATGAGAAAGCAAGTCACCAAATTCGGGACTTGAACTGCAGGCGGTCATGTGGGAGTCCAGCACCTTTAACCACCACACCACTTGCTGGCCCCACAATCCATGGGGGCTGGCCAGTGGCACAGTGCTGAAACATGCCTCTGCAAGGCAACCTCACATGGGAGGGTTCCCAGCTCAAGTCTGGAGACCTCTCTGAATGTGTACATGCCCGCCCGTGATGTGGGGCTGGCTGAAGCTGGGGATGGACTGCAGCACTGAGACACTGTCAAGGGTTGGTCTCTCTCTCTCTCTCTTATGTATGGAAGAGATAAGCAAATAAAACGGGAAAAAGCAAGCCTGCACTATTCACAATAGCCAAAACCTGGAAGCAATCCAAGTGTCCTTGGAAGATATAAAGCGTGGAGGGCAACCATGGATACTAGAGACAGCGTGGGAGGAGAGTGGGAAATGGGGGAGGGTGAGCGGGAGGGAATCGCGGGGGAAAAGAAGCAAAACATTTCAGGGACACAAAAATGGAAAATTATCTGTTGACGATAATATGTATAGTAATACCTTTGAACCAATATACAGTGTATTCTTGGTAGGAAAATATATTTGATCTGCTGTAATGATACACAGTAATCGAATGAAAAAATAAATGTAGCAAAATAGAAAAAAAAAAAAGAGTCCATTTTTACCCCAGGGATTCAAGACAATACCTTTGTCATACACTAAATATCCTTATGTATTTGGAACTAATTCTGGGCTTTCTGTTTTATTCCCATGGACTATTTGTGCATGTACCAGTGCCACACTGTTTTAATTATAGAGGCTTTATATATTTTAATGTCTGCTAAGACTAACCCGCCCTCATAGTTTATATTTTTCAGTGTTTTCCTGGCTATTCTTGTATTTTTGTTTTCCATAATAACTCCAGAGTCATACTGTTTAACTTTGTAAAATAACTTGTTGGTATTCCTATTGGGTGGGGTTGCACTGAATTTGTAAATTAACTTATGGAAACTTGTCATGTTTAAAATGTTGAGTCATCCAGTAACAGTGTAAGATGACTTTACTTTTTTCTTTTTCCTTTTTTAATTGCCAGAGGGCATGTGCCCTTGCCTGAGAGATGTAGAGAGACAGAAGACAGAGAGAGGGAGAAGGCAACCCCCCAATGGGGCAACAATAATCCCTTCTCCAGGGGTTCATTTTGTCAGGATCTGGGGCACAGCCAGACATGTGCCACACATGTTTTTCAAGATGCCAGGTCAGAATTCAAACAGTAGTTGACCATGTGGGATCTGGCTTCCTTAACCACTAGGCCACAGGCCGACCCTTCTTTTTTTGATCAAGTGCATTTTCGTGTCTTTCAGGAGTATTCAGGTACTTTCAGCATCTGAGTGTTGCACATATCTGCTCTGCCCACGTCCTGTTCACCCCGTTGATGAAGGAGTACCACATGCAGTGCCCTGATAATCCGTGACAACTGAACACACAGTGCCGGACACCAGCCAGGTGAGACGGACAGTGCGATGTCAGTCACACACTCACAGACCGGGGGCAGGGCGATACATTCGTGCAGAGGGCTGGCCACACGGGCTTGCACACGGGAGCAGAAAAGCAGCAGGATTGGGGAAGCAGGCTTTGCAGTGACAGACAAGAGAGGTGCCCCTGGCTCCCATAGGAGGATGCTATCGGATCGTTTGAATAAGGAGTAGAATGGAGATGACGGTGGGGGTGTAAACACCTCCAGGAAGAGCAGAACTCATGGCCGAGGCTTCGCGCCCTGTGAGGTGCAAAGATATTGAGGGGCACTCAGAATTTCGGTCCTCATCTGTGTTAACTTGTTACATTTTTTCCCAGTAGTTTCTCTTTTTGTTGCTATTTTATTATTATTTTCGACAGCGTCCCACTCTGTTGCAATCCTCCTGCCTCTGTCATTTGAGTAGCTGGACCTACTAGCCGTATCACCATGCTTGGCCGTTTTTAGAGTAGGCTGGGAATTGAACCTAGGCCTCCCTTGTGGCATCAGCCTGCCACATAGCAGCATCAACCAGGATGCAGTACCACACTGGCCCCTCATCGCTACCTGAAATGGGGTTGCCTCTACCAATATGTTCCGTAACCAAAAAGTGTTTGTTTTTAATACCTTTTGTAAAAGGTTTTAGCCATAGGGCCAGAATGCTCTCCAGAGAGCAGAGAAACAGAGAGATGTAGAGAGAATGAAATGAGAAATCACCCCCTCAGTGATGATGGCCACACTGCAATCCTTTCTCCTCACTACTCCTCTCAAGATCTTGGGCACACTTGCACATGCACCTGGTGTGATTTTCAAGCAACTGGGTCCGGGACTTGAACCACAGTTGACCATGTGGATATCCAGTCACCTTAACCACCATGCTATCTGCTGGCCCCAATCATTTTTTTTTTCTTTTTCCATAGGGCATGTGTGCTCGTTGGAGAGAAATAGAGACAATGAGAGGGAAGTAAGAAATCACTCCCCAGGGGGATGGCCATGCCACAATCTCTTCCCCTCCTTTCTCCTCCTGGGATTCTGGGCATGCATGCACATGTGCCTGGCAAGATCTTCAAGTTGCCAGGTCCAGGACTTGAACCAGGTCAGCCATGTGCAGGTCCAACACACCAACCACTATGCCACCTGCTGGCCCCCCAAATAATATTGTTAGGAGATTAATGTAGACATCAGAAATAAAGCAGCTACCATTCAGAAATGTGAAAATAAGAAAGGCTCCATTTTATCACTGAAAAATTAGGGAGGATGTTTACGAAGCAGTCTTGGACAACGCATTGCCAACCTAGGTCAGCTCCACTGTCAAGCTGTTCTGCTTTAAAAGTAGAAGAGCAACATTTATAAATCTTCAAGAACAGAAAGGGCTACCGTTAAAAATCATCATTTCAGGGGCCATTAAAAATGGACAACTTAATTTGCACTTCAGAGGTAGACTCGGAGAACAGATAAATTTGTCAGGATGATTAATGGGGAAGTATGGTGCTGCAAATTATCTTTTGTCTTAATGAAAAATATATATAACAACAAGGTACCAAAGGGAAGTAAAAAGATTTAAAAGCAACTATATTAATGATTTAACAGAGATAAGAGAGACAATGAAATCAATTGTCCCTCAAAAAGAGCTTCAAACCATTTTTTTTTTCTTAGAGATTTTTGCTTTAAGGCACATGCACTTGCCAGAGAGACAGAAAATGAGAAATCCCTCCCCCCAGGGGGGATAGCCATACTGCAATCCCTTCTCTTCCAATTTCCTCTTGGGATTTTGGGCACGCATGCACACGCTCCCAGCGTGAGCTTTAAACTGCCAGGTCTGGGACTCGAGCCATGGTGGACTACATGGGAGTTCAGTGACATAACCATTATGCCATCTGCTGGTCCCTCAAACCATTTTTAAAATTGATAAGTAACAGGGCAGGCCCATGGTCTAGTGATTAAGGGAGTTGGTTAGGGGAGCCACATGGACAACTAAGGATTGAAATCCCAGATCTGGTGTGCGTGTGTGTCCCTGAAATCCCAGCAGGGTAGAGAAATGGAGGAGGGAAGAAGGGATTGTGGCTGGTGGCATGGTGGTTAAGGCGGCTGGATCCCACATGGCCGACTGCATATTTCGAGTCTTGGACCCACCAGGCACATGTGCATGCCTACTCAAAATTCCAAAGGATAGAGAAATAGAGAAGATTGCAGTGTGACCATGCCACAAGGGGGTGTTTTCTCTCTCTCTCTCTCTCTCTCTCTGTCTGTCTCTCCGGTGAGCACACCCTCTTTCAAAAAGAAAAGAAAAAAGAAAAAAGCCTACCCGAGACTGAGAGAGAGGGGCAGTGTAGGATGAAGGCAAGGCTGTCTGTGGGACTTTGGACTTAGATGGCTGGGGCTGTAGGGGGTAAAAGGCTGCTAAGTTCTATTTGTCATGTGCTGAACTTCCTGAAGTTGGAAGTGGTAGAAAGGTCATTAGACCGGTGGCACTCCAGTTTTCGTGTGGGCAAGAATCCCCTGGCAATCTTGTTCCAATGCAGATTCTGATTCCATAGTCTGGGGCCGAGCCAAGAGACTGAGGGGCTCCAGCTGATACGGAAGCTGCTGGTCCAAGGAGCCACACTGAGGAGCAAGGTTTTACCTTAAAGTACAACTTCTCTCTAGGGGCCAGCAGGTGGCTTAGAGGTGAAGGCGCTGGATTCCCACATGGCCGACCACCATTTGAGTCCTGGACCCAGTGGCTTGGAAATCACTCTGGACACGTGTGCACAGGTGTCCAAGAGCCAGAGAGGAGAATGGAGAAGGGATTGTAGTGTAGTCACTCCCACCAGGGAGATGATCTCTCTCTCTTTCTCTCTCTCATATACATGCCCTATAGTAAAAATCTTTTCAAAAAATTTTCTCTATAGACACAGATAGATACAGGTATCTTCTCAATTTCATCGGAAAGAATAAGTAAATGCCTATTCTAAAACCTCTGAAATCTAATCATACAAATGGAAGGGGATTAAGGAGAATAAACTCGAAAAAGAATTGCTTTTGGAGAAATGCTGGGATAAGTGTTTGGGATGGAGGATGAGACCAAAGGTACCAGCTGAGGGGCAGTGGGACACAGGCTTCCTACAGGGGGTCACTACCCTGCCCAGGAAAGGGGAGATCAGCATGCAGGAGGAGTGCTGTGCTCTGTGGCCTGTCCCCCCACCACGTGCAGGAGGAGCGCGGTCCTCTGTGGCCTGTCCCCCCACTACGTGCGGGAGGAGTGCCGTCCTCTGTGGCCTGTCCCCCCACCAGGGAGGGTACATGGATCACTAGTGATGTGGCTGATCTGTGGGGGAGATGTCAGGTGTGTGTGTGACTTGCACGAAGGTGAGCATATGTGTGTGCGCGTTGCTTGGGAAGGTTCAGGGCAAGGCTGAGCTCTGCATCCAGGCGATGTGTGGCCAAATGCAGGACAAGCAATTGGGGCAAAGGGACGGCGGGCCAGCTGATATCTGGGTTACATACTCGTCACTACCACAGGTAAGCCACACTCAGTCGTGAACCACAGCGCCACGTGACAGGGACGACAGGTACCAAATTCTCCTCTGAAAGGAAGAGCCCCCAAGTGAATTTTAAAAAACAAATCCAAGGATGATGGACTTGGGGTTTTATCCAAAGACACATGTAAAGAAAAAAGACCATGCAGACTAAAATTAAGGCGTGTGCGAATGTGAGAGAGACAGGAGCTTAACCACGATCTCTGACAAAACGGACTTTAATGAAACCCAGGGAAGGAGCGACAGTGACACAGGAGGGTGGTAAAAAGCACAGAAGTAACGAAGACATGGCAATGTTCGTTAGGTGCCATGCATTTGGAACAACAAAATACATCAACGGAAAGATGACAGCTCTCTGAGAAGAAACACGAAACCTCTGTGATTCTTTAGCACCCTGCTTTCAGCATGTGGCAGATCACACAAACACAACAAAAATCGGGGTGGAGCAACAGGATTAATGAGGCAGAATTACGTGTCAGAGAATTAGATAAAAAGAGAATGTGCCCTTTTATTAATAGTTTTAGAATTCTTTTTTTTTTTTTTTTTACTTTTGCTAGAAGACACCTGCCTGAGCTCAACAGAGAGAGAGAGAGAGAGATCATGCCACAATCCCCTCTCATTTCTCCCTCCTTTCGGGATTTCGGGCATCATGCACACATACCTGGCGTGTTTCTCAAGTGTTCCAGGCCCCTGACTTGAATCACACAGTCAGCCATGCGGGGACTGCCTGCCCTAATCACTAGGCCATGGAGTCAGTGGGAGAATTATTATCCTCATTTCACAGATGACAGAACAGAAGCAGAGAGAAGCTGAGTACTGTCCAAAGTCCTCACTAGAAATGGACAGTCACTAGTCTGGTCCCAGTTCTCCATTCTGCAAGTCCAGGGACCCTCAGGGTGTCCCCTGCCTGGACCATGTCTGTGCTATAAGATCCTATCCTCCTACTGACCCAGAAGTGGACACCTGACCCAAGCTGAGCCAATCAGATTTTCTCTCAGAGGAACTTAAAGCTGGCATAAAGAGACCCAGCGGGACTTGGTTTTCCCGACCAGTCCATTAAAGCAAGGCCAGGGGAAAGCAGTCCCCGGGGCTGCCAGGCCTGTGCACCCTGAGGGTTGGCTCGCGGGCTCCGTCTTCTCTGTTTTTGGTGTGTGTGTGTGTGTGTGTGTGTGTGCGCACGTGTATGTGTTCTTAACTCATGATAGAGAGAGGCAGAGAGAGGAGCACCATCTGCAGGGTCTCATCATGCCTGGATCACCTTCCTCCAAGCCTCCTGCCCCCCAGATCCTGGACACTCCCCTGCACTGGCTGGGTGTGTTTCAGGCTGACCCCCAGAGGCTTCCAGCTGCAGCTGCCATGTGGCCTCTGCTTCACTGGAGCAGCACTTAAGGGTGCATGGAGCCTTTCCCCTCCTTTACTGGTGGGAGCTGCCTGGGCTCCTTCCAACACATCCCACTTTTGCATAAGTTACCCAGGAACCACAAAACCTAAATAATACCTCTCCTGGATTTAAAGATGCTCCCCACATTAGCCAGGGAGTCACAGAAAAAATCCACAGAAACAATAACATACTGTTTAAAAAAACAAACTCTACCCATTAAAATTCATGAGTGTAAGGTTTTGTTTAGAAGAAAATATGTTCCTCTAAATAAATACATTAATAAGAACACAAAAGGAGGTCGTAAAATGGGTTCCACGAAAGAATTTTGTAAAGGGATAAAGTGATGAATATTGTTTGACAGAGTAACATTAAACAAGCTGGAAACTGAAAAAAAAAGAGAAAAGGAGGGAGGGAGATAAGAAGGGAGGGAGGAAACCTCAGTGAGTTTTTCAAAAGATCAACAAAATAATAACTCATTGAATGGGGACTGTGGCATAATAGTAATGTCACTGGACTCCCATGTAGTGGACCCTGGTTTGTAGTCCTGGACCCAGCAGCTGAAAACTCACGTTGGGTGCAAGCGCGTGCACACGCGTGTGTGTGTGCGTGTGTTCCCCCAAATCCCCAGAGAATGAAGAAGGGATTGCACTGCAGACATCTCCCCTGCGGGGTGATTTCTCACTTTCTCACTTTCTGTCTCTCTGTCTCTCCAGCCAGCCCACACGCCCCATAGCAAAAATTACACACACACACACACACACACACACACACACACACAATCATTGAATCAACCTAAAATTTTTAAGACACCTGTTCATTCCACAGCAGGAGGGAGCTCACACCTGGGTAACACAATGCAGGGGTGAGCTGTATTTGGGTGCTTCCATTTCCCGTTAATTCCATCCGTGTAGTTAAACCAGCTAATTCCTTTGGTTTTGGTTTTTAAGAACCAGGTGACAGAAATCTGCCAGAAATTAGATTCGGAGCCCTGGAGTCCGAGAGGATGGAAACAGCTCCACAAGTCATACCGTGGCTGACACTGCTGGCTTCCCAGTGCCCAGGACGGTGGTCACGCAGGTGAGTGGCCCTTAGCATAAGCTAAACCACTGGCACTGCAGCGTCCATAGGGACCGCGGCTGTCCCCTTCTTGGTACCCAAACTCCCGCCCCTCCCAGGTGGTGCGGGAATCCCAGCACCTCCTGCACAGGGCTCAGAGCCTCCCGCACAACCGGGAACCCGGCCTCCTTTTCCACCCTGCCGGACCCACGCAGCGCCAGGACCACTTTCGCCTCTGGCGCTGCGTCCCCAACGCCTTTCATGAACCCCTGACGCAGGGAAAGTCACGCTCTGGTTTCCTTGGAACAGAAAAGCGAAAACACGGGGAGGATTAGAACCTCCGCGCGCTCTCCAGACGCACAGTCTCTGTGGGTCGTAGAGACGCGAAGGGGTGGGAAGAACTGCCTTCTCCATCAGCCATTCCGGAGAGGATGCAGGCATTGGCGCCCTGGACAGAGCAGCTCGAGCTTGCTTGTTCTTTGTAAGAGGGAAGACAGTTTTTAAAGACGTAGTAAACACCATCACAGTATAAAGAGCAATCTCTTCTTTCAATTTTCCGAAGTAAATGAGTCTGTCCCATAGAACCAGCCACAGTAACGACGAATCATAACGACATCTGCAGCTGTGAGTGTGCTGGGAGAACACTAACGTTTTCAATGACTAGGAATCTTTCACTGCAAATAGAAAACCCCTGCTAAATATAGTCATGCCTAAGTCCTATCGTTAAAGATATCCGCGATGGTGTAGATAATTATTGTAATACAATCTATGCTGTGACTCATTAGATGAATAAAACCAGACGCTCTGATTTCATGTCTTTTGGAACTGAGAAATACAACACTTTAGGATCTAAGCCTAAAAATCTACCCCACAATGCACTGTTACAAAGCACCGTGAGAACTGTACTACTTTAGGTAGACTGAGAAATCATGGGGGGGCGGGGCAGCAGGGAGCATATTGGTTAAAGCCCTGGACTCCCACATGGCCGACTTTGGTTCAAGTCCCAAACCCGGTGGCTTGAAAATCACACTGGGTATGTGTCTGTTTGTGCCCAAAACCCCAGGAAGAGATTGAAGAAGGGTTTGCAGCGTGGCCATCCCCCTAGGGGTGATTTCTCACCCCCTCTTCCACAGAGCCACACACCCTATGGTACAAACCTACAAAAAAGAAACTATCTGGATGGATAACACACCAGCTCGTACCATGTTAATAATAATTTTCTAATTTATATTTAAAATATAAATGTAGTTATAGAATTACATTGAAATTATAATACAGATTAATAATGCCATTATGTAATAAGTATAATTATTTCCTAATTTATTGTGAAAATATTACTAGTGATAAAATTACATTGAAATGATAAAGATTAATACTACAACTATAATAATTATGATAACAATAATTATTTTCTAATTGCCAGTGGACTAAAGGATAACTCATGACCCACTTTTCTAAATAAACATTGTGTAATATTAACATATTTAATCCTTATAACAAAAGAGTTACTGTTCTCTCCCTTTTCATTTATTTGTCTTTTAGCTATCGGGCAAAGGAGCCCCCCCACACAGCACTTAACCACTGAGTTACAGGACTAGCCCCGTCCCTTGAAAAAAAAATGGGACCAGCAGGTGGCACAGTGGTTAAGATTCTGGACTCACACATGGCTGACTGTGGTTCGAATCCCGGACCTGAGCATTTGCTCTCTCAGTGTACCCCCCAGCTCTGGTGAGCTCACATGCCCTATGGCAAGCTAAAAAAAAATGACAACAAATAAAATTAAATTAATAATTTCCTAAAATAAATAAATATGGGACCAGCAAGTGGTGTGGTGGTTAAGACAACTGGACTCCCACATAGCTGGCCATGGTTTGAGTCCTGGACCTGGCAGCTTGCTTTCTCATTTTCCTTCTCTCTATCTCTCTCTGGCCGACTTCAATAAAATGAAATTTAAAAAATCTAAGTGAATAAAATGAAATAAAATAATTCTTAAATAAATAAAAAATATTCACTCATTTCTTCTAAGTGAAAAAGACAGAGAGGGGAAAAAAGAGAAACAGGCATCTCTAACCAGGATCACCATGTTGCAGTCCACCCCCAGCCTCAGCTGGCCCAGATTATGGGCATGCACATGCTTGCCTGGCATGCTCAGAGAGGTCCTGGGCTGTGAACCCAGGACATTCCCCATAGGATCCAGTCAAGCCGCCAAGGTGCTTCTGCCTGGCCCCTACTGCCTGCCCCCTACTGCCCTTTGTTTCCTTCTTCTTCTTCTTCTTCTTCTTCTTCTTCTTCTTCTTCTTCTTTCTATTAAAGTTGAAATCCAGGGAAGTTAAGACCCTTGCCTTTGGTCATACAGCTACTGCATGGTAACGCTGGGAGTTGAACACAGGAATGATAGCTCTAGTTATTTTCTATTTTTAAAAGGTAATACATGCTTCCTTGTTAAAGGAAATCAAAACCAGAGGACCCCATAGTGAAAAGTATTCATTTTCAGACCCACCCTCTCACTCCAACCATGTTCTTCAGAGGCAAAAACTTTGTTTCTAGTACGTAAATTGTTGCACAGATAAGCTGACTCTCCCTAGTGTGCTTTTCCATGAATTTTAACACAGGCAAATATTTGTGTAAACCCCACTTCACCTATTGGGAAGGTGAAAATACTCAATATTTACCTGTGTCCTCAGCAAACTCTATTTTTCGTGAAGTCACTTGAGTGAATCTGTTTCTTCCAGAGAAGAGAAACAAACTAAAACTAGAACTCTGAACAATACAAAAGGAAAAGACTGAGAAGAGGCATAAATATTGATAAGAAATAGGGGCCAGCAGGTGCCGAGGTGGTTAAGGCACTGGATTCCTATATGGCTGACTGTGATTTGAGTCCCAGACCCAGTGACTTGAAAATCATGCTGGGCATGTGTTCATGGGCACCCAAAATCCCAAGAGGAGAATGGAGGAGAGGGGATTGTGGCATAGCCATCCACCTGGGAGATACATATAAATATATGCATATCTACATATATATATGTGTATATATATAATTCTGTTTCATATATACATATAAATAGAGAAGAAACAGAATTAACTCTGTTATTTGCAAGAAATTATAGCTAGCACTCTGAGCATTTGCTATATGCTGGGCACACTTTAAAGGTATCATATCACTTAAACCTCACAATGCCTTAGGGAATAGACACTGCTATTATCTCTGTCCTCAGCCAGAGAATAAACTGGCTTGAAGGGAACTAGTGGCTGACCTGAGGGCAGACAGCTAGCAAGGGGCAGTGCCAGACTGGGAAGCCAGCAGCCAGCGGGAGCACACATACGCACCTCTGTGTAATACTGTGTTGTTACACAGCCACCTGCTTCCTGGAGTACAATTTCATTCCTGGACAAGCTATTAGTATCAATTAGATTCCACTAAAAGGCTATAATTTTCTTTAAAGGGGTTTAAACTATTTTTAAAATATTTAATGTATAATATACTATACTGGTTTAAAAAAAAAGTTAAAACATTGCAAACAGGTATTAAGCAAAACATTAAAGTACCATTAGTTCTTTTTTATGAAAAGAGATTCTTTTCTCTCTGTCCAGGAAGGTTTTGTGCATATTACAAATGCAGCAGTTTAAGTGTAAGTGTGGCTGTTATTTTAGTTTTACAAGAATGACACATCACTCATACAGTTCTTAAAAATAAAATTTTTGGCTCCGATGGTGTGTTAACCTACACAGGAGGGTCTTTGGTTTGGGCCCCAGAGCCCCTCTGAGTACACCAGGCATGCATACGTGTGCCCACGATCCAGGCTGGCTGGGGTTGAATCACCTGTTGGGGGAATGCCCCCCCCTCTTTCTCACATGGAGGAAATAAATATTGGGTTGCCAGGAAACTCATGATGTATTTTTGCATAGAAAAACAGAAAAATACCTCATCACTTTTCCGACAACCTAATAAACCAAAGCATTTTAGCACGTCTGGTCCACTTTTCCATACCAAAACTGTAGATCTAATTTTTTTCTTTTAATGAGTATTGCATTGTATATGCACATCAATATTTGGTTTCTTTTGGCCCAGACTCGGCATGGCTGATGGGGGTTCGGATCCTGGTCCAGCTGCCCTGAAACACACCAGGTGTGCACATACACGCCCAGGATCCTAATGGGTTGGAGGAACTGTGGAAAAGGATCGTGGTGCGATGAGACACTCTCAAGGGTGCTTCTCTCTTTGTCTTTCTGGCATGCATCTTCTATCATGAATAAAACAAACTTTAAAATTTATATACTTCACTCTTGTGGACATATGAATTGTGTTTTGGGCTTTTCTATTATAAGTAATGCTATAATATACTCTTTTTTTTTTTGGAGAGGTTTTTGCTGTAGTGTGCATGCACACTTGCCAGAGAGACAGAAAGACAGAAAGCGAGAAATCGCCCCCTGGGGGCGGGGGCGGGGGATGGCCATGCTGCAATCCCTTCTCCTCTACTCTCCTCCTGGGATTCTGGGCATGTATGAACGCACATCTGATGTGAGTTTCAAACCCAGTTCAGGACTCATGGTGCCATTGGCCATGTAGGAATCCAGCACCTTAACCACTACACCACCCGCTGGCCCCTACAATATACTCTTAAAAGCAAATCTTGGTACACATGCTTATGTGCATTTTAAGGTTAATAGGCAATGTCAGATTATCACAGATTATCAGGTTCTTTTTACTTGGAGGTTCACAATGAGCTTTCTAAGACACACTCCCCTGTTGCAAACCTCCAAGTGTTCTCCCTGGGAGGCGAGCAGAACCCTGTTATTTTCCATGCACCGATGGTGTTAGATGCTAATTCTGCGCAGCCTGTTCAGCTCATCTTTTCTCACTCTACATCCCAGTCTTCAGCCAGGTCCTGAATGACATCAGAATCTCCTGGATTCCACAGCTATGCATAGGTTTTGTACCTGTCTGCCATGCTCTTCTCCTCCTTCTCCTTCAGGATTTAACTCAGCCGTCTTAATTTTTGATACTCCAGGGAAAATTCAGCATATCCTTTGTGTACCAAGAGGTCCACTATTGCTTTTGTGGTAACACATGGTAGTTACCGGCTTCAGACGTCTGTCTCGCCACTAAACTGGCAGTGCCTTGCAGCCATGTTTTCCTTATTTTTGAATCCTGTGCTGGGAGAAGCTCAGTAAGTGTTCACTGAAGGAAGAAGCGAACAAATAGGAGAGGAGGAGCTCTTGTAAATAAAGTGCGTCCATTACGGTCTTGGAGATGGTTACTCAGAACAAATGAAAACGGCCAACTGGTGAAAAGCGAAGACCGCAGGCCCATTTACCTGGTCTCTTTGTTGGGTTAGGCTAGGTGGTTCAGCATGAATAAAATAACTGTGCATAGATTTATCGACCATGCCCCTTTCTGCTAATATCTTATTCACATACAATCTTCTTAGTCCACTTGCTATAAAAAGTTGAGGTCTGTAATTTGGCTAGGTGTTGAATAACCATATTAATCTATTAACAGAGCGTTAACTAAGATACTTGTTAATGTAAGAAAGAGCATTTTTGATCAATATTTCTTGTAATAGGTTCACTTAGTTGTAAATTAGTTCGATAGTACACTCTTTAATGTCTACTTAATTATTAAAGTAGAGTGTTTGGGGACCAGCAGGTGGTGTAGTAGTTAAGGCACTGGGCACTCCCACATGGCCAACCATGGTTCGAGTCCTAGACCTGGTGGCTTGCTTTCTCACTTTCCCTCTATCTCTCTCTTTATGTCTCTCTCTGGTCAAATTAAAATAAATGAATAAACAAATAAATTTAAATAAAATAATTTTTTTATTAAATGTGGAGTGTTAAGAATAATTTCAATTTTGTAAGTGAGGAAACAGGCTCAAATAGTTGGAATACTTTGACTAAATCCATACCTACTACTCCTTAAAAAAAAAAAAAAAGTGTATTTAATTCATTTTTTCCATGAGCAAGAGAGACAGACAGACAACAGCCCCCAGGGTCTTGGAACCATGATTCCAACCTCTGCCAGTCCCAGACCATGGGCATCCTGTGCTTGACCTACAACAGGAGTGAGGAGGGTCTCCAGACACCAACCAAGACTGGCCCGTGGGTTTTGCTAATGTGCCACCACCAAGTTCCCTATACAACTTTACAGGCTACAGACAAGTGTTGGATGCAAACTTTCTGATTCCAAACCCAGAGTGCTGCTCTCTATCCTGCAACTGCCTTTCTTGTTTTATAAGTTCTGGAGGGTTTAGGCAATTGCCAAAGAGACAGAGAGAGGGGAGGAGAGTGAGAAAGCAGTCCCCGGAGAGGCATCTTCATGCCACAATCTTTCTGCTCCATTTCTCCGTCCTTTCAGGATTTTTTTTAGCATACACAGACGCTCACACTCACTCACACTCACACAGACACACACATCCAGCCTGTTTTTTAAGCCACCAGGCTCCAAACTCTAACCACCGATGGGCACATGGAATCCAGCTGCTTCCTTTAACCATAGGCTGTGGGGCCAGGACCTCAGCTGCCTTAAATGGCATTCTCCTTCCCTTCTGGGGTTTTTCTCCTACTTTAACTGTGGCCTCAGTATGGAAGTGATCTGCTCTTCTAAGACACACGCGGTTGGTCACACACGGCCACTTGCATAAATGTGGCTTCATGGAAATGTCACATGTTTGAGGACCATTCCTAAGCGTTGGTGTTTCCAAGAGGTAATATTCGTAATTAGATGAATGACAATGAAAGATAATAGTAGCCAGGAAAAATCATTTCTGTGTGAAACAATACAGAGCCAAAATCTTATCTTCTATTCTGATAAATGGTATTTGTAAGAAAAATTACTTCTAGTTTGAATCATGAAAATGATTTCCAAAGTCTGACAATTGGAGGTTGATTATATAGAGTCACAGTGAGAGAGATGACATTTAAGGACCAGAACTTAGCAAGAGTAATGTCAAGGATTTTGTTTTTGCTTTTAACTAAATCTTTTCACTCTATAAAATGTTTTATAAGGTGAGTGTTTTTATTTTTATTTTATTTTTTTGGAGAGGTTTTTGCTATAGGGCACGTGCGCTCGCCAGACAGACAGAGAGAGACATAGAGACAGAAAGCGAGAAATCACCCCCCAGGGGGGATGGTCACGCCGCAATCCCTTCTCCTCCATTCTCCTCTCGGGATCTTGGGCACGCACGCACACGCGCCCGGCGTGAGTTTTAAGCCACCGGGTCCAGGACGCGAACTGCGGTCGACTACGTGGGAGTCCAGCGACATAGCCATTACGCTAACTGCTGGTTCCCAGTGTTTTTATTTTTTATAAATGTGGAAGTGAGGGCCAGCAAGTGGCATA
Organism: Tupaia belangeri chinensis; assembly: GCF_000334495.1. NCBI lineage: Eukaryota > Metazoa > Chordata > Mammalia > Scandentia > Tupaiidae > Tupaia > Tupaia belangeri. The sequence goes on along the minus strand of NW_006159515.1, from coordinate 6,715,088 downwards.
GTTGTTAAGACTCTGGACTCCCATATGGATGACCATGGTTTTAGTTCCAGACCCAGCAGCTTGAAACTTACATAGGGTACTTGTGTGTGTGCCCAAAATCCTGAGAGGAGAATGGAAAAGAAAGGATTGTGTGACCATCACCTCTGGGGGGGAGTGGTTATGTGATTTCTCACCTCTCTGTCTCTCTCTCTCTCTAGCAAGCACACATGCCCTATAGTGAAAATCTCTCTTAAAAAAAATGTCCAGGTGAATAACCAGAAATGTAGCTGTTAGAAGGAAATATGTATTGGTAGAATTTTGCAGGAGTCCGAGGTCTGCAGGTGGTATAGTGGTTAAGGCACTGCACTCCCACATGGCTGACCATGGTTTCAGTCCCAAACACAGTGGCTTAAAATTCACGCTGTGCGAGCAAGCATGTGTACCTAGAATACCAGGAGAAGAGTAAAGGAGAAGGGATTGTGGTGTGACCAAACCCCATGGGGGGGTGGGGTGAGTTTTTGCTTCCTACCTCTCTGTCTCTCCAGCAAGCACACTAGCAAAAAATCTCTCAATAAAAAAAATTTTTTTCAGGAGCCCAATTAGACTCTCTCTTTCTTTTCTTTTTTCTTTTCTTTTCTTTTTTTTTTTTTTTTTTTTTTTTTTTTTTTTTTTTTTTTTTTTTTTTTTTTTTTTTTTGAGAGGTATTTTGCTATACAGTGCATGCCCTCATTGGAAAGACAGAGACAGACAGACAGAAAGCTAGGAATCACCCCCTCTTCCAGGAGGGATGGCCATGCTGCAATCTCTTCTCCATTCTCCTCTCAGGTATGCACGCACACGTGCCCAGCATGAGTTTAAGCCACCAGGTCCAGGACTCAAACCGTGGTCAACTACATGGAAGTCCAGTGACATAGCCATTACACCATCTGCTGTTCCCCCCCCCCACCCCATTAGAATGTTTTCTTACAACAACCACTTACCTCACTGTATGTTCATAGTTGAGATGTGAAGTAGTCACTTGTTAAATTCAAGAATTACAGTCGTTATTCTTCTAAAATCTATCTTTGGAAGTTTCATCACACCCAGAGGAATTAGGGAAACCATTAAATTTTGACCTCAAGTTTGGATGTATACGTAAGGATCCATTTCAGGAAGGAAGGTGATTTTTCTCCCCTCACTTATTTTTAGAAGAATCATTTTATTTTTCATTAATATTATCCTTAAGTTTGCTACAGGGCACATGCATTCACCAGAGAGAGAGGGAAAGTGAGAAAGAGAGCTGCCAGGTCTAGGACTCAAACCACGGTTGGCCATGTGTGATGGGAGTCTAGCTCCTTAACCACCATGCCACCTGCTAGACCCATTTCCCCCTCATATTATTCCTCGTCACTATTCTTAGTCCATGGGCAAGTTCTGGGGAGGTTTGATGCTCTTGGTGAGTGTGGTAGTCATCAACTTACTGCCTCTTAGCTCCAAGTTCACCTTTATTTCCCTATTTGTGATGCTGGAACATTCCTTTCTGGCCAGCTAGTATGATATTAAGTTTGTCAGCAGAGCAAGGGGAGGAACACAGCAGAAGGAAGGAAGAGGCTTGCTATGTTCTGGCTGTTTTTGTCCTCCCTAAATTAGATGTTAGACCTGGCATCTGGCCAGTCAATGCTAAGAGGTGGGGCCTTTACAAATGATTAAGTTGTGAGGGTCCCACTCTATGAATGGGATTGATGTTTTAATTAAAGAGGCTGAAGTGAGCTCCATAGCCCCTTCTTTCATATGAGGACAAAGCATAAAGACATCATCTTTGAAGCAGAACATGAGCCTCTATCAGACACTACATCTGTTGGTGACTTGATCTTGGACTTCCCAGCCTCCAGAACTGTAGGCGACAAATTTCTGTTGTTTATAAATTACGCAATCTAAGGAATTTTTTTTTTATCAGCCTGAGTGGACTAAAACAGGGCTCTTCTATTTATCCTTATCAGTTTCAGATCTACCACTCTATGGGTAGATTTCCGGTGATTTCTACAACCAGAACCTCCCTGCGAGCAGTTTTCCCTCATACTCCAGTAGGCAGAGGCCATTCAGCTCCACTGTGTGGAACCTCAGTGGATTTCCCCATCATCCAGTGGGAATGGCCATACCCTCTTTAATAAGGTCTGAATCTCAGCCCTGGCTGGAGAGGGGCTCCCTCTTCTGGGTTTTATTCTTCCTTGAGGGCTCTGCCTTGGCCCTAGAGGCAGTGGTTGCTTCCTACACCTTCTTTACCTGTGTTCTTTAGGAGTCTCTCTACCCCTTAGTAGGTAATGCTCCATAAAAGTGAATAATTCTTTATATTATGCTCTTCCTGTTCAAATTACTGTGGTTTCCTTCTCCTGATTAGATCTTGATTGACACAGTGAGCTATCCCCATAATAACTTATTTAAAAAGCTATCGTGCAAGCCAGCAGGTGGTGTGGTAGTTAAGGTACCAATCCTACATGGCCTAATCCACAATTCAAATCCTATGTGGCCTGAAAACCTGCTGGGCATGCGTGTGTGCATGCCCAAAATCCTGAGAGAACGGAGGAGAAGGGTTGTGGTGTGGCTATCTCCCCTGGGGAGTGATTTCTCACTTTCCTGCTCTCTCTCTATAGCAAGTGCTTGTGACCTATAGCAAAATTAAAAATAAAAAAGCTATCATGTATTGACATGATTTTTACATGAGGACACTTTATTAAGCCTGTTACAGACAAAACAGTGTATGATTTAGTTCTACAATAGTGCTATAATACAGGGACTATTATCTCCATTTTCAGATATGGAAACTCATGTTCAGTATTGCCCAGGCAAGAAATGACAGGCCTGGTCTAATGGACTCAGGCCCTGCTCTTAGCCATCACACTGTAAGAAATTGCTGTTAAAGAAACCATGCAGTCCTGACTTAATGACAGCAGAAGTGTCCACGAGGGGACTAGTCTCCATTACACAGAGGTGAACACATTATACTCATCTACAGCAGAAATCACGAGGTTTCTTGGAAAGCCTGTAAATCACTAAAATTGCCTGCCTGGATAGTTTGCAGCCAACTGGGTTGCTCAAGGATAAAAAATACAGGCAATCCCTGTTTCACAGAGATTTTTACTGTTATAAACTTTGCCTTACCATTGTGTGGTGGCAGTTTGTACACAATGGATCTGCTGTGTATACCAGTAAGTCTTAGTTAGGTACCTTAGTCCATTACCATGTTGTTAAACAGAAATACCTGAGACTGGAGAATTTATAAAGAATAAGGGTTTATTTGGCCCATGACTCTGGTGGCTGGAAAGTCCAGAGGCATGGGTCTGGCATCTGGCCAGTCTCTGCCACATTGTGACATGGTGGAGGGAAGCAGGAAGGTCCGCGGTGCAAGCAAAGAGAGAGTGAAACCTGCCACAGCCACTTTACCTTTTTTTGTAATTTGCTTGAGGGAGCATGTGCTTGCCAGAGGGTGAGGGCAGAGAGAAAGCACCTCGCTGAAAGGGAATGGTCACTCTGCAATCCCTTCTCCATTCTCCTCTGAGGATTCTGGGCATGCACTCTCACACACCCAGCATGTTTTCCAAGCTCCTAGGTCCAGGACTTGAACTTCACAGTCCTGGTGACACTGTGGGATCCAGTGTCACCTTCACCATCACACCACCAGCTGATCCCAGTCTCATACTTTTGTGACAACCTCATCCCACAGGAAATAACTCATCCCCTCAAGAGTGAGAACTCCCTCTCTTCCTCCCTGGAGAAATAGTTAACCTATTCATGATGGTGGTGTCACCATTATCCAAACACTCTAGGCCCCACCTCATCTCCCAGAACCTCTGGACACCATTATACTGGGGACCATGTTTTTAGTACATGAACCTTTGGGGGGAAAACCATATCTGAACCTAAACTGAATTTCTGTGAATTGATTTTGACAATTATTTCCAGAAATGACACTGATATCTGCTGACTAATAGGTGTTGGTACAAGCCCACACAAGTGTGAAACTTCGGAGCACAACTTATTTGAACCCCTGTGCCACTGCACAACTTACCTTGGTCCCACTGACGAGTCATTATGTACTAATGAAGTCCATTGGTTCCTGAGCACTGATCATTCTCGGCCAAGTCTGCTTCCGCTGTACACTGTGTGTGGGGCCAGGGGGGCTGCCAGATGGGCCACACAGTGACACTTCTTGGGAAATACGGCTTTAGGAGAGCTCCAGAGCCATTCTTCATCCTCCAGTGGCTGCTAGCTTTCACAAATACTATGAGTCTGGGACAGTTGCTGCATTTTTCTTTCTTTTCTTTTTTCTTTTTTTCTTTTCTTTTCTTTTTTTTTTTTTTTTTTTTTTTTTTGAGAGGTTGTTGCTATAGGGTGAGTGCACTCATCGGAAAGACAGAAAGAGACAGAAAGTGAGAAATCACCCTCCCCAGGGGAAATGGCCACGCTGCAATCCCTTCTCCTCCATTCTCGTCTCGGGATCTTGGGCACGCACACACACATGCACCCGGCATGAGTTTAAGCCACTGGGTCCAGGTTCGAACTATGGTCGACTACATGGGAGTCCAGCAACATAGCCATTATGTTAACTGCTGGTCCCATCGATTCTGGGACAGTTGCTTTTCAAGGCTACTTGCAGAGGTACAGGAAGGAAGATAGATGTAGGGCAAATTAGAATGCAGTGAAGATCAGTGGTTCTTTTTCATTTTGATAGAGAATTTGTGCATGCTTGAGTAAGAGAGAGAAAGAGAGAGAGTCACTCTCAACAGGGACTCCTTATGCTGCTCTGTTCCTTCCAGCTCTCCAAGATCTTGGGTGCTCACATGCCTGGCATGATTCCAAGCTGACCTGGTGATCTGAACCTGCGGACAGTTGTACGGCCTCCAGCACTGCAGTCCTGTACACTATGGACTGTGCCACCTAGACTGGGCCAAGAGCTTTGTTTTTACCAAGATCCATCAGGTTTGCTTTGGTTTTTTTTTTTTTCAAGGTTTTTTACCATATAGTACGTGTACTAACTGGGAGAGAAACAGAGACAGGAGAGGGAAAGTGAGTAATCACCCCCTGGGGGCTGGCTGCACTCCAGTCCCATCTCCTCCATTCTCTTCCTGGGATTCTGGACATACATGCACATGTGCCTGGCATGATTTTCAGGCCACCGAGTCTGGGACTCAATCTGGAGCTGGCCAGGTGGGAGTCCAGTGCCGTAACCACTGTGCCACTTGCTGGCCCCTATTAGATTTTCTTAAATAAATACTCTTTGGATTGTTGCAAGGCTTTGGTTAATGTCCACAATTCTGAAAAAGTTTTTTTGTTTTGTTTTGTTTTTCGGGCATTCTCAATGCTTTTATGGAGGAGTGAGTTTTTGGAGGTAGTTACTCCATCATTCCAGAAGTGCTTTGACAACAAAATTTACATAATTCACAAATTTGAGCCCTTAATTTGACTGAAAGTTTTCCTGAAGAAGTACAACAGAAAACAACACAAAATAAAATCACAAAAGCCAGCTATAAATTCCTCCATATCTTTTCTAAGGCAATTTTTCGTTTGTGTAACTATGAAGACACTTCTAAACAGAGAGATTTTTATATCTATGACTACCTTTGGAGTAAATAAATTGGACTATACAATTTCTCAAATTAAAAGAGCTCTTTTTGATCAACCCATAGAGGCAAATAAATACTAATAATAAGAAATAATTATCTGAGTATAGTTAATCAACTATTTAAGCATTCTCTTAGGGCCAGCATTCTTAAATAATTTAAAGCTAAACATTATTTCTCCTCTAAGTATTCTATTGTTCTTTAAAGAGAGAATTTTGCTATAGGGTATATACACTCATGGGATAGACAGAGACAGAGAAAGAGAAAGCAAAAAATCACCCCCCAAAGGGATGGCAACTTCACAATCCCTTCTCCTCCTCTTGGAACTCTGGGCACACACATGTCTGGCATGAGTTTTAAACTACCAGGTCTGGGACTCAAACTACAGGAGAATCTAGCAACGTAACCATTATGCCATCCACTGGTCCCTTCTCCTGTTATTCTTGAATTATCATAGCTTGAATTTATATAAACATTTGTTAATCATCATAAATTATTAGTCTTGGTTGTTAAATTATAAGATAAAAGGTAAGAAAAGTACAGTTGTTTTCAGGCTAAAATAAAGTTGGAGAAAATACTTAGAAAACATAAGATCTTCTCAATTAAATGTAAAGATTTTTAGGGGGACCAGCAGTTGGTGTAATGGATATGTCAATGGACTCCTATGTAGTCAACTGTGGTTCGAGTCCTGGACCCAGTGGCTTAAACTCGTGCCAGGCACACATGCGTGCATGCCCAAGATCTTGAGAGGAGACTGGAGGAGAAGGGATTGCAGCATGGCCAATCCCCGGGGGGGCAAGGGTGTGATTTCTCACTTTCTATCTCTCTGTCTCTGTCTTTCTGGTGATCACATGCCCCCTGTAGCAAAAACCTCTCCAAAAATATATATATTTATTTTTAGGATTTTGTATATAAATATACAAAAATAACATGGACAGTTTCAAGTTAAATATTATTCTGGAAAAATGATATCATTTTAATTCTTTTAGTTAAAAAGAATTATATTGTCTCCCTGGTTTTACAGCTGTATGAAAAAGTGTTAACGTAATATTCTAATTGAACCAAGGAATTTTTTCACAGAAAGCTTAATTCATCTGAACTTTTAAAATGTCCTGTTCTGGACCAGCCACAATGGCACAGTGGCAACACAGTGCTCCACAATACTGAAACCGTGCTGCAGCGTCCTGGCTTGTGTACCAAGCTCTCTCTACACAGCCGGCATGTGCCCATCCCCATGGCGCTAGCTGGTGTGGGTCACAGCATGAGAACACTGTGGGTTTGCCTCCTGCTTTCTCACTTTCTCCCTCTCTCATGGAAAGAATCAATACATAAACCTAAAATGTATTCCCTATTCTATTTTTAATGGGCAAATACTATTTTTTACCAATTATTTAATATTATAAAGTATTAAAGATAATAATTGATGTATTTTCGCATGTTGATTAAGGCAGCCAAATCCCACAAGCCTGATACTGCACTTGAGTTCTAAATCTGGTGGCTTGAGAAACACACGATGTGTGTGTGTGTTTGTGTGTGTGTGTGCGCGTGCATGTGCATGTGTGTGCAGGTGTGTGTCTGTGTCAAACTCCTGAAAGGAAGAAGGAGAAAGAATCACAGTGTGACCATTTCTATGGAGGTATTTTCTTCTCTCTGGTGAGCATATGTGCCCTCTAGCCAATAAACAAACAAATGATTTGTTTTTCATTTCCACTGATTGTTTTGTTTTAATTTTTTCGCGGCTCAGAAAACAGAGTTCATTGTACTCACAAGACTGAAAGGTTAGCACATGCCATGCGAGGTCAGGAGACAGAAGGTAGGAGCAAGGGGAGAGCTCAGACTGGCCTCTATTGGGTTTTGCCTCTAATGCAAGACAGGACAAGGGGAAGAGTTTATGATTGGCTGGGGTGCATAAGCAAGAGGGTGGGGACCAGCAGATGGCATAATGGTTACGTCACTGGACTCCTATGTAGTCAACCACGGTTTGACCCCCAGACCTAGTGGCCTAAAACTCTTGCCAGGTGTGTGTGTGTGTGTGTGTGTGTGTGTGTGTGTGTGCCCAAAATCCTGAGAGGAGGATGGAGAAGAAAGGATTGTGGCATGGCCATCCCACTTAGAGGGTAATTTCTTGCTTTCTGTCTCTCTGTCTCTCTAGCAAGTGCATGAGCCCCATAGTAAAAATTTCTCAAAAAAAAGGGGGGGGGTCTAGCTACCAACCAAAGAGAGAACCCACATTGCTGATGCTTTGAATTTAAAATTCCAGCCTCTATGGCTTTCAAAAACTCAATTTACGTTTCTTAAGCCACCCGGTTTGTGGTATTTTATCAGGACAGCTTTAGCAAATGAATACACTTTTCAATTGTTGCAATGTAATCTGCAGAATAAAAATTAGGTCCCTACCTCACACCATGTGCAAAAAGAGGATTTCGTTCAATTGTGGGGAGGTGTTTAAAATAAAGATGAATATGTTAGATTAAAATAGAAAGTATTTTGTAATACTACAAAATTATGATAATGCTATTATCAAAGTTAGAAGTCAAGTAAAAAATAGTCAAGTTCAGTAAAAAGTTTGACATTTTAGTATGAGAATGTCAGACTGCCAGCAGCTAAATTAGGTCTTTGTGCTTTTTAAATTATGAATTCTGGTTTACATGTATTTGATGTATATCTTTGGGGTGTAGAGAATGATTTTGTAATGCATGTATATAATATATAATAATCAAGGATATACACACATTCATTTTCTGCCACATTGAATATTACATTATATTGTGAACATCTGATAATAATTCTGTGTGTGTGTGTGTGTGTGTGTGTGTTAACTTGCTATAGGGAGCATACACTCATCAGAGACAAAGAGAGAGAGAGCAAGAGAGAGAAAGAGACCCCCGCCCCCAGAGGAACGGCTGCACCACAACCCCTTCTCTTGCATGCTCTTCTTGTGATTTGGGGCATGCATGCATACACACTCAGTGTAATCTTCAAGCTTCTGGGTGTGGGACTTAAACCACAAAGCTGACCCTGTGGGATCCAACTTCCCCAAACTCCATGCCACCTGCTGACCCTATAGTTTTCTTAAAATACATATTGTCCATATTTTTTACTCTTCATGCAGTACACCATTCCCTAGCCTCTTCCTCTTATTAACATGCACTGTTGTGTCCATTAAAATATTTCTCATGAAAAAATAATAGAATTTTTTTAATGGCTAAGTAATAGTCCATTATATATATATATATATATATATACACACCACACACACAGACACACCATATTTTGCCAGTCTGTGGGTTGTATATTTATTTATTATTTCCATAGCTATGCAAAAGCTTTCTAGTGAGATATAATCCCACTTACCTATTTTTGGTATTATTGCCCTTGATTTAGGGAATCTTTTTTTTTTTTTTTTTTTGAGAGGTTTTTGCTATAGGGCACGTGCACTCGCCAGAGAGACAGAGAGACAGAGAGACAGAAAGCGAGAAATCACCCCCCAGGGGGGATGGCCACGCCGCAATCCCTTCTCCTCCGTTCTCCTCTCGGGATCTTGGGCACGCACGCACACGCACATGACGTGAATTTTAAGCCACCAGGTCGGGGATGCAAACCGCAGTAGACTACGTGGGAGTCCAGCGACATAGCTATCATGCTAACTGCTGGTCCCTAGGGGATCTTATTTAAGAAATCTTTGTGTAGTCCAATATCTTCAAGGGTCTGTCCAGTGCTTTCCTCTTGTAGTTTATGACTTGGGACTTTATACTTCCATTTTTAACCCATTTAGAGTTAATTTCTATAAATGGTGACAGATGTGCTCTAGTTTTCTTTTTCTGCAGGTGAATATCCATTCACCTTCTGCCACATTGAATATTACATTATATTGTGAACATCTGATAATAATTCTGTGTGTGTGTGTGTTAACTTTCTATGTTAGAGCACCATTTCTTGAAAGGACTGTCTTTCTTTCACTGGTTTATCTTGTGCCCTTTGTCAAAAATCACTTGTAGTTGAGTTTATTGCTGGATTCTATATTCTGTTTTATTGATCTATGTGTCTGGCTTTTGTGCCAGTACCATGCCGTTTTGGTCATTATGGCTTTGTAATGTATTTTGAAATCACTTAGTGAGATGCCTCAACTTTACTTTTTTTGTATAGCTTGCTTTGGTGATACAGAATCCTTTCCAAACAAATTTTATAATTGCTTTTTCTATTTCTGTGAATAATGTCACTTGAATTTTAATAGGAATTGCATTGAATTTGTAGATCACTTTGGATAATATCAACATTTTAGTATGTTGATTCTTCCAGTCCATGAACAAGGAATTTCTTTCCTTTTCTGTGCCTTGTTCAATTCCTTTATTCAGTTTTTTAAAACAATTTTCATAGTAGAGATATTTCATTTTGATTATATTTATTCCTAAATATTTTATTTTGTAGTGGCTATTGTTAATGGAATTGATTTCTTCATTACTGCCCCAATTCACTCATTGTTAAAATACAAAAAGACTACAGATGTTTTATGCTGATTTTATATATCCAACAACTTTGCTGAATTTATCACCTCAGAGTTATTTTGGTGGATTCTTTAGATTTTTCTGTGTACATTAATATAATTATGTCATCTGCAGACAGGGATAATTTCACTTCTTCCTTTCCAATTTGGAACCCTTTATTTCACTCTTTTGTTCTATTACATTGGCTAGGACTTCCAGTACTATGCTAACTAAGAATAGAGAAAGTGAACATATTTATCTTTTTCTTTCTTTTTTTGGAGAGGTTTTTGCTATAGGGCACATGCGCTCGCCAGAAAGACAGAGAGAGACAGAGAGACAGAAAGCAAGAAATCACCCCCCAGGGAGGATGGCCACATTGCAGTCCCTTCTCCTCCATTCTCCTCTTGGGATCTTGGGCATATGCACATGCACCTGGCATGAGTTTAAGCCACCGGGTCCAGGACTTGAACCGTGGTTGACTACATGGGAGTCCAGTGACATAGCCATTACGCTAACTGCTGGTCCCGAACATATTTATATTTTTCTAATAAAGGAAACAAACTTAAACTTTTCTCCCATTAAATTTGATGTTAGCTATGGGTTTGTCATATACAACCTTTGTTGTGTTAATAAATGTACTTTCAGACTGGCTCCATGGCCTAGTGGTTAAGGCAGCTAGATCCCACATGGTCAACTGCACAGTACACATCTCAGACCCAGAGACTTGAAAAACATGCCAGCCACAAGTGTGCCCAGAATCCTAAAAGGAAGGAAGGATGAAGGAGAAAGGATTGTAGCATAACTCTTCACCTCAGGGAAACACCTTCTCCTCTCCTCTCTGTCTCTGTCTTCTCTGGCAAGCAGGCACACCCTCTAGCAAATCATAACAAAAACAAAATAAAAAATATATACTTTATTATATCTATTTTGTTGAGAGACTTAATCACAAAGCACTGTTGTACTTTATAAAATACTTTTATGCTTTAGTTGATATGATCACATGATTTTTGTCTTTCCTTCTGTTAATGTGATGGGTTACGTTTATTTATTTATTTGCATATTTCAACCATTTCTGTATTTCTGGGATAAAGCCTACTCTGTCATGGTGTATAATCTTTTCAATGTGGTGAAGTTCAGTTTAGTGGAATTTCGTTAAGGATTTTTGCATCTATCTACATCAGAGATACTAGTCAGTGGCTTTCTTATATTGTTGTGTCTTTGTCTTCTTTTAGTATCAAGATGATAGTGGCTTCATAAAATAAGTTTGAGGGGATTCTCTCTATTTGGATCTTTTGGAATAGTTTGAACAGGATTGATGTTCTTTTTAAAGGGTTTGTAGAATTCACCTATAGGCAAATGAGGTAGTTGGTTCATTTCAAAGTTATGATTAGTTTAGGTAGTATGATAGCTGCAAAAACATATGAGTATGTAATATTGAAATACATGGGAACCAGCAGTTAGTGTAATGGCTGTCGCTGGACTCCCATGTAGTCGACCGCGGTTCGTGTCCCGGACCCGGTGGCTTAGAACTCACGCCGGGCGAGTGTGCGTGCGTGCCCAAGATCCCGAGAGGAGAATGGAGGAGAAGGGATTGCGGCGTGACCATCCCCCCGGGGGGTGATTTCTCACTTTCTGTCTCTATGTCTCTCTCTGTCTGTCTGGCGAGCGCACGTGCCCTATAGCAAAAAAAAAAAAAGAAAAAAGAAATACATATGTATTTACTAATGACATTTTTTTAGTTTAATTGAGATGAAAAAATTCAATGCAATATAGGCATTCTCTTACATAATATGCCCATAAAGTTAATATATTTAAAATGTAAAATAAAAAGCTTGAAATGCCAATAAGCTATGCATATATTTATGTAAGTTTAATTTTTTAAATTTAATAAATACGTACAAGCAGTTGGCATAATGGTTACATTATTGGACCCCCACATGGCCAAATGTGGTTTGAGTCCCAGACTCAGCAGCTTCAAACTTATACAGAGTGTGTGTGTACACGTGCCCAAAATCCCAAGAGCAGAACGGAGAAAGGATTGTGGCATAGCCATCCCCCTGGGGGGTAATTTCTTGCTTTCTGTCTCTGTCTCTCAGTGAACACACATGCCCTATAGCAAAAAATCTCTCTAAAAATAAAATAAATAAAATAAAATTAATAAAGAAAGTTTATACCGATTTGATCAAATTAGTAAAAATTGCCACTGCCAAATTTAATCTTATAAATTCAGAAGACTGAATCAATTGTAGCAATCCTACAAAGAAAAAACTCTTGGCTACCTCAGAACTGTCTGGTACAAGTGATGGACTCTGACAGTTCCATGACGGCCTCTTGGTGGTGCCTGAGCCAGTCTCCGGATCCTCTGAGCTCCTGGGCCATGGGGATACCAGTGTCAGGGTTACAACTGGGTGTAGCATCGTAGAGGCACAGGTGAGGAAATGCTCCTGAAAGGCTTCAGTGTGATAGAATTTTGTCTTATTTCTAAATGTCAAAGACTAAGACAAACATAAAACTATTACAGGAAAGACTAAGACAAACATAAAGCTATTACAGGACTCAGACTCTCTATATCCAATATAATTTGAACATTTACTAATGGATCATTTACTTGTCTTAATTTCAAAGCCTGAAGTGTGTTTTAGTATAAGTCTAGAAATTTTCGTGTTAGAATGAAACCTCTTCTGGCTGAATGTTCCACTAGTAGCTAAAAGCATACAGATTTTTCCCCCCAGCTGGGGAATACCTATAATAGTCTCATGTGGTAGAGGAACACATTTGACTGGTAAATGCTCTTTAAGGCTCTACAAATTCTCTCATTAAAACAGTAAATCCAGGGGACCAGAGGGTGGCACAGCAGTGACACATGATGGTCTGTGGAGCTGACCCACATAGGAAGGTTCAGGTACCTCCCTGAGTACATTGAGTGCATACCCATGATCTGGAACTGGCTGTGGCTAGGGTTGGAGCTCACTGTCAAGCCCTGTTAGGAGTGTATCTGTGTGCATCTTTCTCATTCATGGAAGAAATAAAATAATCTTTTTAAAAAGAACAGTAAGTCTATTGCCCATATCATTCACAAAGTTTTGAAAAAGTAGACTTCAACTGGTAATATTTTTCTACATTTGAACTAACAATATTTTCAAACAAAAACAATACAAATTTTCAGAACAACTTAATCTCTCTTGTTTTAATCTCTTAATCTCTCTTCCTCTAGTAAGAATGTTTTTTATACCACAAATTCTCATGTTTGAAATTATTACAAAAGACCTGTGGAACTCTGATTTACTCAACCTCTGAGGGTCCATCTTGGAAACTTCCAGTCTTGTCAGGTATAGCCAAAGCATGTCTTGTACATAATCATGTGTTAATTGGATTAAAGACACTGTATGACATAGGCAGGGAAAGTTGGAAAAGTCATCATTGAAAATCAGCTTTAGAATTGTATGGAAAGGACAATTTCATATACTTTTAACCATAAATATCTCTCTTACACTCTGAGATACAGAGCTGAAGGTTCTTGTTTCTTAGTGTATATACTGAGAATTGTACAACCTGAATGTCCAGCTGAAGATTAACCCTGGAGACCTTAGTAAAAGGTCTCCACAAACAGATGACTTCCAAGGGTAGACATTTACCCCAGTACTCAGCTTGAAACGATGACACTGAGGGTCTAAAGATTTGCTTTTGCCTTGAATGAAATAGGGAGCTAATGAAGGGAGTTGAGGGGCCAGCTGTAGTATAGTGTTTGGAGCAGCTGGATCCGACATGGCCAACTATGCAGTTCAAGTCCCAGACTCAGCAGCTTAGGAAACACACCAGGAATGTGTGTATGCATGTCCAAAATCTTGATGGGAGAATGGAAAAGGGATTGCGGCATGGCCATCCCCTTAGGGAGTGCTTTTCCATTTTCTCTCTATGTTAAGTGAACACACCCTATAGTGAAAGATTTTTTTTAAAGGGGAATTGAGAAAGTTAGATGCTTGGTTTGATTTCAATATAATGAGATCACTCTTGATGCTCTGCTGTAAAGTAACTCTAGGAAGGCAGGACTAGAAGAAATGAGACCAGTTGCTCACTGCAGGCAAAAGACAACAATGGCTTGGTGTTCTGAATACTTTTTTTTTAAAGAGAGATTTTTGCTATAGAGCATGTGTACTCACCACAGAAACAGAAAGAGACAGAGATACAGAAAGTGAGAAATCACCACCAAGGGAAGATGACCATGCCACAATCCCTTCTCCAGTCTCCTCTCGGGATCTTGAGCACATACCCACACACACCTGGTGTGAGTTTTAAGCTGCCAGGTCTGGGACTTGAACAGCAGTTGACTACATGGGAGTCCAGTAACATATTCATTATGCCACCTCTCATGTTCTGAATACTTTTGAGAAGAGCCACTAGTATTCCTGATGGACTGAATGTGGAGCGTGAAATGTTAAGAACAGAGAAACTGGAAGGGAGAGATTTTTGGTAGAGCAAGTTTAAGATGGAAGATCAGGATTTTCATTTTGAACAGGTCAAGTTGAAATTTAAGTTCTTAGTGTTCATTTTGTATATGGCCCTAATAGATAATTTCAGCATAGACTCTGAAATCTTAGCAACGGCAATAACTCTGGTTCTAAAACCTACTACTGGTTGCGTGACTTTACACAAATGATTTTACCTCTCTTAGTCTCGGGCTCCTCTGTAAAATAAGTGGTTGAATTGGATCAGTTCTCAAGCATAGACATTTTCTGATCCACTTTCAGTAATTTTGTATTAAAAAACCCTGGCTCCCAACTCTGTGTTACCTTAGGCTATGATTTTAATGTTTCCCTGAAAGTTCATTTGTTATATATTTAATGCCTAATTAACAGTATTGGGAGTTGGGGCCTAATAAGAGGTGATTAATGTGGGGCAAGCAGGTGGTGTGGTAATTAAAGCACTGGATTCCCATATGGTTGACCGCGGTTCAAGTCCTGCACCTGGCAGCTTGCTTTCTCACTTTCTCTGTCTGTCTCTCTCTGGTGAGTGCACGTACCCTATAGCAAATTGAAATAATAATAATAAAGTAAATAATGATTTAAAACATTTTAAGAAGAGGTGATTAATGTCATTATTATGGGAGTGGGTTCGTTATATGAATATGGGTTTGTTATGAAGTGAGCTCATCCCCCTCTTGTTCTCTCACTTTCATCCTCTCTTGCCTTTCTACCTTCTGCTATGGGATGACGTTGCATGAAGGTCTTCATCAGAGGTGGGCACTGTGCTCTTAGAATCCCCAATCTCCAAATTATGATCCAAACAATTGTTTTCACCAGAGTCCAATGAGGTATTTTACTCGTATGTGTGTATTACATCCCTAGAAAAGGAATCCCAGGATTTTCCCTCCTGTGTGTTTCTGTCTTGCTTCTTCATGGTCCATGATGCCAGCTGTAGTTGTCAGTACAATGAAACCAAACCGACGCAGTGGGAGCAGGTTATTCTGCTATTTCTCTAGATGTTTGTGTTGCACATCAAATCTGGGACTGATCACTCCACACTGTTTAACCTGCCAGTGCGGTTCACAATTTTTCCAGCTCTGTGGTCAGCAATAATTCCAAATTTGCCAATGGAACCATGCTTCATCATCACAGTCAGAAACTGAACAATGACTTTGGAACATAGCCTAATAAGATCCTGGCATTTGCCTCTCTTTTTAGCATTGTTGATGTTCTTGAGGGCATCAGCCAGGACATTCATGCACATCATTATGGAGGCACAGAAAGATGGCAGAAAAAGCCAAATTTTTATGTGCTGTATATAATTCAGTCTCGGGCCAGCAGGTGATGTGGTGGTTAAGGTGCTAGGCTCCCATATGACCAACCACAGTTTGAGTCCTGGGCTTGGCAGCTTGAAACTCATACTGCACACATGTGTGTGCATGCCCAAAATTCCAGGAGAAGGGAGAAGAAGGGATCGTTGCATGGCTATTTCCCCAGGGGGTTGACTTTTCACTTTCCCTCTCACTGTCTCTGACTCTCTCTGGCAAGCACATATACCCTATGGCAAAAAATCCTTAAAAATAAAAAGTTACTCAATCTCAGGTATTCTGTTAAAGCAGCAGAAAATGGACTACGACACCCTATGTCAGAATCCCTGGGCTCAATATTCTCTAAGACCCTTTCCAGTGCTAAAATGTTATAATTCATGACATATAAGTCAAGCTCACTGCAGTTTACATACTGACAGGTGTACAAACACCGATGTGAAAAGTGTTTACTTACAAGCTTAATTCCAAGTAGTATGCGAGAATTTGAATGAGAGATTCTGCTTATCTGTTTATTCTCTAGCCACTCTTTTTCCTATTATAATAGGTTTTGTTTTGTTTTGTTTTGTTTTTTTTAGTTATTTCAGTTAAAGAGATGCATGAACAGAGGTTTCATGGTTGAATATCAAGCTCTGAAACTTGATATGAAAAACAAGAGTCCCCACCACTCCAATTTTTCACTCCTCAGGGCCCACTACATTTAACTCTTTTAACTGATTTTTATTTTTCTCTGTCTCTTCACATAATACACACCTATTTACTTTTTAAACTTTAGGCAATACCTATTTATTTCCTGCTATGAATTATGAGAACTTAACTCACTCTCGCCCTTGAGCCCCCATCCTACTAATACACCGAAATAGTCATTTTTATTTAGAACAATACCCAGTGTTACATTACTAGGACTCAGTAAATTCCATTACAAATGAGCTATGTAACATACTTCATTTTTCTTTCTTATATAACCTTGCATATTCTCCATAGGATTATTTTATCTTGATATTCTGAATTGTGCTTATTCTTATCACTATTAATGTGCCTAGTTTGTGTAACTCTCCTCTCAACATTTTCAAACATATTAGTTTTTTTATGTTTTCCTTCTCTTTTTTTCTTTCTTATTGTTTTTCCTTCTTTAAAGAACTATCACTGGGAGTTTTCTAACATGCTCCATACCAAACTAGAGGGCCTCTGGATCTGCTGCACTGTTGACATTTTAGAGCCTTTATTCATCCTCATTCTGAGCATCCTCTTATCTTCTTTCGCATTGGAATCCCATGTTTTTCTCTTTTTGGTTAGCTCTTATTTTGGTAGAATGCAACAAAACAATAGTTTTGTGAATTGGAAACAAGGTAGCTTTTTTTGTTTTTTGTTTTTAATAGATCTGAAAATATTTTGATGCTGTTCTCCTACTTAGTTGGCAGTTGAGCTGGGTATGAGATTCTAGATCGGATACCATCTTCCATCAGAATTTTGATGGCATTTCTTCATTTTCTTCACCTTATACCATTTCTACTGATAAGCTTGATGTTCTGATCCATTATCCCTTGTAGTAAACTCATTCTCCCTCCAGAAAGCTTTGAGAATCTTTTCCTTGCCCTCAGTGTCCTGGAGTTTCATGATGTGTCTTAGCGTGGTCTACTTAGCGTAGATCTGGTTCTTGCTGCTAGAGAAGATCTTTCAATCTGAAGGCAGATTCTTCAGTTCTGAGACTATTTCTTGGGTTAATTATTTAGTGTGTTTTTGTTTTAATTTAATTAATTAATTAATTTCATAAATGAGAGAGACAGAGACAACACTCCCAACAGAGTCTTAATGCCATGATCCATCCCCAGCCCTAGCCAGTTCGGGATCATGAGCACACTTGCCTGGCATACTCAGGAAGGTCTCCAGACATGAACCTGGAACCTTCCCTTGTGAATCAACTTCACAGAGCATCATATTTTCTGGCCCCTGCTTCAGACTGGGGAGGATATAACCTTCAGCATGTGAACCTCTGCTTTATCCTTCTGTGGTCTGGCAAATTTATCTTCAACTCTGCCTGGTATTCCACCACCTAGAGGCAAATGAGGACAAGAACTGGGGCTGTTAGTGTTAAGCAGTTTTCCAACAATTCTGTGTGTAGCTCTTCTAGTTCTGGATGAAACTGAGGATTTGGCAGAGGAAACTTTGAGAGTGTTTAGGTTGCCTTTCAGCTTTCTCCACTGCCGATTTATGATTCACATGTATTGATTCTAGTAAGTCAATTTGCTTCATCTATCCTTTCAAGTTTAAAAAATTCTGTTTGTTTGTTTATCTTTCCTTTGTTCTAATTGTTTATGCCTTTGTTAAAAAGAGACTCCTTTACTGAGGATTTAGAAAGTTAAGGAGATTAATGTCTATGCCAGTTGCCATGTTGGGTTTGAATCCTGGCTCAGCCACTATCTGCAACATTGACTAAGTTCAGCTTTCTCAGATATAAAAGGAATAATAATATATACCTCAAACCCATTCTTTTCCTTGCCTAATTTTTCACTGTTGTCACACTAAAGACACGAATGATGGTTTTTGGCCCTGGAGACAGTCTGAGAGAACAAAGCCCCTCAAGGATGGGCTTGAGAATGTTTCAAGAAAGCCTCACTTGATATAAAGCAAGATTGGTTAAGTATGAAAACTTAGGTAGGTGACAGGTACATGAGAGTTTGTTAAGCATTTTTTCTCTTCCTCATATAGACGGAAACTATTTTTTTAAAGTAAGAAATTTTTAAAGGAAAGGGAGTAAAAATCCATACCCAAGTGTTCTGCTTCACTGTCAGTCCCATTGTCAAGAATTATTCAGGTAAGGCCAGCAAAAGGCATAGAAGTTAAGACACTGGACTCCCATGTGGTTGACCACAGTTTGAGTCCCAGACCTAGTGGCTTGAAACTCATGCCAGGCATGTGTGCGTGCATGCCCAAAATCCCAAGAATGGAGGAGGTGGGATTGCCGTGTGGCCATTCCCAGTGGGGAGCGATTTCTCACTTTCTGTCTCTCCATCTGTCTATCTCTCCAGTGAGCATACACTCCCTTTAGCAAAAATCTCTCCAAAAAAAAAAAGAGAATTATTTATTTATTAACTCTGCAATTCCTCTTCACCTTAGCCAAAATATTACAGGAGTTCAAGTTAAGTTTTCTGTGTGACAAGACTCATTTCCACAGCTACTTCACACTTACCTGCATGCACAAATGCACACACACACACACACCCCTCCCTACTGCAATACTTCATGCAGGAGTGTCCTTTCAGAAATGATGCACCCACTGTAGCATGGTGGAAGGGTACCAGGATGCCAGTCAGGAAGCGGGTGCTCTAAGGCCTTTGGCCCACCAAATCTTCCCTGGGCTTAGTTTCTGCATCAGAGAAATGATGAGGGTCGCCTTGCGTCACATTCGTAGCTTCAGAGCCCACCTTGTATCCCATGCCTCCTTTGACCCACCCACAGCTGGTTAAGGGGAGTGCAGTCGTGCCCCTCACCCGGGGTGGGAAGGTTAGGGGAGAACACCCTCACTGTACACAGGGCCTGTGGGGGGCTGTGGGAAAGGCACCATGAGGCTCTCACCTGCTAAGCCGTGACCAGTCGCGACTGTGCCTGGCCCGCCCAGGTTGAAGTGGATGTGGGTGGATGGGCCCAGCCTCTAAGAGAGGAGGATGAGGTGATCTAAGTCTCACCAGAATTCTGGGAGGGGGGGTTACCTTGACCATGAAGTTCTAGCCCTTTTGTTTTTGTTCTAAATAAACACTTCTACATGAAACAAGACAAAAATCCCTCTGAGAGTTGAGAGGGGTGATTTCCATGACGAGTAAGGACTTCTCTCAGGAACAGTAGATTGTGATCCTTTTGTTAGCGACCTGCTAGTGATGTGGCCTTGGTCACATTAGCATCTTGCTCTTCCCAGCTGGCCACGGGCTATACAAGAAAACTTGGAGACTGTGCCAGATGCACTGGTTGGAGTCCTTGGGCTTCATCCCGGGATGCCTGCCTTGTGGTTTGGGGACTGTCTGCGATGGCGGAGATGACCTTTGGGATATACGACCACCAGGAAGTAAGAAAGCCTCCGAGAGAACCAGCAGTTAGCGTAATGGCTATGTCGCTGGATTCCCACGTAGTCGACCGTGGTTCGCATCCCGGACCCAGTGGCTTAAAACTCACGCCGGGCGCATGTGCGTGCGTGCCCAAGATCCCGAGAGGACAATGGAGGAGAAGGGATTGTGGCGTGACCATCCCCCCTGGGGGGTGATTTCTCGCTTTCTGTCTCTATGTCTCTGTCTGTCTGGCGAGCGCAGGCGCCCTATAGCGAAAACCTCTCAAAAAAAAAAAAAAAGAAAGCCTCCGAAGTGTTTTCAAGTGCCGCTGTCTCCACAGATCTACTTATACTGCCCATAGTCATCTGTTCACTGCTTTCTTTCCCCTCTACCCCAGAGAGTGGCTTCATTTAAAGCCTCTTCTACAGCCTCATTTCATATTGATTCACATGGTGGTGACAGATCTGGCAATTCTAGAATTTACCAGTCACATAAATGGCACATGGAAAAGGCCCCGCATACAGGGAGGTTTGGCGCAACATTGTTGTTAAAATCAAAGTTTTGGTGTCGGCCTAGATGCCTGTCCACAAGGGAATGGTAGATAACACAGGGCCATCATGTCCTGAGGCCTTCTGCTGCCCTGAAGAGCAGGTTTGTCCAGGGGAGCTGATGTGCTAATTTAGGTGAGTTGAGATGTGCTCATATGTATGCAAACACAGAAGCTCAGATACAATGATAAAAATATCTACTATTTATAAGTGGTGGTAATATGCTAGGCTAAGTTCCAAGCACTTTATACTTATTAACTCATTTAATTTTCTAACAACCTTATGAGATAGGTATTATCCCTTTTTATAACTGACAAAGCTGAACTTGGTCAATGTTGCAGAGAGTGGCTGAACCAGGATTTAAACCCAGAATGCCTGATGCCAGAGTCCTGAACTTAACCACTGAGCATACTCTCCCTCTCACACAGACGTGCACATGCACACACACACACTCACATGATAGAACATTTCTGGAAGGATGCATGTATCAGTGCTTGCCTTGGGAGAGAACAGTCCTAGGAGATAGGTGACAAATGAAAGCAAAGTACCCATTACTGATCATGTCTCAAGCTATTGGTCTTTATGGTAGTTTTAGCCTCTTGTATTGATAATAATAGGAAATAGCTAAAACTAGGTGGTTATAAAAATAGAGGTTTATTCAGCTCATGAGTTGCAGTTCTGAGGACTGGGGTACCTTCTGGTGAAGCTGAATCTCAACATGGCAGAGGGCAGGAGAGCGTGGTTCTGAGTTCCCTGTATGTGTCTGCCTCTCTCCCTCTTCTTATAAACCCACCAGGGCCTGGTCATGAGGGACCTACCCTAATGACCTTACTCCTAATCTCTTCCCAAAGGTCCCACATTTTTTTTTTTTGAGAGGTTTTTGCTATAGGGCATGTGCACTCGCCAGAAAGACAGAGAGAGACAGAGAGACAGAAAGTGAGAAATCACTCCCCAGGGGGGATGGCCACACCGCAATCCCTTCTCCTCCATTCTGCTCTCAGGATGTTGGGCACACACACACGCTCCCGGTGTCAGTTTAAGCCACCAAGTTCAGGACTCGAACTGCAGTTGACTACATATGCTAAGGTCCCAACTTTTGATGCCATCATCAGATTAATCTACACTCTTAATCTCATTACAGTGGGTCAACATATGAATTTTCAGGGGACATAATCAAACAACAGCAATGAATCTTTTTTTCTTTTTTCCAAATGTAAAATATTAGTAGTTCTTAAAAAAAAAAAAAATCACATGGTATGAAGAATGACAAAATAGGGGCACAGCATCTATGACTCTGCTGTGTAATATGTGTGTGTGTGTGTGTGTGTGTGTGTGTGTGTTCGTGTGTGTATTCTTGCACTGTGTATCTCAAACTCATGGCCAGCCTAACATTGACCCTAAATCCTGCTATAATCTGAATGCATGTGTCTCTCCCAAATTCGTGTATTGAAATCCTCACCCTCCAGGCATCAGAAGGTTGAGTCTTTGGGAAGTGACTAGGTCATGAGGATGGAGCCTTTATGAATGGGATTACTGCCCTTACAAAAGAAGCCCCAGAGTATCAGCCTCATGACCTAGTGATTAAAGGAGTCAGATCCCACACGGCCAACTGTGATATGAATCCTGGCCCTGGTGGCTTGAAAAACATGCCAGGCACTTGTGCATGCATGCCCCAAATCCCAACAGCATGGAGAGACGAAGAAAAGAGATGGGCATCTGTTCAGCGGTAGAGGTGACCTGGTTCTCTGATACTCATTTTGCAAGTGGTGAAATTGGCCACGCGGTTATCAATCATGTCTGAACCAATCAGAGTCCTTGTGACTGGACCAGCTGGTCAGATTGCTTACTGACTGCTGTACAGCATTGGAAATGCATCTGTCTTTGGTAAAGACCAGCCCATAATTCTTGTGCTGTTGGACATCACCCCCATGCTGGGTGTCCTGAATGGTGTCCTCATGGAACTACAAAACTGTGCCCTTCCTGGGACCAGCAGTTAGTGTAATGGCTATGTCGCTGGACTCCCACATAATCGACCGTGGTTCGCGTCCCGGACCCGGTGGATTAAAACTCACGCCGGTGTATGTGCGTGTGTGTGCCCAAGATCCCAAGAGGAGAATGGAGGAGAAGGGATTGTGGCGTGGCCATCCCCCCTGGGGGGTGATTTCTCGCTTTCTGTCTCTATGTCTCTCTCTGTCTGTCTGGCGAGCGCACACACCCTATAGCAAAAACCTCTCCAAAAAAAAAAAAACTGTGCCCTTCCTCTCTTGAAAGATGTCATTGTGACAGATAAAGAGGACATTGCCTCCCAAGACCTGGATGTGGCCATTCTTGTGGAAAGATTTACTGAAAGGAAAGATTTACTGAAAGCGAATGTGAACATCAAAAGCCAGGGAGCAGCATGGGAGAAATACACCAAGAAGTCAGTTAAGGTTATCATCATGGGAAACCCAGCCAATACCAACTGCCCGACTGCCTCCAAGTCGGCCCCAGCCATCCCCAAGGAGAACTTCAGTTGCTTGACTCCTTTGGATCACAACCCAGAGAAAGCTCAAATTGCTCTTAAACTTGGTGTGACCGCTGATGATGTGAAGAATGTCATCTGGAGAAACCATTCCTCCACTCAGTATCCAGATATCAGCCATGCCAACGTGAAACTATAAGGAAAGGAAGCTGGTGTTAAAATTAAAAAAGGGACCAGCAGTTGGCGTAATGGCTGTGAAGCTCTGAAAGATGACAGCCGGCTCAAGGGAGGATTCATCATGCCCGTGCAGCAGCGTGGTGCTGACGCCATCACAGCTCGGAAACTACCTAGTGCAATGTCTGCTGCGAAAGCCCTTGCTGACCATGAGGTCAGAGGTCCAGAGGGAGAGTTTGTGTCCGTGGGTGTCATTCCTGATGGCAACTCCTATGGTATTCCGACTTGGAAGTTTGTTGAAGACCTCCCTGTTAATGATCTCTCCCATGAAAGAGTGGATTTTACTGCCGAAGAACTGGCAGAAGGAGAAGAAACTGCTTTTGAATTTCTTTCCTCTGACTAGTCAGCCATCATGATGCTACTAAATGCCCCAAAACGGAAGGATCTAAATGTCATCTTTGATCCTAGCACCAAAGAATAACAATGCTATGCTTAAATTACTTGTGAGAAACCACACATTTTAAAGATACTGTGTATCCTGGTTCAGATTTGTGAGTGACAGTCTATGGTTATGCTGTTAGTGCTCTGTTCTAAATAAAAATAGATACTGAAATTAAGAAAAAAAAAGAAATAAAAGAGAAGGGATTGCAGCATGACCATGCTCCATTGGGAGGGTGCTTCCTCCTCCATCTCTGGTGAACGCACAGGTCCTCTGGCCAAAAAGAAAAAAAAAAAAAAGAAAAGAAAAAAATTGAAATTAAAATAAAAAAATGAAAGAGGTCCCAGAGAGCTCCCTCGGCCCTGCTGCCTTATGAGGATATAGCAAGAAATGGTCTATGAACTATATGCCTTGATCGTGAGCTTTCTAGCCTCTCAAGCTATGAGAAATCAATTTCTGTTGTTTATAAGTCACCTACTCTATGCCATCATTATACTAGCCTGAATGAACTAAGTCAAATTTTTTTTGGGGGGAGAGATTTTTCACTATAGGGTGCGTGCGCTCGCCAGACAGAGAGAGACATAGAGACAGAAAGCGAGAAATCACCCCCTGGGGGGAGATGGTCACGCCGCAATCCCTTCTCCTCCATTCTCCTCTCGGGATCTTGGGCACGCACGCACACGCACCTGGCGTGAGTTTTAAGCCACTGGGTCCAGGACGCGAACCGCGGTCAACTACGTGGTAGTCCAGCGACATAGCCATTACGCTAACTGCTGGTTCCCAACGAAGTCAAATTTGTAACAAAAAATGAGAATTCTTATGAAAATGGCTTTTCATATTAAGCTCCATTTAATGCACTTATTGCCCTTTGGAGTGACAACACTATAATAGCTTTCATAATATTTGTACGATAAATGAAACAGTTCCCCTTTAAGAGTGATTACACTTAGTTCTGTAAACCACTTACTAACCCCCGTGATCACTGCTGAGAATGATTTCGAATATTCTCAGTGTCTGGTGTAGCTCAGGAGCATTGCGCGTAGTACACAGGTTGCTTTCTTTGCCTGTGAGGAGACCCAGTGGAAAACTCACCACGTGGCCAACCAGCCTCCTAATTCACAGAAACCGTGGTTGTGACAAATCACGGATGAGTCAATTCGGCCTCCGGTGTTTCATATGAGAAATGTATTAAGTGGCTTGTATCCTCCCTAGGGAATGTTAAAGTTGCTCATGAAGTGAGCTGCCTGAATGATGGGCAATTGAGGTAGTAGAAAATTGTTTCAGACTGACCACTGAGCCAAGAAGTGCCCCAGGAATTAATGAAATTACATCGTTGGAAGGGAGACGAAGATGCCTGCTAGTCCACTCATTCCCAGGTCAGGTAGGGGTGGGAGCAGTGATATGTTACTGTTTTTGTTGTTAATATAGATTGCTAGGGCCTCGCTGGAAGTTCAGTACCTCCGGAATGGGACCCAAGAAATTGCAGTCCATCAGCTGGTTTTCAATGCTCAGCCCAATCTGGGAATAACTGGTCTGGTTTACCCGACTCTATCACCCCATGTAGTTTGATTCACCTAATTGTACTCGGTAAAGTATTTGGTTACCCGATGGATAATGAAATGCCCTACAGCACGTTGAAAGAGCTATTCTACTGTATTTATATGGCTATATGAATTATAAAACATGAAACGACAGTTCACATGTATTAATCACATGCTAGATTTTATTACTTTTTATTTTTTAGAGAGAGAGACAGAGACAGTGAGAGGGAAAGTGAGAAATCATCCCCCGGGGGATGGCCATGCCACAATCCCTTCTCCTCTATTCTCTTCCTGGGATCTTGGGCACGCACGTGCATGTACCCAACACATGCTAATTAATAAAAGGTATTTGTAGATGTTGTAAGGGAGGCAACTTGAGGGAACTTCAAAAAGTTCATGGACAATGGAATTAAAGTACAAGTTTATTTTGGTGCAAAAAATATTTTGATATCCATACAAAGTTTCTCCTTCTTTTTTATTTTTTGGAGAGGTTTCCACTTAGGGCGTGTGCGCTCGCCAGACAGAGAGAGACAGAGAGACAGAAAGCAAGAAATCACCCACCCCCACACGGGGGATGGCCATGCCGCAATCCCTTCTCTTCCATTCTCCTCTCGGGATCTTGGGCACGCACGCACACACGCCCGACGTGAGTTTTAAGCCACCGGGTCTGGGACGCGAACCGCGGTCGACTATGTGGGAGTCCAGTGACATAGCCATTATGCTAACTGCTGGTCCCCATACAAAGTTTTCATACAACACATTTTCCATGACATTTTTTAAGACTGCTCACATATTAATAAATAGTATAATGGTCAAGGTTCCTGAGTCAGATTGCTTGAATTCAAACCCCAGTTCTCCAGCCTCCTGCGGGTGAGACCTTGGACTACTTCTGTTTCTTAAATCCTCTCCATGCCTCATTTTTTCATCTACAAAATGATGGTAATCAGGATTCTCGTGGGGTTATTCTAAAGCTCGAAGGAGTTAATGCTTTTAAGCCCTCGATCAGAGTCAGGCATTTAATTACCTGGCAGATATTAACTGTTATTTTATGTGATCTTCACAGGGTATATTTCCACAATTTTATGGTTGTGGAAATTGAAGTTTGGAGAGTTTAAATTACTTGCCCCAGGTCAGATGAAAAAACAGTGGAGACTCAAAACCTGACCTTCTGACTCCAGATTCCATGCAAGGTAGTTTTAAGTGTTTATTAGCAAACCTTGAATTATCTATCTCCTTGATTCTTGCCAAGAGGATTTGTGACAAAGATTTAATATGGATTGACTAGAGGACTCCAGAAACATAAGGGAAAAAAAACAATAAAATAAAATATCCCAGAAAGACATAAATGAACAAATGAGATAACTCATTTCCAAAATAGCTATTCACCAAATAGGAGAAGCTTGTTTCTCTCCTTTTCTATTTTTTCTAAATTGCCAGAGGGAGCAGGCCCTCCCCAGAGAGAGAGGGAAAAGCACTCCCTTAACGGCATGTGTCACACTGCAATCCCCTCTCCATTTCTTCATCCTGTTAGGATGTTTTTCAAGCTGCAGGGGCCAGGATTTGACCTGTTTGACCACGT
>NW_006159515.1:6678396-6688427 GCF_000334495.1 Tupaia belangeri chinensis | reverse complement strand
CCCCCGAAACCGCTAGACTACGGGGCCAGCCTAAAGAGAAGCTTTCAACAGTAACAAGTGAATGGCTTATGTGAGGAGAAGCATCGGTATGAAATTACATTAATAGATAAGTGAGGTTTGACAGAAAATTAGGTGTGCTTTTTCTAGATCTTCTCCAAATGGGAATAAATATCAAAGAGCAGACAAGAAGGGAAGTTACTACTTCCCATTTACGCCCTTGGAGACTAGGCGTACACCATTGCTCTGCCATCCTAAAGATACAGCCTCCTCAAAACGATGCAATGGATCTCAGCACAGGGACGAAATTGGAAAGTGACCCAACTAGGATTATCTTTCACGTGGAAACAGAAAAGTATATGCCTCGTGTGCTTTCACTTAACCTTGGCAAAAGATTATAACTGAAGCCAGAATCTATAGACTGTTAGGACAATTTAATTTTTTTAATGAAAAGAGTGGGTACATACAACTTCATACCTTGAAGCTTGCGTCTGTGAAATTGCAACTGAAATTTATTTTGCCCATGTTTTCTGAATGAACTGAATGAAGATTTTGTTGGAAAATATTTTTTTTAAAAAAATGGGAGTAGCTGGGAACCAGCAGTTAGCGTAATGGCTGTGTCGCTGGACTCCCACGTAGTGCCCGAAATCCCACGAGAAGAATGGAGAACAGGTTCTCACTTTCTGTCTCTGACTCTCCAGTGAGCACACGTGCCCTATAGCCAGAAAATCTCTCCAAAAAAAAAAAAAAATGGAGTAGCTGATATGATTTTTTGAGATGACAAGCTTCCAGCTATCCACTAGCCTTTTAATGGAAAAGGAAAAAGGTTACCAAATATTCACAAAGCTGTTACCGTAAAACTGAAGTTAATTTTGTATTTATTCGGTATCCTGTTATCTAAAAGTTGAGTTTCTAAATTCTTCAAGAATGCCAAAGAGCTTTCTTATAAATTAAGAAGCTATTTTTAGTAGTTCTAAAATATTTATTTGTACTTTAGAAGCTAAATATTTATTATATGAAACTTGATTGCTTAGAAATTTTGAGGAGGAAAACTTATCTTTAAGCATATAGCTGATATCAAGCTTATAATTATGATTGGAATGGGGTTGATTTTTCCCTCCCACAGTTGTAATCATTTTCTAAGTGTTCAGTAACCTAGGTCTGTTTAACCATAGATCTGAGTAAATTCTTCTAGACTTAAGAATATGGCTAGGGATATTTATGTAACATTCAGAGGTTTTTACTAATTTTTCACAAATAAAAATAAAGGCTCTCTCAGTAAAAATCTTGACATATTATTAATAGTTAGTCAGATAAGTGTTGGAAGTCTTGGTCAAAATATAAAATAGATACAAGCTGAGCATCCCTTATCCAAAATGCTTGAGGCCAGATATGTTTCAGATTTCAGAACTGTTCAGGTTTGGGGATATTTGTATATACATTACATATGCTGGAGATGGGACTTAAGTCTAATACAACATGTGTTATGTTTCATAGATCCTTATACACATAGCCATATTGCCTGGAGGTAATGTTATACACTATTTTTGTATTGCAGTGTTTTGACTCTGACCCATCCCATGAGCTCAGACATGGAATTTTCCACCTGTGGCATCACACTGATGCTCAAAAAGTTTGGAGTTTTGGAACATTTGGGGTTTTGGAATTTTGGATTAGGGATGCACGGCCTGTATTAAGTCAGTTGCACAAAAATCAGGAGGAGAGAGACTTAGGTCTGTGAAGTGTGAGTGACGGCAAGCTAACGATAAGCCACACGTAATGGACTTGTGGAAGATCCTTGGCTGTCTTGGCTAGGTCAATAAGGCTGTAGAGAACAGAGGAGGTAATGGCCTGACCCACTTTGCAAAACTCATAGGTAGTGTGTTAGGACCCACAAAACATGTTTTATGAAAAACCACAAAAGAGGGCCAGCAGGTGGCGTGGTGATTGGGGTGCTGGACACTCCCATGTGGCTGACCATGGTTCGAGTCCTGGGCCTGGTGGTTTTGCGAGTCCTGGGCGTGGTGTTTTTCTTTCTCTCTCTCCCTCTCTCTCTCTCTCTCTCTCTCTCTCTCTGTCCCTCTCTAGTCAAATTAAAATAAATGAATAAATAAGTAAAGTTAAATAAAATAATTCTTAAAAATAAAACCATAACCATATGAAAGTGCAATCAAGTAAAAACCAAAACCATTGTGAATTCTGCTATTCCCTTAAAGCATGTGACCAAGGAACCAGCAGTTAGCATAATGGCTATGTCACTGGACTCCCACGTAGTCGACCGCGGTTCGCGTCCTAGACCCGGTGGCTTAAAACTCACACTGGGTGTG
Organism: Tupaia belangeri chinensis; assembly: GCF_000334495.1. Classification (NCBI taxonomy): domain Eukaryota; kingdom Metazoa; phylum Chordata; class Mammalia; order Scandentia; family Tupaiidae; genus Tupaia; species Tupaia belangeri. The sequence continues at coordinate 6,686,103 of NW_006159515.1, read as the reverse complement.
TGTGCATGCATGCCCAAGATCCCGAGAGGAAAATGGAGGAGAAGGGATTGCGACGTGGCCATCCCCCCTGGGGGGTGATTTCTCGCTTTCTGTCTCTCTGTCTCTCTCTCTCTGGCGAGCGTACGCGCCCTATAGTGAAAACCTCTTCAAAAAAAAAAAGGCATGTGACCAAAAAAAAAGTGGGCAAAACTGCACTTTTATGTGAAATAGAATGACAGAATAATATTCTTGAAATTTAGTATTCAGTGACAAGCCAAGTGCAGATGCACGTAAGTAGATTGGTACCACTGTCTCAACACAAAGGCACATCTGTGGACATCTTTGTTTCTGCAAGGATTGTCTCTAGAGGGACTCCAGCTTACTGGAAGCAGTGGTAGGTTGGGAGAAGTTTGCTGAACTGGGGGTCGGGAGGGAAGGCTCGCCCAATTTCCAGGCCACTCTCATTTCTTTGTTGTTTCAAATGTTTGTCATAGGGCATGTGCACTCTCCAGAGAAAGACAGAGAGAGGGAAAGTGAGAAATCACCCCCCCCAACCCCTTCTCCTCCATCCTCCTCTCAGAGTTTTGAGCATACACGCACACACCTGGGTGTTTTTAAGCCCTTTGATCCTGGACTCACATAGCTCAGTTGGTCATGTGGGGTCCAGCTGCCTTAACCACTGGCTGGCCCCAGGCCACCCTCATTTTGAGGAGCCATCCTGAATTATGCAGTTTAGAAAAACAAATGCCATAGTCTCAGACTCTTTGCAGCTGGGACAGAGTGAACATGCTTCCCTTGGTCGGATATATTCGTGCACCATGTGGGGACAGGAGGGAGGCGCAGGCATCTCCTCCACTGCTCTCCAGAAGGGCCAAGACACACAGGCAGCTAAGCTCCACGTGCGGGCCCTTCTGTGTCCTGTGGCTGCCAAGGACATTTGTGGCACTGGCAGCTGCAGGGTCTCGAGACCCCTGGATCACAGTCACCTAGCTGCTCTTGAACTCCAGAACTCCAAGGGTAGCCTTTTGACACCCCCTTCTTCCAGCCCTTCCCAAGAGTAAGTGAGCACCAAAGTGTTCATATTGCATCCTTTGTGCTTAAAGAGCTTAGAGTGGACCCTTCTTCCTACAGCGCTAGACATGGGTAGAACAGAAAACATTTTCTACTTCATGCCTATTTTTTTAAAAGAATTATTTTATTTAACTTTATTTATATATTTTATTTAAATTTGACCAGAAAGAGAGAAAGAAAGTGAGAAAGCAAGTCACCAAGTCTGGAACTTAAACCATGGTCAGCCATATGGGAGTCCACTGCCCTTAACTACCATGCCACCTGCCAACCCCCCATACCTATTTTTTTTAAGTAAATGGGTTTTTAGAATTTGATAAAATACATGTAACAAAATTTACCATTTTAACTATTTTTTGAAGTTCTTCCTTCAGAGAGAGACAGAGAGACAGACATGTCCAACAGAGTCCTCACACCATAATCCAACCCCAGCCTCAGCCAGCCAAAAACATGGGAACCTGTACATAGCTGGTGTGTTCAAGGAGGCCTCAGGAGGCAAACCCAGGACCTTCCCATGTAGGGCCAGTGTTGCCAAACACTGCGTTATCACCGCACACTGGCGGGCCCTTATTTTTAAGGATATGATTAAGGAATGTTCTAATTAACCCATTAGATCTTCAGGAAAGTCATGATGCATTTTTCTGTTTTTCTATGCAAAAATGCAGCATGACTTCCAGACGACCCAACTATTATTAATTTCCTCTGAGTTCGGTCAGCGTTAATCTGATCGACTGTGCACACAACAAGATTGTGCTTTTAAGGATATAAAACGGGGGCCAGCAGGTGGGACAGTGGTTAAAGCACTTAACTCCTACATGGCCAACTGCATGGTTCAAGTCCCAGATCCAGTAGCTGGAAAATCATGACAGGTGTGTGTGTGTGTGTGTGTGCCCCAAACCCCTAGATGAGAATGGAGTGGTATAGCCATCCCCCCGGGGGTGATTTCTTGCTCATCCGACCTGTCTCTCTCTGGTGAGTGCATGCAAAAAAGATTTTAAAAACAAAAGATAAAATGGAGGACCAGATTCAGAATTCTGGGTTCTGATCATTGCTCGGCGATGTAGGACAGTCAGATTCCTTCTGGTGACAGCTGCGGGCTCCCTGAGCTTATTTCACAGCACAGCAATTGTTTTACCTTGTCTCTCCTCTAGAAACACTCCAGTGTTGCCTTATAAAAGAACTGTTCTATAAATTACCATAAAATGGATGGAAAAAAAGTTCTTGGACTTTCTTTCATCCTTCCACATTGTCACACAAGGTTATAGGTGACCCTGCCTAACCTCTACATGTAATGGCTTCTTTTGAAAAACTGTGTGCAGTTTCTAATTATTGGATTCTATTTCTCTTTCTAATTTATAAAGCTGTCACTTTCCAGGACACATTCTAAAAAGCAAAATAAAAGGGAAATTTTATCTACGTACTAATTAAGTTACCTACTCTCAATGACATTAACTTTTTAAAAAAAGAATTATTTATTTTTATTTATTCATTTAATTATTTTATTTTAACCAGACACACACACACACACACACACACACACAGAGGGAAAGTGAGAAAGCAAGCCACCAGATCCAAGACTTGAACCATGGTTGGCCATGTGGGAATGTCCAGCGCCTTAACCACCACGCCACCTGCTGGTCCCGACTTTTTTTTTTTTTTTTTAGAAAGTACTATTAAGTTATCATTAAGATTTGTGGGCAGGGCTGGGCTCAGTTCTGAGTGATGAAGGGACCAGACCCCACATGGCTGACCATGGTTTGAATCCTGGCCCCAGCAGCTTGAAAAACATGCCAGATCCATGTGCATGCATACCCCTGACGGGACCAAGAAATGGAGAAGAAGGGATGGAACAATGACCACACCCCACGGGAGAGTGCTTTCTCTCCTTATCTCTGCCTCTCTCTCTCATTCTGGTAAGCATTAGCGCTTGAAAAACAAAGATTACAGGCAATCCTAAAAGCAATGGCAGCATGCACAAAGCCATGCCATGTGCAAACCCTACTTAAGCCGAATATTAAGTTCACTCAGGTAACAATCACAAGAATTAGGAAACTTGTCCTCACCGTGGTATCACATGCTGGTCGCTGCTGTTTAGCAAGGCCACGTGGAGGCCCAACCTGGTCTAAAAAGCCAGGTATGGTGGCACGTGCTCGTAGTCCCAGCTATTGGGCTGTCGGGAAAATCATGGCGCATTTTTACACAGAAAAATACATGATCAATTTGCCAAAGACCTAATACTTGAGAGGCTGAGGCAGGAGGATCTCAGCCCAGCAAGACCCAGTCTAAAGCACTACACACACACACACACACACACACACACACACACACGCGTGCACGCACACACATCCCTACCAGAGAAGGATTCTAGAAGATTCCAGAACTCATCATACTTAAAGTAATATTAACAAACATCTGCGACATCTTTCAAATTTCTAAAAGTTATTCTTTAGGGAACATTTATTCTTTCATCATTCTGCTTTTCCAAGTTGCCAGATTTCACATACGTTGGAGAAGACAAGCCTGACCTACTAATGCAAAGCAAAAGGCGGTACCTGTCTGGTTCCCTTCCTACTTACTACCAGAAGCCTCTAAACACAAGTGACGCTAATATCAACGCGTTTAATTCTTCCCCAATACCAAGTGCCTAAAAAGGCCCTCTAATTCATGACTTGCATAGTCACAGTCTCATTTAAGTTGGGTAAATGAGCTGGTAAGTTGGTAGTAATAAACATTTGAATTCTATTAAGCCTGCTAAAAAAATGAGAATGTTATTGAAGAAAGCTAGTTACCATGTATACTATAATCTAATTTCCAGAGAGGGAATCTGACCCAGAGGTACAGTTAAACCACTGAAAAGGGGGCTCACATTCCTTGCTATTTGAAAACTGGAGAATGTTTTTTTCTGTGTACTTTAGTTCAGGGAAAATTGTACTGTCTACTTCTACAGCAGGAAAAGCGGTGACGGGAGGCCAGGTGTGGGCTTTTGGCTTCTCCCTGCCGCCTGTCTTCCAGTCTGTTTGAAGTCCTCCAGAGAGGAGCCATTGACCCCTACCACACTGAGGTCCTTCTAGTTAGGGAGTAACTCCTCTGAGCTTCCGGAGTGTATTGGAGAACCAAGAACCCTCGCTTAGAATGTGACCTTCAGATTGCTACTGTGGACTGTTTGAGAAGGGAAGGGGAAGATGTCTAACCCAGCCCTGTGCCTGCTTGGGCCTGACTCAGTGATGTCTTTAGGAAACGCTCTACACTTGCAACAGCTGCTCTCTGGCCTCAGGGATGTGCCTTTCTTTTTAAAGTTTCCTGAAGCATTTTTTTTTTTATTTATTTTTATTTTATTTATTTATTTATTGAGAGGTTTTTTGCTACAGGGCGCATGCGCTCGCCAGAAAGACAGACTGAGACAGAGAGACAGAAAGCAAGAAATCACCCCCCGGGGAGATGGCCACGCCACGATCCCTTCTCCTCCATTCTCCTCTCGGGATCCTGGGCACGCACGCACACGCACCTTGTGTGAGTTTAAGCTACCGGGTTCTGGGACTCAAACTGCAGTCAACTACATGGAAGTCCAGTGACATAGTCATCACGCTAACTGCTGGTCCCTTATTTATTTTCTTTTATTTATGTTTAATTATCTTTATGTCTTTACAGTATACAGCATGGTTTTTCCAGCATAAATACAGTACATATTAGTCAAGTCAAAGATGGTACCATATACTTATCACCAACAGGTCCCCTCCTGCCTGCACCTATTAGCCACCCCCTATTACCAACACCCTTCTTGTTTTTGTTTTTGTTTTTTGAGAGATTTTTGCTATAGGGCATGTGCTCACCAGAAAGACAGAGAGAGAAAGAGAGACAGAAAGCAAGAAATCACCCCTTCAGGGGAGGATGATCACGCTGTAATCCTTTCTTCTCCATTCTCCTCTTGGGATCTTGGGCACGCAAGCACATGCACCTGGCATGAGTTTAATCCACTGGGTCCAGGACTCGAACCACAGTCGACTATCTGGAAGTCCAGCAATATAGCCATTACATTATCTGCTGGTCCCATTGACACCCTTCTATACTGTCTCTATGCTGGTCTGCAGCTGCCCTCCCTGCTCCCATGCCTTTTAGCATGTGCACCTGCATGTTGCACAGCAATCCTCAGGGCTGCACAAGGATTTGAATCCAGGACAATGTGTTTCATGGAGTCATCACAGATTTTGCTGAGTGGTCGTGTGCTTTTGTTTGTTTAGGGGTTTTGTTTTATTTCTAGTTTTGCTATAGGGTGCATAGTCTCACTAGCAAGAGACAGAGAGAAAGGGAGAGTGAAAAGACATCACCCAGCAGGGGTGGCCACACCGCAATCCCTTCTCCTCCATTCTCCTCTCAGATTTTGGGCACGCACACACGTGTGCACAGCGTGATTCTCAAGCCACCGGGTCCAGGACTCACACCGTGAAGTCAGCCATGTGGGATTCAGCTGCCTTCACACCACACCACCTGTTGGTCCACTTTTCTTATTTCACTTCTACACGTTGTGGTTATGAGAATGAATTCAGCCTGATCCGTGGGTTTCAGTCCTGGTTATAATAACTAACCAACTAACTACAATAACTGGCCAATAACTAGATGCGTGGCCTTAGACACCAAACACACCAGTGGTTCTCAAACTGCCATGTGAAGAATCACCTTGAGGACTTGATAAAATAACCTTCTGTCCTCTTCTTACCCCAACTCCTACTCCTTCCTCCCTGCCCCCTGCCCCCTAGAGTCTCTAGTTGAGCAGGACTAAGTAGGGTTCAGAAAACAGTATTCTCAGTAAGTTCTCAGGGGACAAGAGTAATGCTGGTCCAGGGATTATACTGTGAGAATCGTTGTGAGATACCATCACTGACAAATGAAAACCTAGTCAACCAACGAACACTAAAAATGTCTTACTACAGAGGCCAAGCGGAGGCTCATTTGTTACCGTGGGCTTTTCTGGCCCAGCTCCCTTCAGGCGTCCAGTTCACTTGGCTTCTCTGTCCCTCCCTGTGATAGGGAAGGAAAGGACACCCCTTTCATAGCACTCAGATTTTGTTCACTTTTGTGTTTCTTCCTTTTGGTTTTCTGCCCACTTTCCTCAGACTTCTCCTCTAGGGCCTTCTTCCTGTTCTAAAATTACACTCAGGATTTAATTTACTGAGGCATGACCAAGCAGAAAACACCAAGAGCCAATGCCCTTGGAAGAAAAGAAAATACTACCTACATTTGCTGAGACGGGGGCAGGGCCCCTCACATGGGGCCCAGGCAGGAGGCAGAAGGCAGGTGAGGGGTGGACCTAGGCTGGAGCTTTCATTGTGGTTTCCCTGGAAAGACAGGGCTGGGCAGAGCCCAAAATTTAGGCTTGAGTCCTTTGAAAAATGTAGGCAAGCTTTGGGCTGTGGGGTGCTCTCTAGTTGCCTATACCAGGCCCTGGGGTGATTTGGGCAGGGGAAACACTGGCTTGGTAAATGAGTGTCAGATAAGGTGTGTGGGCACAGGGTTGGAGTCGCTGATCTGCACATGGAAGGCGGGTTCAGGTGAAGGGGTTCGGAACATGCCATGCCTGAAGATGCCCCTTTGGCATTTTGAGCTGAAGAAGCTGAAGGCACCTGAGAATCAGTGAGCCAGGACAGGCTTTCTGATTTCCCTCTCACCTAAAACAAGAAAGAAAATCTCCCATGACAAGGTCACCCTATTCATACCGGGAAGAGAACAATATTCTCTTTACCAGGGACTGGCAATCAATGCTGGATTGTTTGCTATACAAATGAGCTTATAGAAATAACTCATATCTTCTGTTAATTTCCCTGTATTTCTAGTATTTCCTAGTCACTGTCCCACAATTTACTGTCCCTAGCCCAAACTCCTTTGTCTTACCAGATCTTCACGATTTACCATTCTTGATTTAAACTGGTATTTAGGTTTTTCAGCCTAGCACCTTTCTTGGGTCTTCGTTTTCCTTCTAAAGATTTCCATGTGTATGGGAAAATATTAAATAAATGTGTGTGCTATTCCCTTGTTAATGTCTTATTTCAGTTTAAATCTTAGGCCTGGTCACAGAACCCCAGAGGGTAGAAAGATCTTCCTCCCCTAAACAAATAACTTCATCTTTATCACCTCCAGGAATTGTCCATCCCTAGGAGGGCTAGTCTCTCCCGGGATCTGTGAGGTTCTCGATAGATGTCAAACCACCATAAGAGGCCTGGCTCCATGGTCTAGCGATTAAGGAAGCTGGATCCCACACGGCTGACTGCAGTTCAAGTCTGGCCCAGCGGCTTGAGAAACACTCTGGGTACTTGTGTGCTTGCCCCAAATCCCGATGGGATGAAGAAGTGGAGGAGGGAGGATTGCGGTGTGACCATGCCCCATTCGAAGGTGTTTTCTCCCTTTCTCTCTCCCTCTCTCTCTGTCTCTCATTGGAGAGTGCACATACCCTCTGGCAGTTTAAAAAAAAAAAAGCATAAGATACAGGAAATAAAAAGCATAGTTAAGGGAACCAGCAGTTAACGTAATGGCTATGTCACTGGACTCCCACGTAGTCGACCGCGGTTCACATCCCGGACCCGGTGGCTTAGAACTCACACCGGGCGCGTGTGCGTGCGTGCCCAAGATCCCGAGAGGAGAATGGAGAAGGGATTGCGGCGTGACCAT
>NW_006159515.1:6674850-6678297 GCF_000334495.1 Tupaia belangeri chinensis | reverse complement strand
AAAAAAAAGCATAGTTAATACCTGAGTCAAAAACAACCAGTCCCTCTGGGCCCTCTGAAACTTCCGCAGCTTTCCACGCCAGGCTCAGGGATCCTGCCTGGCTTTCCCTGGGGAGCGGCTTGGTTATGGCCTTGCCCACGACATGTCGTTAAGGACACACAAGGCCGTGTCCTAGAAGGAAGGGCCATGGCAGCTTAAAAATTCTTAATGCATTCATTTTCCATGAGGTTTCAGGATTAAAAGAATTATTCCTTTAATAAGAGATTGCTCATCTTTCTGCAGTGGACTTACAAAGCTGTCTTTTTTTTTTTTTTTTTTAAGGTTTTTGCCATAGGTTGTGTGTACTTACTGGAGAGAGAGAGAGAGAAATCACCCCCCAGGGAGATGGCAACACCTCTATCCCTTCTCCTTCATTATCCTCTTGGGAGTTGGGGCATGCGCGCACATGCACCAGACGTGTTTTTCAAGCCGCCAAGTCTAGGACTCTAACCATTGCATCAGCCATGTGAGATCCAGCACCTTAACCCTACTTGCTGGCCCTTTTCTTTTCAAAGTTTTTTTCATTTAATTCTTCTGAGAGAGCTGGGTACCCCCAACAGTATGCCACAATCCGCTCCAAGCAAGCCAGGAGCTTCCCCAGCTCCTGCACCTGAGTGTGCATAACCAGTGTACCCAGGGAGGTCCTGGGATTAGTATATTAACACTCCTGAGCAAAAGAGACCATGTCACAGATCAATTATGTAAAATTCCTAAGTCCATAAGGCAACTTCATTAAAAAAAAAAAAAAAATCTCAGCTCCCTAGTCCTAGGTAGTCCTGTGGAATCGAATCGTTAGTCTGCAAAGTCACAGGGCCTGTGCAGTGCACAGTGGGAGCACACTGCTCAAGGGAAGCCACATCTGTGGGGCAGATCGAGGCTTCGGCTGCCCTGTCGCCCTCTACAGGTCGGGTATATTCTCCTGTCATCTGGGTGACTGGGAGGGCTGGGGACGATCACGGCCTGAGACACTGTTGAGGGGGCTTCTCTCTCTCTCTTGTTATCATGAAAGAAATTTTTAAAAAAGATCTGGTAAATAAAGAGAGAGAATGAATTATTGGTCTTCCTTCCTAATCATACTGTATTCCTCTCAAAGTTTCTCTTTCATTTTTAGCTTCTACAAATGGAGAAAGAGGCCCAGTCACTTGGATCCTGGGTGGGCCTGAAAAGCACGCTGGGTGTGTGGGTGCCAAGAATCCTGAGGAGCTGGAGGCTGTGAAGGGGGGATCGCAGCATGATGAGACGCCGCTGAGGTGTTTTCTCATTCGCTCTCTCACTCTCTCAAACGTGCACATGTGCTGCCATTAAAAAAAATAAAAAGGGGGGCCAGCAGACGGCATACAGTTCTGTTGCTGGACTTCCACGTGGCTGACTATGGTTTGAGTCCGGAACCTGGTGGCTTAAAGTTCATTCAGGGCACGTGTGCATGCATGCCCCAAACCCCGAAAGGGCTGTGGAGAAGGCATTGTAGCATGTACCTCTTACTGTCTCTGACTCTCTCTCTCTCTCCTGTGAGCACATGTGCCCTAAGGCAAAAACCTCTTTAAAAAATAATAAAAATAAAAAGGAAAGGAAAAGAATAACAAATGAGAAGTAAAGAGAGGATATCCGTAAATATCTCTGTATGTACCTCTAAAAGTAAAAACTCTTTTAAAAACCATGTAACTGGGCCACCAGATGGCCTGGTGACTGAGCTGGCTGGACCCCATGTGGCCAGCTGCACAGGTCAAGTCCGGATCCTGTGACATGAAAACACGCCGAGTGTATGCATGCATGCCCAAAATCCAGAGAAGGGAATGGAGAAAGATTATGGTATGATTATCCCCCCTGGGGAGCACCTTCTCATTTTTTCTCTGCCTATCTGTTTGTCTCTGGAGAGCACACATGCCCTGTAGCAAACTAAAAACAAAACAAAAAAGACATAACCCCAATTTACTCACCACATCTGAAAATGTCCAGCCAGTGTTCAAATGTTTGCAAACAGAGTTTAGGCAGGGATCATCCTTGAGCACAAACTTCAAGAAAAGAGACGGCGAGATACTATCTACCTCTTGTTGGGAGTCGCAATGTCCCACATGTATTATATTCCCCCGCCAAAAACAAAAAAACAAAACGGAACTGAATCGGATTAAGTCTCTAAATCTAACTGCCAGTTACAGGAAATGCTGCGGTCAGAGGAACATGTTAATATCATGAGCTTATAGTCAGCAGAATTGAGAATGTAGGGAACTGTGGAAGGGAAATGACCTGATTTCTTCAACAACAAAAGATTGCAAGGGAAAGTGCTCTAAAAAGAAAGAAGAGAGAGCTTCAGAGGGCCAGGCTGTGGCATGCTGGTTAAGGCGGCAGGATCCCACATGGCATATCTCGCAGTTTCAGTCCTGAACCCAGCGGCTTGAAACACCCTGGGAATGTGTGCATGCATGCCCAGAATCCTGCAAGGAGGGGGAAATGGAGAGGGGAGTACGGCATGACCACACGCCACGGGGAGTGCCTTCTTGTTTCCTTTCTCTCTCAAGCTCTCTGTCTCTTTCTGTTGAGGGCACATTTCAGGTGAAATTTTAAAAAGAGAGAGACTCAGAGACATGTTGATAAAATGCAGTGTTCAGACTTTGATTGGACTCTGTCTCAAATAAGCCAACTGTTTACTTCATTTATGAGACAACTGGGAAGAGTGGAATATGGATATTTTTAGTTAATAGAATGGTATTGTGATATCTCAAAATAGAGCTATATGTGTGTGTGTGTGTGTGTGTATCATATACAGAAATAGTTAGAGATGAAATTATATAACTAGGATTTGCTTCCAAACAATGGCAGTTGTGTGTGTCTGGGGACAGGCCGCATACCATTACAGGTGAAATAAGATTGGCCGGGAGATGGATGGTAAATGATGAAGCTGGATGAAAGGAGTTCATTATTCTCCCCATTTTTGTTTCCCATAATTAAAAGTAAAATGTGTGGGAGGCTGCGCACCAGCGAGTCTGCCGAGGTTTCTCAGAGAGCAAACAATTACCATGATTGGTTCCCTTCCAAAAACCTGACCTTTGAAACCTTGCTCTGATTGGCCACTAGAATCCCTCAAATTTGCATATCCGGCACCTCATGATTGGTCCAAAAGCAACCAATCACAGCCCACCGTTTATAACCAATCAGGGCCCACCATTTACAACCAATCATGGCCCACCGTTTACAACCCACCAGAGTGTATATAACCACGATGCCTGGCCCACAGTAGCCAGATGACGATGACAAGGAAGATGACAACAGAAGAGCCTGAAGAGCTGAAACACCGCGCAGTCTCCAGACAACCCTGAAGATCCTGAAGAGCTGACACTGCATCGTCTCCAGATGACCTGGGAGACCCTGAAGAGCTGTAACACTACATCGTCTCCGGACAACCCTGAAGAG
>NW_006159515.1:6662868-6674838 GCF_000334495.1 Tupaia belangeri chinensis | reverse complement strand
TCCGTGCGGCTCACAGTAGACGACGTGACCCTTAAGAGCTGTGACACTGTGTCGTCTCTGTGCTGTACCGTGCTGCCCACAATAAACGGACGATACTGTCATCTCCGTGTTGTAACACTACGCTGCTTGACCTGGCTCTCACTCCTTCACTCAGGAAACCTGTTCGGCTGTCCCCCCGGGTTGGGACACCTGGCGCCCGAACAGGGACAGGACAAAAATGAATGGTGCCAGCAGGTGGCATGGTGGTTAAGGCACTGGACTCTTACATGACAACTGCATTTTGAGTCCCAGACCTGTTGGCTTGAAAATCACTCTGGGTGCGTATGCGCCCAAAATCCCAAGAGGAAAATGGAAGAGAAGGGATTGTGGCATGGCCATCTCCCTGGGGGGTGATTTCTCACTTTCCCCCTTTCTGTCTCTCTGTCTCTCTCCAGCAAGCTCATGTGCCCTATGGCAAAACCTAAAAAAAAAAAAGCAAAAAGGAAAAAGAAAGTTGAATGAATGAATGCATGAACAAGTATGCTCTACTGTAGTTCCCCTGCAGGTGAGTGTGTGGGTGGATGAAGGTTCTTTGCCAGTTCTACAGGTAGATTTTAAAATTCGGGTCCCAGCCTCAGTTGCTCGTTCTCCTGTATTGGGATCAATGAAGCCAATGCCATCCATCTATTCTCGAAGAGCTCTGGGGACCAGCAGTTAGCATAATGGCTGTCACTGGACTCCCATGTAGTCGACAGTAGTTCAAGTCCCGAACCGGGTGGCTTAAACTCACGCCGGGCACGTGTGCGTGCGTGTCCAGGATCCCAAGAGGAGAATGGAGGAGCAGGGATTGTGGCATGGCCATCCCCCCTGGGGGGATGATTTCTCACTTTCTGTCTCTGTCTCTCTCTGTCTGGCAAGCACACGCACCCTATAGCAAAAACCTCTCAAAAAAAAGAGCTCTGTAACCTGGGTGTGTCACCAGGCCACTGGATGTGCTACATAACTGCACTAGAAGTGGCAGAGTCAAAACAGGAGCAGGTCTCCCTCCAGAGGTGACAGCGAGAGAGGATGGTCCTACCACATCTCTGTTCAGAGTCATCTCTAACCTGATTGTCGCTGCCCCTTTGCTGAGTGACCTCTCTTATGTCAGCAAGGGTCACAGGCAGACAAAGCCTGGACATTCAGTTTTCCATTCCTAAATCACTCAGAACAAAAACTTGTATTGAAGAAAATCACACCAACCTTTAAAGGCAATTAAAGATCGCTTTCAGGATGTAGAATCAATCCATACCTAAATATCATCTGGCTCTTAAATACTGACTATGTTTCTCTCTGGACCTTAAAAACCTTTACTATTTTCATTGTGGCTCACCTGAAAAGATATTGTTTTCCCAAGTGTGATGCAACACTTTTACCATCAACTGCTTTCAAATTAGGTCAGCATCTGTATTTTAGGGGCTGATTTTTTCTTTCATTTTTTTTTTTTTTTGAGAGGTTTTTGCTATAGGGCGCATGGGCTCGCCAGACAGACAGAGAGAGACATAGAGACAGAAAGCGAGAAATCACCCCCCCAGAGGGGATGGTCACGCCGCAATCCCTTCTCCTCCATTCTCCTCTAGGGATCTTGGGCACGCACGCACACGCGCCCGGCGTTTTAAGCCACCGGGTCCAGGACGCGAACTGCAGTCAACTACATGGGAGTCCAGCGACATAGCCATTACGCTAACTGCTGGTTCCTGGGGCTGATTTTTATTCTTCCTCGTGCTACTCGTTCTGACGCTGTTGGCCAGTTGCTCCTTGGTAGAAAACCTCACTTAGCCCTGTTGTAGGGCTCCTACTAAATTATTGCCACTCAAACAGCACCTGCCACTCCTCTGGCTTCCTTCAAAGAGCCCCAAGGTCCCTCAGCGTCTGCTCTTCCCTAAACAAGGTGAAACACACATGATCCAGATTAGGAAAAAGGCTGAGATTTTTTTTTCCTGAGTAAGAGTTTAAATCTTGAAAGGCTATTAGTTTTTAAGAGCTACCAACATTTAAGAAAAAATTTTAAATGGAAAGAATAAAAAAATTATTTTGAGCAGATACTCTTTGATGTTTCTTTGTTGTGCTGAGAAAAAAAAAAAAACGGCCCTACATGCAATAAAACCCACATAAAAGCATAAAATAGCAGCAGAACAATAATTTCTTCTTAATCGAAGTAAAGTAGTTACTTTCCAGCCTTTAAATTAAAAAGAAAAATGAGCTCTCAAGTCCTTTTAGAGACTAATTTTGTTTTAAAAGCAGCATTCATTGCTTTAATGAAAACACGCATTAGTTTAGCGCTTCCATATTCCAATTTAAGAAACATTTATGGGAAATGTTAAAATATTCCACTGCGTTTGAAGTGGGAGTTGAGGCTAAAAAAATACAACTTTAAAAAATAATTGTGCTTCTATTTCTACACTTCTTGGTTTGAATGTTGTTTCCTTTCAGATGATCTAAACTATGGGCGACACTTAGGGTTTCAATACCGGAAAGTGCCTAGAGTCCGTTCTATTTAACGTGTCGAGACTCCCCAATAATGCCACCTTTGCTCTGAATGAGTGTCACTGCCATGTCACACTCCCAAGTTCTCATGCATCCATTGGACTTTATGGAGCAAATTAGTGAAGAATCTTAGTTACAGCAAGGAGTGTCCCCATTTTTAAAAAAGGGGATGAGGGTGAAATTCCAGAATCTATAGATTGATCCACTTGGAAAAATTCCTCACCGCCCTTGAAAAATAACATAACAGTTGCTAGAAAACCATATGGATCGACTAAACAAAAGTCAGACCAAATTCATCCCCCTTGAATTTATGAAGTTGATGCTAGGTTGCCAGTAAAGGATTTTTCTTTCTTTTCCAACAAGCAAGCATAATAACATCAACTTTCTTTCCTTTAAAAATATTTAATTTTTATTCATTATTATTATTATTTTAACTTTACTAGAGAGGGACAGAGAGAAAGAAAGAAAGGGAAACTAAGAAAGTCAGCCACCAGGTCCAAGACTCAAACCATAATCAGCCATGTGAGAGTCTGGTGCCTTAACCACCATGCCACCTGTCGGCCCCAGTACCATCAACTTTCATGATACGAGATAGGAAAATGTGAGGCTTGTGACAAGATTTTAGAGATGTTAAAGTAAATTGACCCCAGCCAGTCTCATAGCCTAGTGGTTAGGAGAGTTAGATCTGATGTGACTGGCCACAGTTCGAATCATGGCCATAGAGGCTTAGAAAAACACACTGGGTGCGTGCGCATGTGTGCCCAAAATATGACAGGTTGGAGAAGTGGAGAGCAGGAACTGCAGCGTGACCACGCCCCCTTAGGGGCTGCTTTCTTCCTCTCTTTCTCTCTCTGTTTCTCCATTTCTCTTTGGCAAGCACATACGCCCTCTGGCAATTTAATTAATTAACTTGCCCATCCCAGGGTTATGCGAGGGTGGTGCATTACCTCCCTGACGTGATATGATGTGGCAGGGACATAGATGTGGACATGTAGGAGACGTCTGTCAACTCTGCAGATCACACAGAGACGAGAGGGAGCGGCACTGACAGGACAGCCTGAGAGTTTCAAATGATGGGGACGGCTTGGAACACTGGTACGAGGCCGACAGGAAGAAATTTAATGAAGATAAATGTAAACCGTGGAAGAAAAGTGTACTCGGCCTTTGCTTTAGACAGGTGTGGTTAAATGCACAGAGAACTCCGTGTCACGGAGGCAGAACTTGTTATACTCCGTCTCTCTAGAAGCAAGCCAGGGCCATCAGGGGTCAGGCAATGAGGGGAGACATGGGAAAGGGCTTTAGTTGTGGTTTCCACGGGAGAGGCTGGAGACGAGCCGGCTTTGGACTGGCCAGCTGGAATTAGCCTGCGGGCTCTAGAGTAGAGGCATTGACTTGGCAGGTACACAGTGACCTGAGTATGAGGCCCCATGAGGGGGTGGCTGGGGTGTGAACTCTGGGCTGGTTGGTTTGCATTTGAAGGTCACACTTGCAGGGGAGTCCTTTACTATCTCTAGGGATTCAGGGTCAGCAAAACTCCAAAACCAGAACCTAGAAAACATGGTTATGACACAAACGTAGCACACACACCTCTTCTCTTGCTAAGGTTTTTTCACTTGTTTTGGTGACCGGCTCATGAGTCCACAATGTGGTGCTATGTTCATGTGGCAGCTTGCCATCACTTAGGACCCCGTGTAAAAATTACTCCCTCAGAGAGGCCTTCCTTACCGTCTGCCCAACACCCATCCTTGTCCCTGTCACTCCCTGATTAGGCGATTTCATGTCCTCCTAGCACTTGTTCCCTGAAACAAGCAAATGTGCTCACCTGTCTACTGGGTTAAGATTCGTCTTCTGCAGAAAACAGGAACAGTGCAAAAGAAAAGAAAAGAAAAACAAACAAACAAAAAAAACAAGTGACAAGAGTCTCACCAAATCCCAAAGATCAGAGGTGTTTACATGTGGCCTCAAGGCCATAGCAACAGCTCCTACAGGAGTTTCCAGCCTGCCCTGCAGGTTTCCGACTTAACCGGTCTGTAAACACATAAGCCGGTTCCCAAAACAAATCTCTTATTCTTACACACACTCATATACATACACATGTACATGCACACATGCACACTAACATCCATACACACCTGTGTCCCCAGGCGGCTGTTTTGCTGGAGGATCCTGACTGACGCTGTCCCTGGCTCTCGAGGGGCAGAGGTTCCAGCAGGCTCTTCTCTCCTGCCCCCTGGCGTCAGAACAAGTTGTGCTTTTCTTTCCTGCCAGGTTCATCCTGCGTCTGGACAATGACTGTCTTGGCAGACTACCCAGGCCAACTTTTACCCCTGTGTGGGTCTACCAGCTGCATCCCCATGGGGGCACAGCTGAGTCTGTCTCACGTCCCTCCACATGCACAGAATATCTGATCCTGGCATGCTGCTGCCAATCAATATTGACCAGGGCCAACAGATGACGAGGTGGTTAGGTCACTGGACTTCCACATGGCCAACCACGGTTTGAGTCCTGGACCTGTTGTCTTGAAAATCATACTGGGCCATGCGTGGGTGTGCCCAAGATCCCAAGAGGATGGAAGAGAAGGGGTTGAGGCATGGCCATCCCCTCCACCCCCGGGGAGTGATTTCTCATTTTCCCTCTCACTATTTCTGTCTCTCTCTTTCTGGCAAGCACATGCACCCTGTGGCAAAAACCTCTTAAAAAGAAAAAAGTTCCGATCAGGATCAAATGTGCACACTAATCCCCCTTCTCTGCAGGGGATATGTTCCAAGACCCCCCAGTGGGTACCCGAAACTGCAAATAGTACTGAACCTTTTAGATACTATGTTTTTTTCCTATAAACACACACCTTTGATAAAGTTTATAAACTAGGCAAAGTAAGAGATGAACAAGTGCTAATGAAATAGAGCGATGATAACCACGCCCTGTAATAGAAGCTCTGTGACTCTAGGCCCTCCCTCCCTCCGTCTGTGGGTTGCAGTCTGAAACGTGACTGGCCCTGCCTGGCCTTCTGGGATGACAGGCAGCTGCTTTCCTTCTGGGAGTCTGGAATGCGGTACTTGCCAGGCACAGGGTATTATGTCATCAGCCCCTCCTTGGGTGCGGGGTCGGCCCAGTGTCCTAGCGGTTAAAGAAGTTCAATCCCACACGGCTGAGCACGGTTCAAATTCTGGCACTGGGGGGGCAGGTATGTGTGTGTGCCCCAGATCGCAACAGGATGGAGAAATGGAGGAGCAGGGATTGTAGCATGACCATGCCTCATTGGGAGCGCTTTCTCTCTCTCTCTCTCTCTCTCTTGTGAGAGCACATGCCATCTAGCAATAAAAGTAAATAAACAAATGAAAAGCCCCTGGGAACAGAGTCCATCATGGCTTCCTTGGTAGACAGCAGTGCACACGTGTGGTCACAATTTGTCCCAGGAGGATCCAGCATGCCCTTTGCAGACTCTACCGAGAGGCTTCTGGAAGCTGCACCAGCTTCTTCAGACTTGGCCTTGTGCTCCTTCCCTTGACTGATTTACTTTGGAGCCTTTTGTTGTAGGAAGTCATCACATGGGGGCCAGCAAATGGCATGGTGGTTAACATGCTGGATTCCCACATGGCTGTCAGTGGTTCAAATCCCAGTTTTAGGGGCTTGTTTTGTCACTTTCCCTCTCTCTCTCTGTCTCTCTATGGTGAGTGCATATGCCCTATAGCAAGTTTTAAAAAAATAATAATAAGATTAAATAATTCTAATAAAAAAAGAAGAAAAGGGAAATCGTCAGATGAATACGACTATACTCTCAGTCCTATGAGTCTTCCTTGTGAGTTAGCAAACCTGGGAGTGGTCTTGAGGACCCCTGACCTAGCCCTGCACCATGGGTTCCGGGCACCTGTCTGACCCCATCACCTCTTGCTCTCCCTGTCTCTGATCTCTCCCAGTCCATAAAGATCCTGTGCCCTCTGTCTGGAACACTTTCCCCGTAAGACCATAGGGCTTATTTCCCAGTCTGTTCAGGTTTCTGCTCTAATTTTTATTTTTTAAGAGTTCTTTATTTAATTTGGGACCAGCAGTTGCTGTAATGGCTATGTTGCTGGACTCCCATGTAGTTAACAATGATTCGAGTCCCTGACCCGGCAGTTTAAACTCATGCCAGGCACGTGTGCGTGCGTGCCCAAGATCCAGAGAAGAGAATGGAGAAGGGATTGCAGCATGGCCATCCACCCTGGGCGGTGATTTCTCACTTTCTGTCTCTGTCTCTCTCTGTCTTTCTGGCGTGTGCACGCACCCTATAGCAAAAACCTCTCAAAAAAGTATTATTTATTTAATTTTATATGTTATTATTGTTACTATTATTTTAGAGAGAGATTTTTACTATAGTGTGTGCACTTACCAGAGAGACAGAGAGGCAAAAAGTGAGAAATCACCGCCCAGGGTGGATGGCCATGCTGCAATCCCTTCTCCTCTGTTCTCCTCTCGGGATTTTGGGCACACAGGCACATGCACCTGGTGTGAGTTTTAAGCTGCCAGGTCCAGGACTCGAACTGTGGTAGACTATGTGAGAATCTAGCAATGTAACCATTACACTATCTGCTGATCCTTGTTATTATTATTTTTATAAAATTTGTTATAGGGCATATGTGTTTACCAGAAAGAGACAGAGAGGAAAAGTGAGAAAGCAAGCCAGCAGGTCTGGGACTCAAACTGTAGTCGGACATGTGGGAGTCCAGTGCCCCAACAACCACGCTACCTGCTGGCCCTTTTGCTCTAATATCATCACATAAAAAAATCCAGTCCTTGACCATCCATATAAGTCAGGGTTCTCCAGAGAAATGACACCCACAGCATGTTTATATATAAAGAGATTTATTGTAATTGGTTTGTGCAATTATGGAGACTTGTGTAAGAGTGCATTGGTGAGCCAGAGACCCAGGAGAGGCCATGGTGCAGTTCCAGTCCAAAGGCTGCAGGCTTGAGTCTTGGGCAGAGCTAGTGTCGCAGTTTGAGGCTAAAGGCAGTGTGAAACCAGTGTGCCCGTTTGAATGCAGTCAGTCCAGGGGAATTCCATTGTGCTCAAGGGGAACGTGAGCCTTTTGTTCCATTCAGACTTCTGGTCCATTGGACAAGGGCCACCCTCTGGAGAGGATAATCTACTTTACTCAGCAAACTGATTTACATGTTAATCTCAGGGCCAGACGGGTGGCACCAGTGGTAAAAACACAACTGTCTCCAAGGCAATCCCACACAGGAAGGTTCCCAGTTTGAGCCCTCAGACTTCCCTGAGTGCTCGGGCACATGCTTGCCTGCGATCGGGGCTGAGTAGAGCTGGAGGTAGATTACAACATCAAGACCCTGTTGAGGGGACTGCAGCTCTCTCTCACTCATGGAATAAATAAATGAATGAACTTCTTAAAGAAAAAAAATATATAAGGGTCACCGTGTAGCACAGTGGCGAGGGACTCAGATCCCACATGGCTGACTGCAAATTGAATCCTAGCCCTGACAACTTGAAAAGTGTGTGGGTGTGCATGCATGTCCCAAATCACCCCGACACAGGATGGAAAATGGAGGAAGAAGTATCGTGGCATGATCACACCCACTGGGGGTGTTTCCTCTCTCTCTCTCTCTCTTTCTCTCTCTCTCATGAGTGCATGTATCCTCTGGCAAGGAAGGAAGATATTTAAATGTTAACCTCATCCAAAAACACCCTCACAGAAATACACAGAATAATGTTTAGCCAAATATCTGGGCACCCCATGGCCCAGTTGGGTTGACATAAAATTTATGATTAATACACACCAACGTGAAATAGCACCTGCCCTATTGTTCTCTGTGCTCTCACCCTGGTTCACGTTCTGTATTAGCATTTATCACCACCCACGATGTCTACAGGTGTTAGTTTATTAACATTGTCTTCGTGCATTTTCTGCTGCTATGCCGGAATACCACAGACTGGGTAACTTATACAGAGAAGATTTGGTTCGAAGTTCTGGGACACCCAAGAGCATGGTCCCAGCATCTGGCTAGCATCCCAGCACCTGATCCACAGAGGAAGGGCAAGGGAGCACATGTGACAGAGAGAGGAAACCAGGCCAAATTCACCCTGTTCTCAGAAGCCCACTCCCACAATCACCAACCCGTTCCTGCAATAAAAGCACTAATGCATTGCACCCTGGTGATGAGGCAACCTCTCGAAGATCTGGCCTTGCAACAATGTTCTCATGGCCATTATGTTTTAATGCAAGTTTTGGTGGAGACATTCATATCATACCATTTATTGTCTCCCCAAATCACCCCTAACATCTGAATAAAAGATCCATTAGGCAGAATTTTTCTAGATTTTTTTCTTGATGTGAGCAAATCATTTCAAAGATTGCATAGATGCAATGACATAATCTGGAATGTCCTTTAAAGAATGTCAAATGAAAAATAGAGTGGGGCCAGCAGGTGTGGTGGTTAATGCACTGGACTCCTACATGGCTGACCATGGTTTGAGTCCTGGACCTGGCAGCTTGAAACTCACATCCAGGGGATGCACACACATGCCCCAAGTCCAGAGAAGAGAATGGAAAGAAAGGGGTTACGGCGTGGCCATCCCCCCAGGAGGTGATTTATCACTTTCCTTCTCTGTCTCCCTCTGACAAGAGCCCACGCCCTATAGTAAAAATGTGGAAGAAAAAATAGTGTGGCATGGCCAAGAGGACAGGAGCACTCGAGAAACTGTCTAATGCAAAGTGTGTGTGTGTGTGTGTGTGTGTGTGTGTGTGTGTGTCTGTGTGTGTGTCTGTGCGTGTGGTGTTTTATTAGTAGCCAGTGTCTCGCTGTATAACAATTCTCTTGTCTCAGCCTTTTGGGTAGGCGGGACAACAGGGAGTGCCATCACGTCCAGCCTTTTAAGATGGATCGGGAACCGAACCCACACCTCCCAAGTAGCCTGCTAAGCAGCTGCATCAGCTGTGCACTGCTGAGACTGGGCCCCAACTTCTATGCTCGAATTTTTGTTGTAACAGGACAAAGACAGGTTATTGGGTGAATACTAAGGTAGGCATTTTACAAACATGTATTTTTAAAAAGTTTAAAGACCCTAAATATTTTCAAACAAAAGAAAGAATGATAGTAGAATAAATCTCCGTAAAAGAAAATCTAGGTTAAGGTATCATCAAGATTTTGTTGGGAACCAGCAGACCGCATAATGATTACCTCATTAGACTCCCACATGGGTGACTGCAATTTGAATCTCAGATCCAGAGGCTTGAAACTCACATGGGGTTCATGTGCGTGTGTGCCCAAAATCCAGAGAAAGGATGAGAAGAGACTGTGGCATGGCCATCTCCCTAGAGGGTGAGTTTTCACTTTCTGTCTCTCTCTGTCTCAATGGTGAGTGCACACACTCTATGGGATAAAAATCTCTCTTAAAAAAAAAAGATTTTGTCATGTTTGCTTTCCATTTTTCTCCTTTTGTACTTAAAGCACGTTTCAGGGGCCAGCAAATGGTATGGTGGTTAAGGCGCTGGCATCCCACATGGCTGACCACAGTTCAAGTCCCAGACCTGGTAGCTTGCTCAATCTCTCTTTCAATATGGTGATCACATGTGCCCTATAATAAATTTTAGAATAATAATAAATAAAATTAAATAAACATTTTTTTAAAAAAAGCACATTCGGATTTATCATTTTATTTTTCCTTACTTCACAATGTATCTCTAAAAATTATAGGCCTTTTCTTACATAACCACAAAGCCATTTATCACACCTAATAAAATTAACCAAAATTCTTGGAATCATAATACTCAGAGTATAAAGAAACCTCCCTGGTTGTCTCAAAAATGTCTTTCTGCATTTGCTTTGCTTGACTCAGAATCTAACTAAATTCCATACTTACTCTTTTGTTCTGTCTCTTCAGTCTTTTTAGGTCTAGACAGTCTCCTTTGTTACTTTTCAGGCCATTTGTTGCATAATATTTTTCTAAACTACAATTGTTTATTTCAGAAAACACAGATTGGAACAAATGAGGGAACAGAAAAGAAATTTTCCTGAACCGGGGAAATATGGTCTGGTTAAAAACACTCAGAAATGCAGAATTAGAGGATGGGGGCCCCTCCTGTATTTGTGTAGTGCTTTCTGTGTGTGACCTTGATGAAACTGCCGTCTGTTTTCAGCTTTCCTAAAGGTTATAAAAATTTTAACTCGTGTATTTTATAAGCAGGGATAGCACGGTGCTGCTGGTGGTCATCGTGTTTGGGATGTTTCTATCAGTGCCTGGCAGACAGGAGGCGCTCTGTGCAGCTGAGTAACTCAAACGATGCCATCCATGGGTGTCCTAAACTAGTAGACTAGCATTGAATATGATTGTCAGAATCCTGGCCTGGGGTGTGGTCTCAGGTTTGCAATATTCAATTGTGAACCTTTTGGGTAGTTGATAATCCCCCCAGATTTCAGTTTCTTCGTCCATAATGTGTCATAAAAAATAAATGAAAAAATACAGTGATCTCTGAAACGAATTTCTTCGTGAAACACCATTTTGTATAATGCAGTTTGGAAATGCTACCTCAAGCTCTTAATTGCAGTAGAGCAGACAATGGAAAACTTGGTGCAAGCCGATCACAGCATGACCAGAAACCTGTGTCCTCGCCCCATCCCTTTGGCATTTAGTGAAAAAAATGTAAAAGCTGGCTCGCTTCTCAGCTATGCTAAGAAGAAGCAATACACAAGGCTAGACTATGCCTAGCATATTAATTAGGACTCTCTTGACAATAAGTAGCAGAAACCAGCTCCTACCAGCCCTGTGATAACGGGCTTCATGACTGGGGTATCTCAAGGATTCCAAAGGCGAGGATACATCTTGGCCAAGGAGCTGGACCAGGGTCTGATGTGCAGGAGAGACCCCAAGAAGTCCTTGCATTGGGAGTTTAATTTTGGCTTCCCAAAGACAGGTTGAAATCCTCATTCTTAGTAAGTGTAAATCTGACCGTATTTGGAAATAAGGGTCTTTCCAGATGTTATCAAGTTAAAATGAGGTCATACTCAATTTAGGCGGGTCCTAATCCAGTCTGACTGGTGACCTTAAAAGAAGAGCCAAGAGCCAGAGAGAAAGAACGCCACATTAGTACAGAAGTAGAGGGCAGTCTACAAACCTGGAAATACCAAGGATCGCCTGCCAGCCAGGAGAACATGGCCTGGAGCAATCTCTGGAGAGCCATCAGGGCGAGCATGGCCCTGCTGGCACCTGGATTTCAGACTTCCAGCCTCCAAAACCGAAAGAGCCCACTCTTCTGTTTTCTCACACCATCCTAGTTCACAGCACTTCGTTAGGGCAGCTCTAGGAAATGGCGCACCTTCCCATCTCCTGCTCTGCTCTCCCTCACTGTAAACTGAATGTTGGACTCCCACTTCACATAGTGGGAAGAGACAGTTGCCGACAGCCAGGCCCAAGTTGACCTGAAACAGAGACATCTCTATACAGAGATACACTGATATTCTCTCTTTCCC
>NW_006159515.1:6651443-6662837 GCF_000334495.1 Tupaia belangeri chinensis | reverse complement strand
TCCCTTCCTCCCCAGTCTAAGTCCTCAGGGAAAAGATGGTGGTCCATTTTGGATGGGGCACGCAACTCAGGCCCCTGGAATACTGGGGGGATTGTATCTGTGCAGGGGGCAGTTGTGGTGGTCAGATAGTCCAACCTTTGCCCATGGCGCTGACGCCAAGGGGAAGGGGTGCCCAGTGAGAAATCGCCAAGGGTGAGGGGAGCTCAGAAAGTCAAAGGTCACCTGCTGGGTCAGCTTCAACTTTCCTTCTTCTTCTTTTTTTTTTTTTTTTTTTAGAAGAATCTTTCATTTACATAAATGCTTTCATTGTGTGGTTGTATTTTATCTTCCCCAAAGCAATTTTCATTTACCAATGCAGAGACAAAGGCAATGAGAAATAAAGTTCAACGTTCAAGGTTACCCTGTCAGTATGTAACAGTCAGAAAGAACGTAAATAGAAGAGAAATTCCAGCTACTGATGGGAAAGTTGGACAGCATAACTTCCATGGCCTTTGAAAACTCTAAACATTCTAGGAATGTTGATTCAGAGCAATAATAACAATATGTGCTTTTCTGCACATTTCTTTTAAAAGTACCTTGAAGTACTTTTCAGATCTTCTTATATGATTTTATATGTTGCCCTAAAAAGATTTTATTATAGGATATAAAACAATCCTTCAGAGTGATTGATTTTAATGGACTTGTAGTTCCTTCAAATGTTTTCAGTAGTGTTTGTTTTAAATATCAATTTTCCAAATAGTAATATTGGGCTGTTGGAAAAGTCCTGATGCCTTTTTCCATAGAAAAGCAGGAAAAAATACAGCACGACTTTTCTGACAACCCAGTGTATTGAGAAGTACCTGTTTAAGGGACTCCCCTAGCCTGACCACTACAACAGACACTGAGCTTTGCCAGTGGTCCCCCCACCGGAAGTCACAGGGTGCTGACTAGTAGCCGTAGCCAAAGGCGGTGATGTGGTCCCCTCACCTTCCCGAGCTGCTGGGATTCTACTGTCCTGAAGAAGTGCCAGGGAGGGAAGGAGGGGAGTCTCCAGTAGCTGCATTTCAGTTTCTTCCTGCCTGGTAGGATGAGGTTTTTCAATAGAAATGAATTAAAGTAGCCTAGCAATTAAGAGATCCCAAAGAGGGTTTGGCTGGTGGCATGATGGTTAAAAGCACTGGAGTGACGCAATTCAAGTCCTGGAGCTGGTGGCTTTTTTTTCCCTCACTTTCCCCCCCCCTCTCTCTCTGTGTCTTTCTCTGCTCAAATTAAAAAAACTAATAATAATAGTAAATAAAGTTAAATAAAACAATATTTTTTTTAAAAAAGGAAAGAAATTACAAAGATCTTAAATAGCTGACCACGTAGTTGGAATCCCGGACCCAGTGGCTTGAAAAACATGCCAGGTATGGGTATGTTTAACAGGATGGAAAGTTGAAAAGAGATTGTGCTGTGACCACACCCCATTGGGGGACTGCTTTCTCCCTCTCTCTCTGTCTCCGGTGAGTACACATGCCCTCTGACAATGAAAAAATAAGTTGGGACCATCAGGTGGCATGGTGCTTAAGGATATTGGACTCCCACATGGCTGACCACAGTTCGAGTCCTAGACCTGGTGCTTTGCTTTCTCACTTTCTCTCTCTCCCTCTCTCATTCTCACTCTGTCCCTCTCTGATCAAATCTAAATAAATAAATAAATAAATTTCAATAAAATAATTCTAAAAAAAATTAACTTAAGCAGGGCTGGTAGGTAGCATGGTGATTAAGCCGAACCACAGTTCGAGTCCCGGACCTGGTGGCTTGCTTTCTCACTCCCTCTCTTTCTCTATGTCTCTCTCTGGTAAAATTGAATAATAATAATAAGTTAATAAAAATAAAAATGATTTAAAAATATCTTAAGCATTATTTCTTGCATTCTTGGATTTGGGAAGTTATTTATTTAAATGAGAAAAAAAGTGTTGACACTAAAAAAATGTATAGTCCATTCATTCCACAAGTTAATTACAGCCCATTTTGATGACAAATTTGTGAGAACTGAAGACAAATTTAGGCATAACCAGCATCGACTTACATTAAGGCAGTTGATAAGATCATCCTGAGGAGGTAGGTGTAAGCGGTTCTTTCCATAACTGGATAGTGAATGCTGAAGTGGGAGAATTATCAAGAAAACAAAAGTTACTTCTTTGGAGATGCTTTAAGACAGGAAAGATTGATAAGCTTTGTCTAGCAAGGAGCCTGGGGGATCAGCTAGATGCCATTAGAAAGTCTTTATTAGGGAACCAGTAGACAGTGTAATGTTTACATTACTGGACTCCCATGTAATTGATCACGGTTCAAGTCCCAGACTCGGTAGCTTAAAACTCACGCCGAGTGTGTGTGCGCGTGCATGCCAAAAATCCTGAGAGGAGAATGGAGGAGGAGGGATTATGGCATGGTCATCTCCCCTGGGAAGTGGTTTCTTGTTTTGTCTCTCTGTCTCTCTGGTGAGTGCACATGCCCTATAGCAAAAACTTCTCAAAAAAAAAAAAAAAGAAGAAGAAGAAGAAAGTCCTTATTAAGTTTTCTAATTTACACAGGAAGAAATCATACTCAATAGAAGAATAAACACACATAAGCTCCTCAGGTCAGAAAAGGCTTTGGAGGAGTAATAAAGACCAAATCAGAAATGTTTGCAGCTTTAAGTGAAAAAATGTTGTGGAAAAAATGCCTAGACCATTAAGGCTGCATACATAGACGCATAGTTTCAAAGAATATTCTGGATAATTCACTTATTTACATAATAATTTGGGAGTAGCTGAATGCAAGGAAAATGTAAGAAGTATGGAATGGTAATCTCATTATGGCTAATGATGGTATAATTGCACATCAATACACATTAAAAAAATCTGTAGGAATATTGGTAGAAAGACTTCTACAATGATAATGTACTTTTGCACTGTGCGTCCTAATTCTTCCCTCTTTCATCTCTATAACGTGCTCTGCACATGGAGGGCATTCAATAAATATTAGGGGGAATGAGGTACCACATTAGCGCCCCCTCAGGACATGCGAGCAGTGCGAGTCCCTTTGAGCAAGGGTGGAGAGCTTCCATCTCTCAGCCTGTCCACCTGCTCCCTCACCTCTTGTTCCTCCCCGAGGATCTGCCACCTTATTGGAGCCCCGCTATTCTAGGCAGAGCATATGCCCCAAGGGGAGCTGATCTGTGTATGCAAAGGCTATGCCTGAACATTGACAAGAGAGGAACTACCAATGGATTTTAGACGTAGGAAAAGACACATAGGTTTACAAGCAAGAAGAAACGCAAAACAAAATATGCTGATATGATTGTTTTAACCTCACAAAGACCCTGAAAGTGTGACGACCATCTCTGTGATGAGGCAATGGGAGACTGCCTCTCACACTTTGCTGGTATTGAGTGCAAATCACAGTCATGCGTGGAGGGCAATTCTGCAACGTCTATCAAAATTGTAAGTATACAACATTCTGGTCTTGGAATTCTGCTGGTAGAAATTCATCCCCCACTGGGAACCAGCAGTTAACGTAATGGCTATGTCGCTGAACTCCCACGTAGCCGAGTGCGGTTCATGTCCTGGACCCGGTGGCTTAGAACTCACGTTGGGCGCGTGGGCGCGTGTGCGCGTGTGTGCCCAAGATCCCGAGAGGAGAATGGAGAAGGGATTGCGGCGTAACCATGCCCCCTGGGGGGTGATTTCTCGCTTTCTGTCTCTATGTCTCTCTCTGTCTGTCTGGCGAGTGCACACGCCCTATAGCAAAAACCTCTCCAAAAAAAAAAAAGAAAGAAAGAAATTTATCCCCCACAATGACATGAACAGTTATTCACAGAAATAGTGGGCATAATAGAAGGTAAGAAGCAATGGTAATGTCCATCAGTGAGTAAATCTTTTAAAATATGCATGTATGTGAGTAATAATATGTTATTGCTAGAGGACCTGTGCCATGTACTTGCCAGAGAGCAAGGTAGAGACAGACAGAGAGAAAGAGAGAAAGCATCTCCCAATGGGACGTGGTCACGATGCAGCCCTTTTCTCTCCATACCTTCATCCCATCAGGATTTTGAGCATACATGCACACTTGCCCAGAACACTTTTGAAGCTGCAAGGGCCAGGACTTGAATGATAGTTGGGCATGTGGGATCCAGCTCTCTCTGCACAGTGCTTAACCACTGTGCACCCAAGTTTGAGAAGCAGCGGCCTATATGAATAACTTCCTCACTTATATACACTCTTATTCTCTGCTCCTCTCTCTCCCTCTGGGACCTCACAGGAGCCTGGAGTGAACAGCAGGACAGCATTTAGGCATTTCTACCTCTCTCTGACTTGGGTAGACTTAAATACCATGGGAGTCCACCTGAGACATTGGTAAGTAGAATTTTTTTTAAAAAAGAATTATTTATTTAATTTTATTTATTCATTCATTTATTTTCATTTGACTAGAAAAAGACAGACACACAGAGAGAAGGGAAATGAGACAGCAAGTCACCAGGTCTGGGACTTGAACCGTGGTAGGCCACGTGGGAGTGTCCAGTACCTTAATCACCATGCCATCTGCTGGTCCTAAGTAGAAATTGTTAAAAAACAAAAACAAAAAGCCTGTAAGAATATTAGTCTTCCAATTAGAATCAGCTTGACAAATTAAAGGGTTATACCAGGCTTTTAGTTTTATGAGGTTAGAAATTTTTTATTAAGAAATTTATATTAATATATCCATATTAGAATATATTATGAAAATCTTTTTCTTCACCTAGAGCATGAAAATCTGTAGTTAATATGGCAATTAATCAGGTAACAATATCTATGATCCTAATCATTTTTCCACCATTTTATTTTTATTATAGCTTTATTGAGATATAGTTTACATATAATTCACCCATTTAAAATGTGCAAGTCAATGGTATTAGGTATATTTGGAGTTTCACAATTATCTTCACAATTTTGGAACACTTTCATCATCCCGGAAAGAAACCCCTTGTGCTGGCATGGTGGTTAGAGGTGCTGGATTCCCACATGGTTGACCATAGTTTGAATCCTGGACCTGGCGGCTTGTTTTCTCCCTTTTCCTTTCTCTCTATGGTCAAATTTTAAAATGATAACAAATGGAATTAAATAAATAAGTAATTCTTAAAAAGGGAAAGAAAAGAAAAAGAAAACCCATATCTGTTAACCATCAGTCTTCATTTCCCTCCAACTCTCCCACCCTTAGTCAACCTCTAATTTATTTTCTATTTCTATAGGCTTGACCTTTCATACAAATGGAATCATACAGTATGTGGTCTTTTATGTCTGATTTCTTTCACTTAGCGTATGTTTTAGAGGCTCCTCTACATGTAGCATGTGTCACTATTTAATTTCTTTTTATTGCTAAATAATATTTTACTGTATCAGTACATCACATGGTTTTTCTATTCGTTTGTTGGATATGTGGGTAGTTTCCACTGTGGAAGTTGTCAGAATCAAAAGGCAGTCATTTCTATCAACTTGTGTAAACTCAGACTATCCTGGGCCTGGGAAGGCCCTGAAGGAAGGAGATTCCAGGCGAGTATGCCTAACAACAACTGTCACAAGGACTCTGCCAACCCTAGCCATCAATAAGAAAGGGTGATGTCAATTCACCTCCCTTGTTGATGACACAACTCCCCTCCCCGATCATGATTTTTGTTTTTAAAAGTGTCTTGAAATCTGTGAGACCTTGTTGCACGTTATTCAATGCAACTTGAATTGTGGCACCCAGGTGGGCGTCCTCAGCACTGGCTGAGATGAACTCTTGCTTTGCATATTTGCCTCAGTTTTTCTCTTAGATCACCCCTTTCTGGCTATTATGAGTAATGTTCATATGAATATTTGCATGCAAGATTTGGATGGATATGTCTTGGAGTTATATACCTAGCAAGGGAATTTGTAACTTTATTATAAAATTGTCACACATACAATCAATTTGAGAGAATTTTATATGAATATCCAACTAGTCACCATCAATATTCTACTGTGAAAATTCTATTCTACTTCCTTTGTCATTATTCATCTATCGACCTTATTTTTAAATATATTTCAAAGTAAATGCCATCACTACTCTTCCTCTTAAATACATGAGTATGTAGATCATTAACTACTATACAGTATTTGTTCAGTTTCTTTTCTTTTGATGTAATGTTTCCACATGACTAAATGCGCAAATCATAAACTTATATTTTATTATTATATTCACCAACTTGTGACGAATTTGTCTGTATAACCTAAACTTCTGCCCAGATAAAGTATATTTCCCAGCTGTGGTGACATAAGTGGTAGGGCACTTCTGCATGAGGCTGGAGCACCTGGGAGCCCCAGGTTCAGATCCCAGACCAACCTCAACAAGTAGGGTGCAGTATACCTATAAGCCTGCCTAACTGGGAGCTAGGCAGAGGGCTAAATTGTGAGACCCTGTCACATCTACCTCTTTTTCTCCCTTCTTCTCCCATGCTCTCACTCTCTTGCTTGCTCTCTCTCACACACACACAAAAGTACATTATCATTACTACTCCAGAACATTCTCTTTCATAGACCTTCCTAGCCAATCCTCTCCATCCGCTCAATGACAACATCTATTTTGAATTTTTCTTCGTGTTTTGTTTGCTCATTATACAACTTAATACAAAAAAAGAACAATGTGTACTCTTTGTGTGTGAAATTCCTTTTTCTCAGTGAAATGTCTGAGATCCATGTTCCCACACATATCAATGTTCATTTCTCTTTATCGTTGAGTAGTAAGTCCATCGTGTATGAATATATCATAGACTAATTTTCCATTCCCCTGTTGATGGACACTTTCCCCAACTCTCTGCTCTATGTTAGCATTAAGAATAAAGTTTCCAAGAACATTTTCATACAAGCCTTTTGGTGGATGTGTCCCCCCTTCCCGCCCTAGGGTAAATACACAGAAATATAATTACTTGATCTTACAGGGAGCATATGTTTATAAGAAAATGACAGACCTGTTCCCAAAGTGGTTGTATCATTTCACATACTTACAAAGAAGAAATGAGTCCCATTTGTTCTACATCCTCATTAAACTCTGGTGTTGGAACTCTTTTTAATTTTAGCAATTCTAGTGGGTATGTAGTAGTGTCTCATTGTGGCTTGTGTTTCTCTGAATGAAAAAGTGCTCTCTTTTTTTCTTTTTTTCACAATTTCCAATATATATTTTGTCCAGAGTTTTATTGATCATGTGACATCATGTTTAATTTATTATAATAGATTAAATAAAACAGTTGATGTTTATATTGCAATATGTTATATGTTACATGATAGATACCTGATCAACAGGGAAAATGGATTAGTGAGTATATTCTTTTTCTTTTTTTTTTTTACATACTTTCACTGGACATCACCACAGCATACAAAATGCGATTTTCCAGCTAGAATACACTGTAGAGTGGCTTAAACATACATGTTATTGTCAACAAATAATTTTCCATTTCTTATTTCTTGTGTGTGTGTGTGTGTATGTATGTATATATATATATATATGTTTCTTAATATATACATATATATATATACATACATATATATATGTATATATATATATTCCCCCCTATTTCTCACCCTCTGCCATTTTCCATCCTCTTCCCACTCTGTCTCTGCTTTCTGCAGTTGCTTTTCATTCCTTAATTCTTTCCCACATTGTATTGATTCACAAAATATCTTAATTAATCTAAATACTTTCCATAGTAAGTTCAGCTGATATATACGTATCTGTGAACAAAAGCTGACTTTAGGCATGAAACCCTATAGAAAGAGTGAATATACTAGAAAATAGCACATAACTGAGGCTATATAGCTTACTGTGGTTACCAAATATGTATTTTTTAAAATACACTTTTTAATGTCTTTCTTTCTTTTTTTTTTTTGGAGAGGTTTTTGCTACAGGGTGCATACGCTCTCCAGAGAGACATAAAGCAAGAAATCACCCCCAGGAGGGATGGTCATGCCTCAATCCCTTCTCCTTCATTCTCCTCATGGGATCTTGAGGCATACACATACACACACGCCTGGCTTGAGTTTAAGCCACCAGGTCCGGGACTTGAACTGCAGTCGACTACACGGGAGTTCAGCGACATAGCCATTACGCTAACTGCTGGTCCCTAAATACACTTTTTAATTTCAAGAAAGGCAGTTTTAGCTTTAATAAATCAAAATCAAAAAATGTTAAGAGAACTTTGCTTAATACTTAAAGCCAGGGAACAGGCTAGGATTCTGTTTGAATAGTAGGTACATGGACCTGTCCACAACTTAAGAAAAGACAAAACTCATTAACACTGGAAAACAAAGCATGGAGGGTCAGTAATGCTTTAGTCAAAAGTCATAAAATTCTATTTCACCAGTTCAAGCTCCTATTCTTTATCTTCTGCTGTGGTCCGATCTCTCCGTTTAAATCCAGGAAATAACATTCAGCTCTGTACTTGTCCCTACCATTAAGTTGGCCATTTTTTTAGCTGCTTTAGAACTCTTATTTCTGTGTGTCTGATTTTAGTTTTCCTGGGATAGCACTCCCTTCAGAACTTCTCAGAGTGCTGGTCTGGTGTTGGTAAATTCTTTCAGGTTTTGTTTATCTGAGAATCTTCTTGTCTTCTCTTCCCATATGAAGGATAATCTTGCCCGGTATAGTATTCTTGTTTACTTAGTTATTTTTCAAATTTAACCAGAGAGGGACAGAGTGAGAGAAAGAGAGAAGGAAGTGGGAAAGCAAGCTGCCAGGTCCAGGACTTGAACTGTGGTCGGCCATGTGGGAATCCAGTGCCCTAACCACCATGCCACCTGCCGGCCCTGGTATAGTATTCTTGTAGAAATTGTTTTTCACTCAACACTTTGAATATACTTTCCCATTCTTTCCTTGCTCACATTGTTTCCAATGAGAGGTCTGCTGTTAGCCTGATGGGATATCCTTTGTAGGTAACATGACATTTCTCTCTTGCCAGCCTGAGTATCTTGTCTTTGTCTGTGGTTTTGGTCAATCTGGCTATAATGTGTCTTGGAGAAGATCTTCTTGTGTTGATCTTATTTGGGGTCCTTTGTATTTCTTGGGTCTGGATCTTTGAATGCCTCTCTAGCTTTGGGAAGTTTTCTTCCAGGATTTCATGGAATAGACTGTCAATGCCCTTATTAGTCTCTTCACTCTTTGGGATACTGATTATCTGGATGTTTGGATATTTAATGGTATCTAGTATTTCTCATATATTATTTTCATCTTATTGGGCTGTTTTCTCAGTCTTCGTGGTGGATTTTACATCTGAGATTTGTTTTCTGTATAATCTAGTCTGTTTTTAATACTTTCAAAGAAGGTTTGACTTCCTGCAATATAGCCTTCATTTCCAACAGTTCCATTAGACTCTTTTTTATGCATTTCCTCTTTCAGCTCTTGCAAGAAATTCCTCACCTCCTGGGACTCATTGGTTTTTTTCTTCTGCTGTTCATTGTCCCTTTCCCATCTCTGTTAGTTTTGTCACTATAAATACTCTAAATTCTTTATCAGACATTTCCATGATTTCTATTGTACTGTCCATGAATGAAGAGGAGCTATTCTTTTCCCTTGGAGGAGAGGTATTTTCTTGGTTTTGCATATTTCTTGTGATCCTTTGGTGATTTCTAGTTATCTGATGGGTTATCCATTTCTTCTTAAATTCTAGAAGATCAATCTGAGTGATCAGAGGCACACAGGAGGATGTGGTGTTCCATTTTTCTCCCTTTGTGACACAGATTCTGTGGGAGTTGAGGAATATGAGAACCCAAATAGTATTCAGGTTTGGCAACTTTTCATTTAGGCTTGTCTAGACACTCAGTAGGTGGAAGCTGAGTAGCAAAGTGATGAGGTAAAAGAAAAAGGATTAGGAAACAGAGAGAAAAAGAGAAAAATGAATAAAGCAAACACAGAAATTATTTATTTGTTAATTATAAAAAGCAAAAAATGAAAACCATGTGGTGTACTCAGCTCTCATGGCAGACTCAGTCTTCTTCTGGCCTGCCTTTTTTTTTTTTTGCCTAGATGGAAGGGGAAAAGAGAAGGGGATTATTACCAAGATAGAGGAGGATTTCAGAACCTGGAAAAAAACTTTACCTTAAAAAAAGAAAAATTAAAAAAAAAAGAAAAGACTGAGACAGAAAGGCAGAAAGAGACAGAGAGAGAGACAGAGAGAGACAGAGAGAAGGAGACAGGGGCTTTACCAGGGTAGATGCTCAACAGTACCTCTTTATTGCTCTTATTTCTGAAATCACTAGGTCTTCAGCTCTCATGGAGGACTCAGTCCGAAAAAGTGCTCTTTCATCATTGGTTATTCATATATCTTCTTTTGAAGACTGTCTGCTTAAATATTTTTCTATGTTTTTTATTGCTAATCTATTTTTTAAAGTTTTACTATCTAGACTGGCTCTGTGGCCCAGTGGTTAAGGGAGCCAGATCCTACATGGCCAACTGTGGTTAGACTTTCACTCCAGTGACTTGAAAAATACTGTGGGTACATGTGTGTTGATGACTCAAATCCTGAAAGGATGGAGAAATAAAGAAGGAATTGTGACACCACCATGCCCCCCACTGGAAAATACTTTCTCCCTCTCGGTCTCTCTGTCTCTTTATCTCTCTCTCATGAGTACATGTACCCTCTGACAAAAGAAGTTAGTTTTGTTATCCTAATTTATGGGGTAATCCCAAAGAACTATTGCCAATATACACATATCCACTCAATTTTCAAGCTTTTCTAGGAAAGAAATAATTATCTTATTATTCTTTTTTGATGTTGTCTAACTTTTTCTGTAAGAACTGACTTCAAATTACAATTATTTAAACCTATTTCTCTTGCTTACTCCTCAATTCAGAAACTGAGTTAAAACAAAAATAATTACAGATGATCTGTGATGAGGCAATCCACACTTGTTTAGGTTATGTTGAATGTACAACAGGGATTTTAATTCATTTAAGAAAATTATTTCACAAATGATATGATTTGTTTTCTTTTTTCCTGATATTTGCAACCTGCATGAAAAAGGAATAATTCAACCAAGTAGTCGTATATTACCACGTTTGTCCCCCTTTAATCCCTTTCTCAATGAGCTAAAAAGAAAAAAAATGGGGCTTCTTTTGCTAGGAAAAGCAACACCACACTGGCTAGGAAAAGGTGTGATTGCATTTAGGATTCACTTTCTTCTCGAGGTTTAAGGGTTGTACTTAAGCAAACTTGATTTCATAGAAGGATAAAGAAACTGCTAAAGTAAACAAAAAAACAAACAAAAAAACAAAATCTCCCACAAAATTGGTGTTAATTTAGGGGGTAAAAAGACCACTTGATAACAATATGCATGATTAAGTCACTATGCAGTATATTCTGGATGGGAAATCACATTTTGTATGCTGTGATGATGCTTAGGGAAA
>NW_006159515.1:6643390-6651286 GCF_000334495.1 Tupaia belangeri chinensis | reverse complement strand
AAGATCCTGAGAGGAGAATGGAGGAGAAGGGACTGCGGCGTGACCAGCCCCCCTGGGGGGGGGTGATTTCTCGCTTTCTGTCTCTATGTCTCTCTCTGTCTGGCAAGCACACGCGCTCTAAAGCAAAAACATCTCAAAAAAAATTTAGATTAATTAAGATCTTTAGTAATTCAATGAAATGTGAGGGGAAAATAGTATAGAAAGTAAACACAGATACCAGAGACAGAGGGAGGAGAGTGGGAGATGGCAGAGGGTAAGAGATAGGAAATCAAGGATGGGGGGGAGCAAAACATACAGGAAACAAGAAATGGAAAATTATTTGTTGACAATAACGTGCTTGTTGATGCGCTTGATTGAGACAATATACAGTGTACTCTGGAAAAAAAAAAAAGAAAGGGCACATGCCCTATAGCAAAACTTTCTAAAATAAACAAACAAACAAAAAAGACCACTGCACTCGGAGATGCAGGTGTTCCTATTCACCGGTTGTCCCCATCCTACCCAGGTGGGGGCCAGTAGGTGATTCCTTCTCAAAGGTACCTCTTGCGGATCCTCAGCAGCAATTGTTAGGGAATGGCGCACCAGAAATCTTCATCTTGCAGAACTGGAACTCTGTATGCATTAAACAATTCCCCATTTCTCTATCCCCCGGCCCCTAGCATCCACCATTTTATTCTGTCTCTATGAATTTATGACTTCAGATACTTTATCTAAGCGGGATCACACAGTATTTGCCTTTTTGTGACTAACTGGCTTATTTCACTCAGCACAGTGTCCTCAGGGTTCATTTATTTTGTAGCAGGGGTCCAAATTTCCTTCTTTGACGTAGAATAATATTCCATTGTGTTTATTTTGCTTTACAATGTATAAAGTGGGGCCAGCAGAAGCATGGTGGTGATGAAGGTGCTAGATTCCCACATGACTGACAGCAGTTTGAGTCCCGGACCCCATAGCTTGAGACTCATGGCAGGTGCATGTGAATGCTTGCCCGAAATCCTAGGAGGAGAATAGAGGAAAAGGGATTGTGGCATGGTTATCCCTTCTAGGAGGATGCAATTTCTCACTTTCCAGCTCACTGTCTCTCTCTAGCAAGTGCATGCACCCTATCACAAAAATCTTTAAGAAAAACAAACAAACAAACAAACAGTATAAACTTGCAACCTAGAGAAGGGTATAATGTGCAGCTACAGATGAACTTCTGCCAGAGATTTCTAAGCATGGTTATTTGGCATGGGCCATCATACATGAGATCAAAGGCCTGAGAATGTTTGTTATCTTGATTATGGTCATACATATGTATGCATATGTGCATGTGTGTACATATTCAGATTCCCACTTCAATTCTCACTGTACTTTTAAAGTTTTAGTAAAAAAACATGAACAGGATTTACCATTTTAATCATTCTAAAAGTGTGTAGTTCTGCAGTGTTCAGTGTACTCACACGTTATGCAATGGCATACCAGAAATCTTCATCTTGCAAAACTGGAACTCTGTATGCATGAACAAGTCCCCATTTCTCCATCCTCCAGTCCCTAGCAATCACTGCTGTATTCTGTCGCTATGAATTTATGACTTCAGGTACTTTATCTAAGTGGGATCACACAGTATTT
The DNA here is from genome assembly GCF_000334495.1 of Tupaia belangeri chinensis. Classification (NCBI taxonomy): domain Eukaryota; kingdom Metazoa; phylum Chordata; class Mammalia; order Scandentia; family Tupaiidae; genus Tupaia; species Tupaia belangeri. The sequence continues at coordinate 6,649,675 of NW_006159515.1, read as the reverse complement.
GTGTGTTTTGTGACTAACTGGATTATTTCACTCAGCACAATGTCCTCAGGGTTCATCTATTTTGTAGCAGGGGTCCGAATTTCCTTCTTCTTTGAGGGTGAATAATATTCCATTGTGTACATACCACATTTTGTTTATCCACTTGTCCGTCCGTGAGCGTTTGGGTTGTTGCTACCTCTTGGCTATTGTGAATAGTGATGCTGTGAATCTGGATGTGCAAATATTTCTTCAAAACCTTGCTTTCAGTTTTTAAAAATATATACCCAGTGGTGCATTTGCTGGGTCATATGGTAAAAATTAAATTTAAAATGATTCGAAGATCCCCCATTTTACAATCCCATGAATAGGGAACAAGGTTCCAATTTCTTCACATACTTGCCCATACTTGTTATTTGCTGGTTCGGTTTTTGAATCTCAGCCGTCCTAATAAGTATGAGGTGCTCAATGCATTTTTATTTAATTATTTTTAAAATAATTATTTAATTTTATTTATTCATTCATTTACTTTTTTAAATTTGACCAGAGAGACTCAGAAAGAAAGGGAGGGAAAGTGAGAAAGCAAGCCACCAGGTCCGGGACTCGAACCGTGGTCAGCCATGTGGGAGTGTCCAGTGCCTTAACTACCACACCACCTGCTGGCCCCCAATGCAATTTTTTAAAGGTCACTTAATTCTTTCATGAGTAAGCACAAGAGAAATAGATAAACAGCACCCCCCAACAGGGTCTTGAGTTCATGAGGCACACCATCCAGCTTCAACCAGCCCTGCATCTTGGGCACACACATCCCACGTGCTCAGGAAGACTTCTGGATATGAACCCAGAGCCTTCTCATGAGGGTCAGGCTCACACTGAGTTTTACCTGACCCCTTAGTGCATTGTTGAATGATGAAAATACTTCAAGTAACCATCAACAATGATGTACCTCCCCCTTAAGTATCATTTGCTGAGAATCAAAAAGCAAGGTCACAAACCAGATTTAAAAAGAATGCAGTCAACGGCCTTCTGGTCTCCTCCTAAATTTCTCCTTTTGCAAGTCAAACAAGGAAGTTAAGTTAAACATGGAAGTTAAACGAGGAAGTTAAACATGGAAGTTAAACATGGAAATTAAACAAGGAAGTTAAACAAGGAAATCAAACAAGGAAGTTAAACATGGAAGTCAAACAAGGAAGTTAAACATGGAAGTTAAACAAGGAAGTTAAGCGAGGAAGTTAAACAAGGAAGTTAAATGGAAGTTAAACGAGGAAGTTAAGCGAGGAAGTTAAACATGGAAGTTAAACGAGGAAGTTAAAACATGGAAGTTAAACGAGGAAGTTAAATGAGGAAGTTAAACGTGGAAGTTAAATGAGGAAGTTAAACGAGGAAGTTAAGCGAGGAAGTTAAACATGGAAGTTAAACGAGGAAGTTAAAACATGGAAGTTAAACGAGGAAGTTAAATGAGGAAGTTAAACGTGGAAGTTAAATGAGGAAGTTAAACGAGGAAGTTAAGCGAGGAAGTTAAACATGGAAGTTAAACGAGGAAGTTAAACATGGAAGTTAAACAAGGAAGTTAAACGAGAAAGTTAAACATGGAATTTAAAACACGGAAGTTAAACGAGGAAGTTAAACGTGGAAGTTAAAACATGGAAGTTAAACGAGGAAGTTAAACATGGAAGTTAAACGAGGAAGTTAAACGAGGAAGTTAAACGTGGAAGTTAAACGTGGAAGTTAAACATGGAAGTTAAACATGGAAGTTAAACAAGGAAGTTAAACATGGAAGTTAAACGAGGAAGTTAAACAAGGAAATTAAGTTAAACGTGGAAGTTAAACAAAGAAGGTAAGTTAAACATGGAAGTTAAACATGGAAGTTAAGCAGCTTGATCCCACATGGCTGACTGTAGTTCTAGTCCCAGATCTGGTGGCTTGAACATCACACCAGGCGCGTGTGTGTACATGCCCAAAATCCCGAGAAGGGATTGTGGTGTGGCCATCCCCCCTGGGAGGCGACTTCTCACTTTCCCTCTCTGTCTTGCTCTGGCAAGCACACAGGCTCTATAGCAAAACTAAAAACAAAAAAAAAGAAAAAAGGAAACAAAAAATGACCCTTACTTTTCATACTAGTCTCTTTTTTATCTTAAAAGATATAAATGTATAAATGTTTTTATACATTTCTCCAGCTGTTCTAGATTTATTCATCTTGAGGCACAACATAGTGAAACAGCTAAGATCATGGCCTCTGAAGCCTACGTTTGAATCTCCTTCTTTGCTGTTTTCTAGCTGTGGGACCTGGTGTAAGCTACTTAGCCTCTTGGTGTCTCAGTTTCCTCCTCTGTCAAATGGGGCTAATCATACCATTTGTACTTCATAGGGGTGATGTACTAGCTAAGTGAGTTTATAGTCACTAAGGTAAAACAGCTCAATATATTTTAGCTACTATTATCACTAAATAGAAAAGAATGAACTCCAGAAGGAGTTGAAGTTAAAGGTTAAATTTTCAAAGAAATTCTAAGAAAAAATGTAATATGATTATTTTAAGAATTTAACAAAATTGTGGACCTGCAGATGGCATGGTGGTTAATTAAGGTGCTGGACTCCCACATGGTGGACCATGGTTCGAGTCCTGCACCTGGTGGCTCATTTTCTCACATTCCCTTTCTCTCTCTCTTTCAAGTCAAATTAAATAATAACAATAATAAATAAAACAAGATAAATAATTCTTTGGAAACAAAGAATTTAACAAAATAACTATAATTCATCCAGAAACACATATAAGACTAGTCAAGAAAACTTTTAAAATGAACAAAAGTATGGGGTATAAGCTCTATCAAATAGTATAAAATACATCATGAAGCTATAAACATTTTGGTATCAGAATAGGACTAGGTTCATCAGTGGAAGAGTATGGACTAATAATATGTGGCAAATTTGCCATTTTAAAGAAGTGTGGGAGATGGAAGATGGATTATCCCCACAGACCTGCTTAGCCATTTGGAAACAAGAAAAGTCAGGGAACCAGCAGTTAGCGTAATGGCTATGTCACTGGACTCCCATGTAGTTGACTGCGGTTCGTGTCCCGGACCCGGTGGCTTAAAACTCACGCCAGGCGCGTGTGCGTGCGTGCCCAAGATCCCAAGAGGAGAATGGAGAAGAAGGGATTGCGGCGTGACCATCCCCTCTGGGGGGTGATTTCTCGCTTTTTGTCTCTATGTCTCTCTCTCTCTGTCTGGCGAGAGCACGCCCCCTATAGCGAAAATCTCTCTCTCAAAAAAAAAGTCAGATGCATGACTTTTTTTTTTTTGCAAAAATAAATAGCATATAGATAAATGATAAAAAATGGTTAAAGCATGACATAGGATTTTTAAAAAAATCTTGAATGAGGAAGAGTTTTTGAAGCACTACAAAGACAAAACTGTAAAAGTAAAGATTGAAAAATTCAGTAATATGAGGGAACTTCAAAGAGATTGGGGGAAAATGGAATTAAAATGAGTTTATTGGGCTAGACCAAGGCATGGTGGTTAAAGCAGCTGGATCCCACAGCTGGGTCCCACATGGCCAAATGTGCAGTTTGAGTCCTAGACCTGGTGGCTTGAAAGACAGGCTGCTGTGTGCGTGCACAAAACCCAAAAGGAGAAATGGAGAAGGGATTTCCGTGTGACCGTTCTCCACGGAGGGTGCTTTCTCATTCCCTGTCTCCCTCCCTCAACCCTCTCCCCTTTGGTAAGCACATGTACCCTTTTATTATTCATAAATAAAATATTTTTAAATAAAATTAGAGTCCTGATATATACCAAAATATTTTCAATAAATAAATAAAGTATGTTTATTTTGGAACAAAAACATTTGAAATACGGGACCATCCGGTGGCGTGGTGGTTAAGGTGCTGGACACTCCCACATGGCTGACCAGGGTTCAATTCCTGAATCTGGTGGCTTGCTTTCTCACTTCCTCTCTCTCTCACTCTCACCCTCTGTCTTTCTCTGGTCAAATTAAAAAATAAATGAATGAATAAATAAAATAAAATTACATAAAATAATTATTAAAATACATTTGAAATCCACTTACAGTTTTTTCATAATACACACTTTTCATGAACTTTTTGAAGATCCTTCATACAAAAATTCAGAACTTACTGTAAGAAAAGGGTACCATACACAAAGTCCAAAACAGAAAACTAATCACTGCATGCCTACGAAGAGCTCATTTCTTTAACATATAGAGACATAAGAAAAGGACAGTCACCCAATGGCAAACCGAGCAAAGAACACAAAGGCAGTCTGGGTAGAGCAACGCGAATGGCTGACCTCCACTACACGTTGCAGTTCCCCGTGTGGGCAGTCAGAAGCAGGCCTTCCCAGCGCGATGAGGGGCTGCTCTGGTCATCTATCCCTTCATAGCAAAGCCATGCAACATGTATGGGCGCCAAATAACCGGTTAATCACAGGTTGTGTGGACCTGGACTTGAGAGAGGGCACAGCGGATGGTTCTTCTCTGCTCCATGGTGCCTTAGGTGGGCGCCCCAACAGGCTGGAGTGGGCGGAAAGACTGGGGCAGGGGCCATGGGGACTTCTTCACTCACACCCTGACACGAGGGCTGGGACGGCTGGATGATCAGCTCATCTGGGGCTGTCAGCTGGGGGCTCCTACTGAGCCTCTTGAGCGTGGTGGCCTGAAGACAGTTGGGACTTCTTTCGGGGCAGCTTGTGGATGCAGGGGAGCGGGGAGCTGAGAGGCTTTTTCTCATCCAGCCATGCCCGGCAGGCAGCACTGCTTCCTCCATGTCATTTAACGGAAAGAGTCGCAAAGCTGTCCAGACTCAAAGGGCGGGGACATAGACCCTACCTCTCAACGGGAGGAGTGTGTCACATTTGTGGTCGTGTTTAAAGCCTCCACAGTGAAAGAACAAATGACGCCATCTTTGGGGATGACGATGCGGTATCTACCGACACTCAGTAAGTATGCCACTCGCTCTCCACCCACAGGCACCCCAGCTAGCCATTCCCTCCCTCGTCTCCCCTGTCACCACCAGCGCTGTCCCTGTCCTTCCCAGGAGATCCAAGGCTTCAGCCTGCTGGCGTTCCCTAAGTTTCCCAACTTCAAGAGCTGAGCGGCGGTCCACTGCAATCCCTTCTCCATTCTCCTCTGGAGACTTGGGCAGGCACATGCGCCTGGCACTCGGCCATGTGGGATCCAGCGCCCTAACCACCAGGCGACTTACTGGTCCCTGCCTAGGCTTTAAAAAAGTACCTAAGGATTGGGCCAGCGGGTGACCTGGAAGGTAAGGCGTGGATCCCACGTGGCCAGCTTGGAAGCCCATGAATCACGCTGGGGGGCGGGGGGGGGCAGGTGCCCAAAATCAGGAGAGAGGAGAAGGGGTTGCGGCCTGGTCATCTCCCTCACCCCCCTACCCCCGGGTGTGGGGGGAAGGGTAATTTCTCACTCTCTCTCTCTGGGAAACGCACATGCCCTACAGCAAAAACCGAAAAAAAAAAAAAGTACCTAAGTATCTCATACTCAAAAGGCATCTTCGCTCTTCCTCCAGAATCTGCGCACTCGAGCTCCCCGCCGGCGCCCGGTTCTGGCTCACCCCACCTTCACCAGGGTCCCCTGCCCCGCCACTAGCTAAGTGAGTTCAGCTGCGGCCTCTCCAGGAAAACCGGCCCTCGGGGGCTTCAGGTCACAGAACTCCCCGCCAGGTTCCCGGCTGCGGCCCTCGGAGACTGGTACCTATTAGCCTTCGGACCAGCGCCTGGTCCAGGGTCCCTCGCTGCCGCCCCACACCTTTTCTCGCCACGCGGAGAGAGGGGGACGAGACAAAAGACCGAGACCAGAGACAGGAGAGAGTGGAGAAGGTAAAGCAGCAGCGGATGGGTGGGGACAGGACCTACTCGGCCCTGAATCTGGTTCCCGGCTTTATGAAGTTCCGGAAACCCCAAATCTGAACAAGCACCCGCAATCCCCACCCCCACCCCAGCCTCGCCCACGCCATTCCCCACGGGCACGCTCCCTGTCCCCGGACGACGGGCGGGCGGGGATGGCGTGGGATTCGCGGGGTGGAGGCCGCTGGGGAGGGGCAGGGGCAGGGGCCCAGGTGGCCACTGCTCCTCCATTAGGTCGTAGCGCCCGGAGCCCGCGCTGGTGGCCCAGCGGGAGGGAGGGCCACGTGGGTCCGGCAAAGCGTGGCTCCCCGCACGTCGTCGTGAGCGAAGTAGCCCCACGCAGGACCCCAGAGCCACCTGCAGGTCGGCGCACGGATGGCCCAGCCGCCGCCCCCTCCCGCCCCGCTTGCCCTCCCAGCCGCAGGCCTTGCGC
>NW_006159515.1:6623634-6642468 GCF_000334495.1 Tupaia belangeri chinensis | reverse complement strand
CCCGCGCCGCCGGGTGCCCGCAGCTCGCCCGCACGCGGCGAGGTTCCCGGTGGGTGACAAAGAGGAACACACCCTCTGCTCAAGTTGGATTTCGCCTCTTTCCTGCCTGCCTTGGCGGAGGGCGAAGTTTGGCTTTTCCTTTGCTCTTTTGTAAAGCAAAGGACAGATTTTTTTGTGGGGAGCATTTCAGTACAACTTCTGCTTGTGGTTTTAAGATGGAAGTTCCGGAAACTTTAGCCGTCTGATCCGGCTGGATACAAAGAGGAACACACCCTCTGCTCAAGTTGGATTTCGCCTCTTTCCTGCCTGCCTTGGCGGAGGGCGAAGTTTGGCTTTTCCTTTGCTCTTTTGTAAAGCAAAGGACAGATTTTTTTGTGGGGAGCATTTCAGTACAACTTCTGCTTGTGGTTTTAAGATGGAAGTTCCGGAAACTTTAGCCGTCTGATCCGGCTGGATCCCCGAGTGTGTGTGTGTGTGTGTGTGTGTGTGTGCGTGTGTTATTTGAGGAGGGAAAATACGAGTTGCCTGTAATGAATGACTCTGTTTCTCGTTTATGGTAGTTGGGGAGCAGCGGCTGTTGCGGATTATGTAGGGTCCCCCCAAAAGGAGGGAAGCGAGGCTCACAAAGAAATGAAGACCCTGGTGTCGGGCCGGCGCGTGGAGACCGGGAGGTTGCCTCTCATCTGGAACAGTTTAGCAGGCTGGGCCCCCGCCCCCTCTGCGCTCTCCCGAGTCCGTGGCCTCTGGCTGTTTCGTTTCATTATTGCTAAATCCACCCCCTCGTGAGTCTCCCAGTCCTGGCTCCTGCCGTGCCGTGGGTACCCCTGGGACTCGCGGCTCCTCCACCCAGCCGCATCTTCCCGGCCGAACCCAGGCCCAGGGTTGGTTCTGGGTAGCTGCCTGCTCGTGGTGGCGTGCCAAGCCCGTCTCGAACATCATTGTCTTGCTTTTCTGCACACGGAGTGAAGAGAGGGAAAGCATTTTTGGTGCTGACAGCTTTAGGGGGACTTGCCTTCAAAACCGTCTTCCTTGTTAGGATGAGGCAGAGCCTTTCTGCGGGAACTACCCGAGGGAGTGTCTAGCTTTTCCCCTCTCGCCGCCTTCTCGTTCTCGGTAGGGGTTTGCCTTCAGCCTGCCAGAGGGGCTGGTCCTCGGGATCCGACAGTTTCCGAGAAGGCAGTTGAGATGTGGGCAGAGCATCCAGTCCACGGGGCTCACTTTATATTCCTGCAGCATCGTTCTGCAGCAAGGCACCAATATTGGAGTTGCTCCAAGCACAGCGGAACGTTTGTGTTTTGAGAATGTCTGGCGAGTAGATCTGCTTCTGGGTAAAATAAATAGAAGCATTATTGGGCAGTGGTTGCTTCACTGGGGGATGGTGGGAGAGAGTCGATGCCTTCCTGGTCCACGCCTCCAGGGATTCCTTACTGGTTTCTTCTCTGTGCATGAGAAGCTGGGAGTGCTGGTGAGGAGGTAGCCCTCCTCGGGGCTCAGATCTCTGCCATGGCTCCCTGGGAGCTGGGCCGCGTGGTTTCCTGTGGAGGGAGTTCTGTCTTGGGCGGCCTTTCGAGTTGGGTTGATAGTGCACTTTTCCCAATGGGTGCTTCCTCCCTTGAATGGAACTGGAACAGGGTCATGCAGGACGACTAGAGCTGCTCTGTGGCCACACCTGCCCAGAGGAGATTGTACAAGAGTATGAACTAGACAGCTTTCCTGCTGCGTTATGGCAGTGATCCGGAATTGACCTGAGATGACAAGAACCTGGACGTGTGTGTGCGTGTGTGTGTGTTTATTAACTAAACCACCCACGGACTTTTAAAAAAGTTTTTGCTATAGGGCATGTGTCTCTGGAGAGACAGAGAAAAAGAGAGAGGTAGGGAGAGGGAGAGAGAGAAAGTGAGAAATCACCCCCCCCCCCAGGTGGAATGGCCACGCTGCAATCCCTTCCCCTCCACTCTCCTCTCGGGATGTCACACGTCACGCACACGTGCCCAGCGTGATTTTCAAGCGCCTGGTCCGGGACTCGAAACATGAGTTATCCACAGGGGATCCAACTGCCTTCAGCTCCATGCCACTTGCTGGCCCAGAATTTTTTTTTATTATTTTTTTTAGTGGAACTCATAATCTAATATTCATTGAGCACACAAGTTTAGTTCATTTGAAAGATGAAATATACTTATGAGGGAGAAACTTGTGATAAATCTCAAGAAAGAACTTTTCTATCCTAAAGGAGGTTAGAGAACCTTGAGAAGACAGCCTAGGTTTTCCAGGGTGAATACGCTTAGGAAAGGTGGCATTGCGATGTTCCCAGAGAATGAGGGAGACCTTATGGATGTGTAGGTACTTACCTGCTGCCTTGACAGCGTGGGAAACTGACCATCTTAAACATACCCTTTGTAACTGGCCTTGCTTCTTGCAGAGAACCGCTTCATATTTTGGAGAAATGCACTTTCTCCTCTAGGTGAAGATGCTGCAGATCAAAGGGCCTCCTATACTCCTAGAACGTGGGTGCTGGAGTCCTTTCTACGTTGGCTGGACAGTTGGTCTTGTGTTGATTACTGTTGGCCTGGGAGAGGAGAGAATGGGGTTTTAGATTCTTGTGGCTGAATCTCTCCTAGTGTTTAATTTAGTTTTTTTAAAAAAATAAGTATTTATTTAATTTTATTTATTATTATTTTCAAAATTTGATTAGAGAGAGACAGAGAGAAAAAGTGAGAAAGCAAGCCACCAGGTTTCAGGTCCAGGACTCAAACTGCTGCCGACATGTGGGAGTCCAGTGCCCTAGCCACCACACCTCTTGCGAGCCCGTTTAGTGTTTTTTTTTTTTTTAGATTAATTAATTAATTATTTTTTTTATGGAAGGGTGGACCCACCAAACCTAGCTATTGAATGCAATGGATCAACTTCTTTTTCTTGCTTTTTAGTGGTCAGAATTTATGCTGTTGTGTTCCTTGATCATAGTCCTCTTGTTCTGAGTCTCCGTCATGGCACTAGAGCTTTGGCTGTTAGCTCATTAACCACTTCCACGTGGTCAGGGAGATCAGAACCAAACGGCTTCCATTCAAATGACTGAAAATACTGATTTCTCCAGGCCCTTTATGCCAAATACAGCCTTTGTTTTTAATCAAGAAGCCCCCAGAAAATGTTTATTTCAATGTGGAGAAACTGGCTTTTTTAAGACACCCTTGCCTTGATTTCAGTCAGTTAAAAATGTTTTTGCCAAGTGGATACTTGGAACAGAAGTGGACAATTGAAACATTATTAAAACATGGTGCCCTAAGCTTTTGATACCTGTGAAATAAACCAGAGGCTACTCCTTACAGTGTGGCCAGATCTGAGTGGCAGGCTCAGAGCTGCCTGTAAACATTTAACTCAGAACTGCAGTTTTCTTATTTAAAGGTGGAAAGGAAATCATGGACAAACCGTGCCATAAGATTTGCAATTAATGGAGGAGTTCATCATTTACCACTGAATTAATTCCATACGTAAAACTGTCAAATTTCTGCATACATTGAAAAAAGAGAGCTGGGGCCAAGCTAGATGGTCTTTAATTCTCTGTTATGGCAATATTCCTTATCACAAGGGTAGCTTCATGTTATGCGAAGGTTTTTGGTAAAATGGTTTCCATAAAGTGTGTTATTAACGTTGATAAGAGAAGACTTATAAATCCAATACGGTGATGAACTTTGGCTTTTGTTCCTCTGTCACTTTAGAATCCAATATTGTGCATGGAACACATCCTTGGTAGGAACTTCAGTGAATAAACACAAACGGCTTTTTATGTCCTTTCCAATGAGCCTTCAGGGCTTTGAAGAGAAACTTGGTGTTAGCACTGGTAGGTTGGAGTTCTGGGAATTTGAAATGTTAATGTTTGACTTTGTTTCCATTTCATTCCATTTTAGCAATTTAAACTAATCCTAAAAGCTGGGGAATGTTGTAAAAAGGCACAGACTCATTTTTTAAAAAATCAGATAATAAAAGCATGAAGCAGAAGCTTACCTGAAATCTTATCACTTATTACCAAATTGTACCACTAATTTCTTGGTATCTGTATTTTTCTTTCTTCTTTTCTTTTTTCTTTACTTTTTTTTTAATGTGTTCTACAGATGAAGGTTGACTTTGTTTCCATTTCATTCCATTTTAGCAATTTAAACTAATCCTAAAAGCTGGGGAATGTTGTAAAAAGGCACAGACTCATTTTTTAAAAAATCAGATAATAAAAGCATGAAGCAGAAGCTTACCTGAAATCTTATCACTTATTACCAAATTGTACCACTAATTTCTTGGTATCTGTATTTTTCTTTCTTCTTTTCTTTTTTCTTTACTTTTTTTTTTTTTTTTTTTGTGGAGAGGTTTTTCGCTATAGGGCGCGTGCGCTCACCAGAGAGAGACATAGAGACAGAAAGCGAGAAATCACCCCCCGGGGGGGATGGCCACATGGCAATCCCTTCTCCTCCATTCTTCTCTCGGGATCTTGGGCATGCACGCACACGCGCCCGGCGTGAGTTTTAAGCCACCAGGTCCGGGACGCGAACCGCGGTCGATTACGTGGGAGTCCAGCGACATAGCCATTACGCTAACTGCTGGTTCCCCATATATAATTCTTATCCATATAGATCTAATGTGTACCCTATTTATTCTACACTGAAACTTGCTCTGGGATAATTTTCCGTCTTCCTGAGATAGGATCCATCTTTTATTAAAGTTCCACTAACAAGCATCCGTGGTGATCTAAATCTTTGTGTGCCTTAAATATCTTTGTTCTTGGATCGTAGGTGGTCTGGACACGCATTTCCCTGTTGTTTGTGTATTCATCAGTTGTCTCTGGTCATCGCTGTTGTTGATAGTCTGTCTTTTTTCTCTCTGGCTACTTTTATGACCCTTTGATGCTCCGCAGTTTCACTGTGGTGTGTCTAGGTCTCATTCCATTTCTTTACTTTTATTACTTTCTCCTCCATGCTCTTCTCTCCGCTCTTGTCTGCCCCTCTCTCCCCTGCTCCCTCCCTGCGGTGTCTCCCTCCCATCCTCTCCCCTGCTCCCTCCCTGCGGTGTCCCCCTCCCATCCTCATATTTTCTCCTTCCTTTCTTTTCCTTCTGATTTTTCAGCCTCTGGCTCTGCTGGGTTTGCTCATCCATTCACCTTTGCTATTCCAGTTGTTCTGTTTCAGCTTTTGTGAATAAAGCCACTATGAACATTTGTGAATGGGTCTTTGTATGGAAGTGTTTTCGTTTTCTTTCTGGGTCTTATAGTATGCTTAACTTTACAGGAAGCTACCATCTGTTTTCCAAAGAGTTTGTGCAATTTTACAACCCTACCAGCAGCGCAGGAGACTTGCCGTTACTCCGGTCCTCATGGCGCTCGAACCGTCAGTCTTTTTGATGACTGTGTGATAGTCTCTCATTGTGGCTTTGTTTATATTCACCCGCTGACTGGTGATGTCTTTTTACGTGCTTACTGATCATTCGTATATCTTCTTTTGTGAATATTAACTCTCTTGTCTAATTGTGTTTTGTTTTTTGGTCTGATTGTTTTATATAGCTTTATTGAGAATACTTGACATAAACTATATACTTACTATCTTATGTAGTGTTCTTTATGTACTGTGTATATAAGTCCTTTGATAGTATATGAATATTTTTATTTATTTTTTAACCTTTTCATTTTTAAATAGTGTCTTTTTTCCTATAATTATTTATTTTATTTTATTTGTTCATTAATTTATTTCTTAATTTGACCAGAGAGAGACAGAGGTGAGAGTGAGAGAGAGAGGAAGTGAGAAAGCAAGCCACCAAGATTCAGGACTTGAACCCTGGTCAGCCATGTGGGAGTGTCCAGCGCCTTAACCACCATGCCACCTGCTGGTCCCCAATGGTGTCTTTTAAAGAGCAAAATTCATTAGAACATCTTACATAGTCTCTCTCTCTCTTTTTTTTTTTTTTTAGGTTTTTGCCATGGGGTGAGTACACTCATTAGAGAGACAGAGAGACTGAGAGAGAGAGAGAGACAGTGAGAGGAAGGTGAGAAATCACCCCCACAGAGGGGATGGCCACACCACAATTTCTTCTCCACTCTTCAGAGATTTGGGGCACACATCCACAGGTGCCCTGCATGATTTCAAGCTGCTGGGTCCAGGACTCGAACTGTGCTTGGCTATATGAGAGTCTACCATCTTAACTACCACACCACTTCCTGGCCCCTACTTGGCTTAATTGTTGAACCTATTAAAGGCTAAGGGAAATTCAGCTTTGGAGAAATAGCTCAGTTTTCATCTATAAGACAGACCAGTGTCATGCCACTCAAGAGGACAGACTCCCATTTCCTTGGGGACGATGGATCAGTTCTTTTCTAATGAAAACAGAGTTTAAAATACCTAAGATAGAAAGGAAAATTACCTGCTGATTTTTGGAAAAATAGAGGCAAACAGGAATTTAGGGTAATGATCAAATAAATTGATTTCCAAAATCCCAAGTGGAGTCGTGTTTGTTCTTTAGCACAGCAGTCCTCAGCCTTGCTGGCAGCAGGGACAGGCATGAGGGGATGGTCCCGGAATGACCCAAGTATGCCACTTCCACCATGGACCCCATTTCCACCACTACCACGTGGTAGTACACAATGAAGCAATCACACAACTACAGGGTCCACACACTGTGAGAATCCAGCACCACTTGATCTGACCCGGGCAGGGCTCGCAATGGGGAGCAGCTGTACACACAGACGCAGTCCCCGGAGCTGGCCCGCCATCCACCCGCCACCCACCCCACTCCCTGTTGTGTGCGCACAGACCAAAGGGTTATGAGAAAGAACCGTTTTTAAATCAATAAAAAATATGGGGCCCTGGGTAAATGATGTAACGTTCTCAAGAGAGGTGGGCCTGGCACATCCAGGTGGTAGTCAGATGCCTTTGGTTCCTCCATTTGGGCAGTAATTCTTTGTTTCTGAACTAGACAACAAGAAGGAGATCACAATGTTTGTTTTCTTTTTTTTTGAAATTTATTTACTTTTATTTGTTATTATTTTTAAATTTGACTAGAGAGGGACAAAGTGAGAGAGATGGGAGTGGGGAGGAGTGAGAAAACAAGCTGCCAGGTCTGGGACTTGAACCGCAGTCACTCATGTGGGAGTCCAGCACCCTTAACCGCCATACTGCCTGCTTCGCCCACAAAGTTTATTTTCCTCTATAATTTGGGGGCTCCTGTCTATAGAAGATAAATAATAAACACTGGTCGATCTGAATGAAATCTGTGAAATGTACACTCCCTATGACATTTTATTAGGAAGTTACAAGGTGGTGTCAGAGGAAACGTAGATCTTTCATCTTTGCGATGCTGGGTGAGTCATCCATACTCTTGCCCTGAGACCTCAAGGAAACATTTAAGAGTGCATTTATCTGCAAGTGGCAAGTATCTGACTGGCAAGCTAAGCTGTCAAATATTTGGTTTCCTCCAATAATAAGAGGAAGGGACGCCCAGTTCATGTCTTGGTTTGCTCTGTCTTCAAGGACCCGGGTCCCACCTCTTCTTCCATCCTGCTCTCTGCAGTCTGCTGCTTTTTTTTTTTTCATTTGGGCATGTTGCCGAGTGGTTAATTAGGCTGCCGCAGCCTAATTAGCTATTATGGCTAATGGCTTCTACAGCAATAAGCTTCATACTCTCACACACTTGTCTGATCACTAGTGGCCCAGGCTTAAAAGTTCCATTTGTTAATCCTTGACCAGAGAGAGACAGAGGTGAGAGTGAGAGAGAGAGGAAGTGAGAAAGCAAGCCACCAGATTCAGGACTTGAACCCTGGTCAGCCATGTGGGAGTGTCCAGCGCCTTAGAAACCTCCCCAATCTGGAAGGTTTTTACACAAGCTTCTAGGGGATGTTTCTGTGCTTCAAAGACTAGATGAGATGCCTGGAATCACAGCAGCCATGTTGTGACTAGCCTTGGGACAAAGTGGACAAGAAAAAAATTGAAAAACAGAACCAGAATCCGTAAGTGCATCATTGAGTCATATAGATGGTGCTGCACCTGGAGCTTAGTGGGTCAAGTAATACTAATCTGCACCTAAGATACTAAGTAGGCACAGGGTTACTTTGTAACCCTGCATGGATTGGGGTTTTCTGTTACTGCCATCAAAAGCATCATGACTGATACGTTAATTAGAAGGTTTTCACTCTCTTCTGCCCTTTCACCTTATCAGAAAGCTGGTTCCTCCCTGTTCATGATGTGGAAAGTGATTTAGAGGCCATGTCAAGGAGGGGAACCGTTCCTAAGGACTCCAGATATTTGTTAACGTGTGCAAATCATGCAAGCAGGCTCCTGTGAATTGTATCTTCTTTTAAGGTCATCTTGCAGGACATCTGCTTGGAATGGGCCCTTTGAATTACAGAACATTCTTCATTTCTTTAAGAAAAGGTGATGAGCATTTATGTTCAGTTCGTTTGCAAATCAAATGACCATAAAAATCTAGGCGTAGACACCAACCTATTCTGATCTTTTCCTTTAATCGATTTCTCTCTCCTTCCTTCTAGTGCCCGAGGAAGGTAGAGGGAGGAAGCAGCTGCCCAGTGGGGTGTGGTCGTGCCACCACGCTTCTCCTCCAGTTCTCCATCCCGTCAGGATGTGGGGCACACAGGCCAACGTGCCCCGTGTGTTTGTCAAGCTGCCAGGGCTGGGACTCAAACAGCAGTTGGTCTTGTGGGATCCAGTGTCCCTTAATCACTAGTCTTGGGGGAATCGGCTCATACTGATAGAATCTTTAAAACGAAATCTGAGTTCTTTCCCCGCTTTTACCACCAGGATATCCAGCTAAGGATTCTCACTGCTGTATTTTTCCTTCAGTTTATGAAAGGGCTTATCGGGTCAACGAATCTTTATTGAATGTACAATTGAACATATTGAGTACTATAGTCACAAAATTAGGACCTAGTCCCTGCTCTCAAAGAGTGAGGCAGCTAGAATGAATGGGGGAAAGAGAGATGATAAAAGACGAAATGTGATTGGTGCTTGGCAAAAAGAACTTTTAATCCTAATGATAGGCGAGATGGCAGATGTTGGGTTCTGATTGGAGGAACTGGTGTTGGGATCGAGCCTTGACCAATAGGGTATGTTTCCTTTTATTTGCTTGTTTGTTTATTTTAGTGCTTCATCATATGCAGATTATAACAGAATTTCTAAAACAGGAAGTAAACATCCTTTGTAATCCTGCCATTCAGGGATAGTGAAAATTTAAATTTGGTTCGTTTCCATCCAACTTTTGGCCTATTGGGTATCTTCCCCATATTTTTTTCCTTACCACAAGCGTACATTTAAAATAAAAACGTGTAGAATGCTGCGCATATGTTTAGAAAGTTGTCTGCGGGAACCAGCAGTTAGCGTAATGGCTATCTCGCTGGACTCCCACTATTTTTTTCCTTACCACAAGCATACATTTAAAATAAAAATGTGTAGAATGCTGCGCATATGTTTAGAAAGTTGTCTGAGTGTTCTTCCATATTTTCATTATTAAAATGTTCAACAGCCTCACAATATTCCATTGATACATTATAGCTTGGTGTGACAGATTACCCTTTAGTGGGTGGGTTTTTTTTTTTTTTTTTTTTTTTTTTGGTTTGCAGCATTTTCCTGCAATGACCATTTGTACATTAATTTATGGAGTGAGGGTTTCTAGATCTCTCTTTCTTATTAAGATTTATTTTTTAATCCTATTCATTATTATTTTTTAAATTTGATCAGAGAGAGAAAGGAAAAGCTAGAAAGCAGGTCCCCCGTATTGTGACTTGAGTCCGGCACTCAAACCATGGTCAGCCATGTGGGAGTCCAGTGCCTTAACCACCACGCCACCTGCCTGCCCCTTTAGGTCTCTTGTTGTAAGGGGCAGACGTCTAGCTTGGGATGAATGAAGCAGCACTGGGAAATTTCTTAGCTCTCAGCACCAAGCACAGAAAGGGCAGAGGTGGATCTGGTCTCAGGGACCGAGACCTGGATTCAAACATCCTAGCCCCAGCGTTCTCAGCGACTCGTCTCTGCTTGGCTTCTGGGTAATGTCTCCTCCACGGCCATGCTGAGTGGGATGGTGCGATGATGATGGGGTATGGGCTGGGGACTCTCCTGCACTCTGCAGCCAGTATTGCATCTATGGGGCCCACCTGAAACGCAAGTGCTCTGCCATCCAGGCAAGTATTAACCCCTTCGAGCATTTTCAGTTTCCCGGGAAGAGTTCCACGCCACTCCTGCTGCGGCTGACGACCACCAGCTGCTTTGGGAACCCTCTGGCCCCACACCGAGAAGGCTCTTGTGTGGCCCAGATGAGGGTGTGCTCTTGTGGCATGTGTGTTGGTGGGGGAGGATGTGAAAGGGTGGGGAGGGGATGGGGGGCTGGAGAGACTGGGCCAGACAGCAGGAGCCTTTCCAGACTAGAATCAATGGGCAGAAATTAGAAAGTAACAGCAAAATTGCCATGGGAGATGCATGAGCAAGGAAAGCTTTCGTTTAGGAATGAAAGGAAGGCCCCTGTCTCCCACCTCTGAGGGTGTGCCGGGGTCCCAGAAGCTCGTGGTCACATCCACATCGATGTCTGGTCTCTAAGAGCTACAGTTCGTGGTCTCCTTCGTCCTCTTTTTAAGAGAGATTTTTACTATAGGGCATGTGCACTCACCAGGGAGGCAGAGTAAAATCACCTCCTGGGGGGGTGGCCATGTCGCAGTGCCTTCTCCACTCTCCTCCTGGGATCTTAGGCATGCATGCACATGCGCCTGGCGTAAGTTTTAAGTCACCGGGCCCGGGGCTCGAATTGTGCTCAATTACATGGGAGTCCAGCGACATAACCAGCTATCAGCTGGTCCTTAAGAGCACCAGTTATGCCCTGAAAATCCTTTGTGAGGGGTGTTGTAAGTAGCTTGTCACTGATGATGAGTTATTTCCGGGCCATTACGCCTTTCCCCACGTCCACACACACTTTCAGGGCAGGAGGAAAGGGGAGGCGTTAGTGGTATTCACATGGCTGGATCCCCTAATGCCTATGTGATCACCCCCCCTCCCCTTCCCTGTGGCTAGCCGAAAGCACTTGTGGCTGAAGTTGTAGTTCCCCTCAGCCCTCGTCAGTCCCCACGGCTGGCTGTCCCCTGATGGTCATGCCATTCGTGCTGCATCCAAGCCTTGCCTATTTCTCAAAGGCCCAGAGAAAGCAATGTCTGCTGCTTCTCCTCCATTCTCCTTTTGGGATTTTGGGCATACACACAGATTTTCAAGCTGCCAGGTCCAGACCTCAAACCGTGCTTGGCCATGTAGGAACCCCGCACCTTCACCACCCCACCACATGCTGGTCCCTGTATATTTTATTTCTAAGGTAAGAAGAAACTGACTTTGCGTGTGTGTGAGTTTTGTAAATTTTCATCCACGTGTAGATTTGCGCAGTCAACTCCACAATTGAAATGCTAAGCCTTTTCATCATCTCAAAAAATTCCCTAAGGCTGCCCCTTTACAGTCACTCCCACCCTCTCCCCTGTTAATCACTGACCTTTGCACTGTCATTACCCATAGTGGGGCTTTTCCAGATGTCATTTAAGTGGAACCACAGAGTGTAACCTTCTGACATCGGTATCTTTCATAGAGCATCATGTCTTTGAGATTCTCCTAAGTCGTGTCAGCAGTTCATTCACTTCTGAGGGTGAAAATATTTCCCCGAGTGGACGTGCCACAGTGCATTTATCCATTCGCTGGTTGGAGGGACACCCGGATTGTTTCGAGTTTGGGGCAATCGTGACTAGAGGGACCGAGAACTGTTAGAAACTTGCATATATATTCTGACATTGGTATCTTTCATAGAGCATCATGTCTTTGAGATTCTCCTAAGTCGTGTCAGCAGTTCATTCACTTCTGAGGGTGAAAATATTTCCCCGAGTGGACGTGCCACAGTGCATTTATCCATTCGCTGGTTGGAGGGACACCCGGATTGTTTCGAGTTTGGGGCAATCGTGACTAGAGGGACCGAGAACTGTTAGAAACTTGCATATATACGTTTTGATATGGCGTAACCTTTTTTTTTTTTTTTAAAAGGTTTTTGCCATAGGGCATGTGCTCACTTGCTGGAGAGAGACAGAGAGACAGTGACAGGGAAAGCGGGAATCGCTTCCTCATGGGGGCTGGCCCTGCCGCAGTCCCTTCTCTTCCATTCCGCCCCCCGGAATTCTGTGCACGTGGTCACACGCACCTGAACTAGGAAGCTTTCACTCTGGGCTGTGGTACATGAAGGAAAGCAGTTGTAATAATCTGTTTTAGCAAAGGTCTTGCTCATGGTTTCTTTCACTTTCAGAATCTGTTTTTAATTTTCTGTTTCAAAAGAATCCCAACCATTGTGAATCAGTGAAGACCAAATTCCTCATCTAATCCCGTTCTCATCTCTTTATTGATGTTTTTGCTTTTTCTTTTTTCCTTAATGAGGGAGGGAGGCAGGGGAGGGGGAGATAGATATTTGGTTTGTTTGCTTTTTAGGTTTTTCCCGCAGGGCATGCCTGCGTACTTGCCAGAGAGACAAAGAGAGGGAAAGTGAGAACTCACCTCCAGGCGGGATGGCCTCCACAACCCCTTTTCCTCCAGTCTCCTCTCAGGGTTCTGGGAGTGCGAACACACAGGCCTGGCCTGATTTTCAAGCCGCTGGAGACGATGTTTTGGCAAGGTCTCCCCGCGCTGCAATTCTCCTGCCCCTGTCCTCATCCAGCCGGGACCTCAGGTGTGTACCAACCATGCCTGGCTTGCTGAGGTTGGGCCAGGAACTGAGCCCTGGCCTCTCGTGTGACCTCATTACCACACAATGGCATCCTGTCGTTTATGTCACTGTGGCTGGATCTCTTCATTTTTAATAATATTCCTAAATAAAAAATGTGTCATTGGTGGTGTGCGCCGTGTGGGAAGGATCTGAGACTGGCTTAATGAGTCCGTCCCGTCTGCAGAGCACACGTGAAGGGTCTTGCTACATCTCCTCTCTGTGCAGCGTTTAGGGAACATGCTCCCTTGTGAAAGTAATTTTAAATGCATAACCCAGCCCCCCTCGACTTTATTGGAGCTATCAAGGCTTTCAGGTTTGAAGTGACGATTGTGTGGGATGGTGTTGGCGGAACTGAAAGTGGGGTGGCTGAGAGACCTCTGGCACCTTTGTCCCATTTTCTTTTCTTGTGAAGTTTATTTATTTCTTTCACAGAGGGGGAAAGGGAGGGAGCACCCGGCAGATCTCCGTATAGCGGTCTACCCCCGCCTCAGCCAGGCCAGTCATGGGCACACGTGCACTGCCAGCTTGCTCGGGAAGCTCCCAGGACGTGAATCCAGAACCTTCTTTCTCCATAAATGTCCAGCCATATTCCGCTAAGCTGTCACCTGCCCACCATTTTTTTTTTTTTTGCCTATTCCCCCTCCTCAGCTTCCTGCCCTTACCTCACCCCTTTGGCCTGTCCCAGCCCCATGCTGGCCCAATGAAGTTCCCAAGAGAAGCCAGGCAAGCTTTCCTCTCTCACTTCTTCCCATCTTTCCCCTGCCGCTTCCTCTGCTGTCCCCCAAGTGTGTGCCCAGCTCCTTCCAGAAGCCTGTCTGGGATCACGGTTGACTCTGAGCGCTAGCCTGGGCCCAGCGTGTTTGTTCTCGCGCTGTGTCTTGCCCATTTGAGCACTGACACTTAACAAACACCTCTCCCAGGTGGAGTTCCGAATCCTTTACCTGCCCCTGCCGTTTGATTGACCCAGCCACCCTGATTTGCATCCCTGTCTCAGGAGAAAACAGGTACCGAGAGGTTAAATGACTTGTCTAAGGTCACACGACTTAGAACTGGCAGGGCTGGGATAGAAACTCAGAAGTCTGTCCCCACTTACTGGGAGCAACTGCTACGGACGTATTGCATGCGTCTGTGTTCCCAGTGCCTTGCAGAGTGCCAGGGACATAGTAGTTCTCAGGAAATATTTGGTAAAGATTGACTTTTTTTTTTTTTTTTTGGAGAGGTTTTCGCTATAGGGCGTGTGTGCTCGCCAGACAGACAGAGAGAGACATAGAGGCAGAAAGCGAGAAATCACCCCCCAGGGGGGATGGTCACGCCGCAATCCCTTCTCCTCCATTGTCCTCTCGGGATCTTGGGCACGCACGTACACGCACCCGGTGTGAGTTTTAAGCCACCGGGTCCGGGACGCAAACTGCGGTCGACTACGTGGGAGTCCAGCGAGATAGCCATTATGCTAACTGCTGGTTCCCAAGATTGACTTTCTTAAGCAGTGAAACTTCTTTCCTCTCTCCCTCTCACCTGTCCTTTCTTCCTTTCTTCATTTTTTTCTTTTTTTGAGAGGTTTTTGCTATAGGGTATTTGTCAGAAAGACACAGTGAGACAGAAAGTGAGAAATCACCGCTCAGGGGGGATGGCCATGCCACAATCCCTTCTCTTCCATTCTCCTCTTGGGATCTCAAGCACGCACACACACATGCCCGGCGTGAGGTTAAGCCACTGGGTCCAGGACTCCAACTGCGGTTGACTACATGGTAATCCAGCGACATAGCCATTACACTAACTGCTGGTCCCCCCTTTATTCATTTCTTCTTCGAGTGAGAGAGAGAGGCAGAGAAACAGAGACAGAACCTCCAACAGGGTTCCGATGACTCTGTGCACTCCAGTCCCAGCCAGTCCTGGATTGTAGGTACACCACACCCCGCGTGCTCAGGGAGGTCTCTGGACACGCCTCTAGAACCTTCCCATGTGGGTGAGCCTCACAGGATGTTGGGTGTACTGTCGCGCCACCGTCCATCTTCCAGAAATGATTTTTCCTTCATTTTTAAGAATCTTGCCAGAGGGATCATGTGCTCACCAGAAGGACACAGAGAGGGAAACCGAGAGAGAAAGCCCCTGCTATGGGGAATGCTCACCCCAAAATTGCTTCTTCTCCATCTCTTCTTTTTCTTGGGGGGACGGATTTTGGGCAGCTTGCATATGTGCCAGGTGTGTTTTTTAGGCTGCAAGATGCAGGACTTGAACCATGAGGCTGGCCATGTGGAGTACATCTCCTTGACCACCAGGCCATGGGCCACCTGTAGTTCTTTACATTACTTTATACGATGTAACCTCCTTGGCTTTCTGCAGGCTATGGGGTTCTGCATTACTGCTAATGCTCCCTCCCTGACATCTTGTGTCGGGAGTCACTCACCACTTCTTTTGTGATTACCCTCTCAGTTTGCTACTTAAAGATGAACACTTAGGACCAGCAGATGGCGGAATGGTTTTATGTTGCTGAACTCCCACGTAGTTGACTGTGGTTCAAATCCTGGACCCAGTGGCTTAAAACACGCTGTGTGTGTGTGTGTGTGTGTGTGTGTGTGTGTGCCCAAAATCCCGAGAGGAGAATGGAGGAGAAGGGATTGTGGCTTAGGCCATCCCCCTTGGGTGGTGATTTTTTGTTTTCTGTCTCTCTCTGTCGCTAAGGCGAGCACATGCACCCTATACCAAAAATCTCTCAAAAAAAAAAAAAATCAACACTTTGTTTAAATTTTAAAAAAAATAATTATTTACTTTATTTTATTTAATTCATTCATTTATTTATTTATTTTTAGTTTGACCAGAGAAAGACAGAAGGTGAGAGTGAGAGAGAGAGGAAGTGAGAAAGCAAGCCACCAGATTCAGGATTCGAACCCTGGTTGGCCATGTGGGAGTGTCCAGCTCCTTAACCACCATACTACCTGCTGGTCCCCTTGTTTAAAATTTTATGCAAAATGAATGAGAGGGTTATCGAAAAGTTCATTAAAAATGTGTATTATGAAAAAAACATGCATGGATTTCAGATTTTTTTTTTTTTTGCACCAAAATGAACTCATACTTTAATTCCATTTTTTCCATGAAGTTTTTAAAGTCTCCTCTTACACATCTATATGTTTAAAAAGATGTTATGGATCGTTTTCTTTGAATAGGACTAATACAGGTGGTTTTTATTTTCTCCTTTGAACTTTTTGGTATTTTCTTAAGCTCCCATAATGAGTTTTTATTGCTTTTACAATTTGCAAACCACTTTACTTACCATGAAAGTAACCTATGTTTTAGAGATAAATGAAAAAGAAAACCTTTACAAAGTTTTATCTGTGGATTAAACCAAGCCTGCCCCATATGTAAATAGTCATGTGTGACATACTTTTAGCTATAGAACCTGCACACAAATTTGTCTCTGCTCTACTATTTTTTAAGTTTATTTTATTTATTCCGAGAGAGAGAGATTGAGACCTCTAGCAGGACCTGTACTCCATGATCCACCTCAGCCTCAGCCAACCAGGATCGCAGGCACGTGCATGCGCATGGCGTGCCTAGGGAGACACGGACATGAACCTGGAAACTTCTCATGGGGCCTCTGCGAGGGGGAGCGTCGAGGTACCACCACTACCAGCCTCTGCTGTAGGACTGAGACCATCTGCTCAGATATCAACTTCCTTCTGTGTTCGATATTCACAATGAAGTAATATAGGTGTGCTTGACACTTGGGGGAGAGGTGTTCTCCTTGGGGACATGGTTATCCCCCAGAATTTCTTTATTTAGAGTTTGGAAGTTCAAGGTGGTGAGGTCTATTGTCCAGATCGGTATGATGCCTTGGGTGAGGAAGTAGACTGATTCATAAGCATGATCTCAGACTCTAGGGTTTGACCTGCAGGCTGCAAGGGCAGGTCAGACCCGTCTTTGTTGAAAATTGTGTTATTTTGTTGATTTGGATATTTTAAATTAATTTTTTAATTTGTTTTTTGGCTAGTGAGTGGGTACACTTGCCAGGGAGAGACCCCTCTCCCATGGGAAATGGCCATGCTGCAATCCCTTCTCCTCCATGTCACCCTCCTTTCAGGATTCCAGGCATGCATGCACATGCACCCAGCATGTTTCTCAAGCCATCACTAAGTCTGGGACTTGATCCTCACAGTTGGCCATGTGGAATCCAACTGCCTTACCCACCAGGCCACAGAACCAGCCCTTAACATTGCTTTTTATTCATTAAAAATGATTATATTGTGTCCAGCCTCGATAGTGTAAGCAGTGGAGTGCCACTCTGTGAGGCTGGGGCCATGTGGGAGACCTCAGTTCAGATCCTGGACCAATCTGAACAGGCTGGGCACAATGGTGAGCACCTGTAATTCCAGCTAGCTGTGGGGTAGAGCAGAGGATGGAGACATGGTGAGACCCTGTTAAGAAGGTGCTTTTCTCTCTCAATTGAAATATATATTATATATATACAAATATATATATATATAATATATATATATATACATACACACACATACATATATATGTTATTGAGCGTTTAGCATCTTCTCAGGCTTTGCACCCAAGACAGGACCTTTACCTGTCTCACCTTAGTGCCAAGGAGTGAGCAGTTCTGGAACCGGAGGATGAAGTGCTAATCAGCGGCTGTGATAGTATTTGTTTTCCTCAGGCAGTTTTGGAAGTGAGTCATGGCCTTAAAGATATATCTTAGCTTCGCCTTTGGAAATATTGCTCTCTCTCTGATACAGGAGTGTTGGTACCATGAATTACCTGTGGAGTTTTAGCTTTGAGAAACCGAAGCACAGTTCTAATGACCTGCAGCTAGGAGACCCCCCCTGTGTGTTTTGTAGCTTTGTGCTAAAGCTCTGAGGGGTGAAGTTTCTCTTTGAAAATTGAGGTTGTATGATAAAGTTGTGGAATGAGGCCTTCTCTGAATGCAAATGCCAGCCCTGTGGCAGGCCCGTGCTGTAGGAGTGGACAGTGGACAGGACTGCAGTGAGGGCCTGCGGCCTGGACCACAGCCTGGACTGGGGAGTGGCCATTTGCCTTTTCACTGGCCTTGCTGTAGATGACTCGGGTAGACCAGCTGTCCTTGATGTCTTTCACATGGACATTGGCCATATTTCACTGAGATTTTTCTTTCTAAATAACCTTGTTTCTTTAGAAAAATGTTTCCTTCTTTTAATTGCAAAAATAAATAGGGTCACTGAAGAGACATTGAAAAGTGAAGAAAAGTAGTTGGGCAAAACACACATAAGCACACGCACAGAGATCTGTGTTAACTAGCATGGCTTCACCACTTACAGATTACTTCTTCATATTTGCCTGTGCAGTTGCTTCTCTTTCCTTGGTTTTTACAAAGCAGACTTTTATTTTTTTTTCAAGCTGTGGAGCCCAAGTCTTGAACCTCGCGTTTGGTTGTGTGGGATCCGCCTTAACCATCACACCACCAGCTGGCCCCAAAGTAGACCATTTTTTAGAGCAGTTTTAGGTTCACAGCAAAACGGAGCAGAAGTTAGAGTTCCCATACATCCCCTTCCCCCACGACCTCCCCTACTGTCAACATCCTGCACTTTCCTTAATTTCAACATTTTTTGCAGTGTTTAATTTTTTTCAGACTTATACATATGGTCTGTGGTGCAGTAATGCTTAAGTCAACATGACAAAGGTCAGAGGTCTCGTGAGGTCATTTCCTGTTGACCTTTCCTCAGAGGAATGCAACTAAGTTCACATGATGGGGAAGAGGTTCCCAGATGACTTGCTCTTTGAATATTTATCATGTGGAGATTTCCCAGAACGTGCTTAGAAGGACTTAGGGACTGTGAAGGCTCCGCCTCTCCTGTCTCTTTTATCCTTTGACTTTTTCTCAGCGGCATTTGGGAGAGAGGGTTTGGGATTCACTTTCTATTAAAAGGGCTCAGCCTTCCTCATGAGTTAGAAAATAGAACTGTAGCAGGAGCGTTTCCAGAAAAGTCTTTTGAGTGTTAAAGGAAATGCCTAAGTCAGATGAATAATTCTGGCAGTTAAGCCCCCCCCCCCCCGGGCCCAGGGGGCTGGGCCCGCTTGGGGGCTGGGGTTTGCAGGAGAGGG
>NW_006159515.1:6612932-6618829 GCF_000334495.1 Tupaia belangeri chinensis | reverse complement strand
CTGCTTTTCTAGAAAAAAGTAACTAGGTGGACTTCTTTCGAAAGACAAAATTAAAAAGAGAGTCAGACTATAAAGTTTTATAAAGTGTATTTTTCCCTCATAGGAACACATGATCACTATTACAATAAGATTTAAAAATCACATTTAAATTTTTGAAGAGTATAATGTTTTAACTTATTTTCAATATTTTATAGTTGTCTTTATGTTAAGCTAGTTAAGAGAACAAAGGTAATTTTCCTGATTTATCACTCCAACCTGCCTCTTACTGTGTAACACCTGCAAACATTCCTCCATTTTCTTTACTACTCACTAGATGCTCAGACCCATTTTATTGTTTTATACCCCTTCTATTAAAAGAGAATTAGTGTCTTCCTGTCCATTGGTATTCCTGCTCTAATTCATCTGTCCCATACATTCCAGATTAATTTTTTAAGATTGATTTATTTATTCATTCATTCATTTATTTATTTTAATTTGACCAGAGAGAGACACACAGAAAGAAAGAGATAGAAAGTGAGAAAGCAAGCTATCAGGTCCAGGATTCAAACTGTGGTCAGCCATGTGGGAGTGTCCAGTGCCTTAACCACCACACCACCTGCTGGTCCCCTATATATATATATGTATTTTTTATTCATGCATTATATATACACACACACATTATGTGTGTTTATACATTAGATCGGGTCATCAGAAAAGCAGGGATGTATTTTTCTGCACAAAAATATGTCATGATTTTCCTGACAACCCAATATATACATAAATTATACACACACACACACTATATACTACATTGTATATATTCCTATATTTCAATACATTTTTATATACATATATTTATATATTTTAAGTATATAAAGTATATTTAGAGTATACATTATATACACAGTATATACCTACATTATATATATTCCTATATATCCAGTCCATTTCTATAAATGCATTGTATATTTAGAGTATATAGATACATGCATATTCATATACTACATATGGATATTATATATATATTTGTATATATATAATATATATATATATATACATACACACACATACATATATATGTTATTGAGCGTTTAGCATCTTCTCAGGCTTTGCACCCAAGACAGGACCTTTACCTGTCTCACCTTAGTGCCAAGGAGTGAGCAGTTCTGGAACCGGAGGATGAAGTGCTAATCAGCGGCTGTGATAGTATTTGTTTTCCTCAGGCAGTTTTGGAAGTGAGTCATGGCCTTAAAGATATATCTTAGCTTCGCCTTTGGAAATATTGCTCTCTCTCTGATACAGGAGTGTTGGTACCATGAATTACCTGTGGAGTTTTAGCTTTGAGAAACCGAAGCACAGTTCTAATGACCTGCAGCTAGGAGACCCCCCCTGTGTGTTTTGTAGCTTTGTGCTAAAGCTCTGAGGGGTGAAGTTTCTCTTTGAAAATTGAGGTTGTATGATAAAGTTGTGGAATGAGGCCTTCTCTGAATGCAAATGCCAGCCCTGTGGCAGGCCCGTGCTGTAGGAGTGGACAGTGGACAGGACTGCAGTGAGGGCCTGCGGCCTGGACCACAGCCTGGACTGGGGAGTGGCCATTTGCCTTTTCACTGGCCTTGCTGTAGATGACTCGGGTAGACCAGCTGTCCTTGATGTCTTTCACATGGACATTGGCCATATTTCACTGAGATTTTTCTTTCTAAATAACCTTGTTTCTTTAGAAAAATGTTTCCTTCTTTTAATTGCAAAAATAAATAGGGTCACTGAAGAGACATTGAAAAGTGAAGAAAAGTAGTTGGGCAAAACACACATAAGCACACGCACAGAGATCTGTGTTAACTAGCATGGCTTCACCACTTACAGATTACTTCTTCATATTTGCCTGTGCAGTTGCTTCTCTTTCCTTGGTTTTTACAAAGCAGACTTTTATTTTTTTTTCAAGCTGTGGAGCCCAAGTCTTGAACCTCGCGTTTGGTTGTGTGGGATCCGCCTTAACCATCACACCACCAGCTGGCCCCAAAGTAGACCATTTTTTAGAGCAGTTTTAGGTTCACAGCAAAACGGAGCAGAAGTTAGAGTTCCCATACATCCCCTTCCCCCACGACCTCCCCTACTGTCAACATCCTGCACTTTCCTTAATTTCAACATTTTTTGCAGTGTTTAATTTTTTTCAGACTTATACATATGGTCTGTGGTGCAGTAATGCTTAAGTCAACATGACAAAGGTCAGAGGTCTCGTGAGGTCATTTCCTGTTGACCTTTCCTCAGAGGAATGCAACTAAGTTCACATGATGGGGAAGAGGTTCCCAGATGACTTGCTCTTTGAATATTTATCATGTGGAGATTTCCCAGAACGTGCTTAGAAGGACTTAGGGACTGTGAAGGCTCCGCCTCTCCTGTCTCTTTTATCCTTTGACTTTTTCTCAGCGGCATTTGGGAGAGAGGGTTTGGGATTCACTTTCTATTAAAAGGGCTCAGCCTTCCTCATGAGTTAGAAAATAGAACTGTAGCA
This sequence comes from Tupaia belangeri chinensis, assembly GCF_000334495.1. Lineage (NCBI taxonomy): Eukaryota > Metazoa > Chordata > Mammalia > Scandentia > Tupaiidae > Tupaia > Tupaia belangeri. Next base: position 6,616,341 of record NW_006159515.1, on the reverse strand, counting down.
GGAGCGTTTCCAGAAAAGTCTTTTGAGTGTTAAAGGAAATGCCTAAGTCAGATGAATAATTCTGGCAGTTAAGCCCCCTCCCCCCCAGTGCCCCAGGGGGCTGGGCCCGCTTGGAGGTTGGGGTTTGCAGAGCAGTGTAGGAAGGATTCCCAAGGTAAGAACTGACCTCTGTTTCCTCAGGGATGTGTGGGAAAGTATCTTTCCCTTATGAACCTGCGGACTCTGTTTTGTTCCGTTCATTCTGTATAGCAACCATTTAGCACAGGGCATGGCCCGTAGTAGGTGTCATGGAACTTGTTGAATGAATGAAAATGGGGTCTCTGGGCAATGTTACCTTCACCTCTCAAAGCTGACCTGACCTCCTCAGCTCCGTGTAAAAGCCTTGAATTTATAGTCACAATTGGGTGACAAATCTTCATTTATTCATGACTTCTAGGCTTCGGCCACTGTTATCTCCCTTAGAGTCCTTTAACTGCTGGATTCTGTTTCCACCTCTCTCCGCTACAGCCCCGGTTAGCGTCCGGTAAAGTCAGAGATGCTTTTACAGTGTTCTAGAAATGGCTAAGGCACCTTGTAAGTCAGGAGTTACAGGATCTTAAAAACAAATGCCCTTTTAAAGGGAACATTTTTGTATTTGGTTCTATGAGATCATAGATCAGTGGCCTGTAAGTTAAACTTAGCACGACCTTTTCTCAAAGAGCCATAATTACCCTCCTTTAGCTTAATTCTGAGTAAATTGCTGGATTGCCTGGCTGTACCTTTATGAGTAATGCTGCTGGCGAGAACTCCTGTAAATAATCTTACTTTTAGTGAACGGTTTACCCTACAGCAGTTAAGACTGTGGGGAAGAGGAGGGTCAGAGAAACTCAGGAAGTTGGCCTATGGGTATTTTGCCCCTTGTGCATGAGCTGATTGGCTGGCTGCCCTGGTCAGATTCGAGGGAGTGGCATTTGTTTTCACCATATGGAGGTTGATTGAACATCTGGCTTCTGTTTACCTGACACCGACTTGGCAGCATTTCAGGGGCTCTTCCTTTGCAAATATGGAAGAGGGAATTTTCGTTCTGAACTGGAAGAGCGAGAGAGTGAGGTTGCTCTGGGTGGGTATAGCTCCTGTAGAAGTCTTTCCTCTTAATTGAATCTCTTGGCTTAAGACTCCTTTGATTTGTATGTGATTAAACAACAAAGCCACACATCTGTGGCCTTCCCTTTGTACGCATCTTTACCTCCTGCTGTGAATCCAGGGGAGGCGTTATTAATCTTTCAGAGAACTGAGATTTTTAAGACCAAACAAGCTTGTATCCTTAATTGTTTTTAGAGTGATCCAGCATTCTTGCCTGCCGTGGTTTTCATTTCCTGCTCAGTCATCTGATGTGTAAATTTGTGTGAAAGGGAAGGATGTCGGAGACAGAGCCCTGGTCTGTGGGACAGAGGGGTCTGTCAGGATCATCCACAATGAATGGGATGATCATTGGTATCATTCAGCGTGAACATACTGGGAATTCAGTTTGGTTCACTTCAAAAGGCTACTTTTGTTTGTGGAGACTTTTAAAGAACTTCAAATTGTCCTGTAATTTGGTAGATGATGCTGGTATCCAAGGAAATAAACGATTTTTTGAGAGAAAAAATGCCGGCGTTTTAAGAGACTGTAACTGTCGAAGAATGAATAGATACTGAGTGCACGTGGACCCAAGTCCCTAACTAATTCAAAGTTCAAGGCAGTTTGAACTCTGTCAGGCAGAAGTTTGTTTTAACACAATGCTGTGGGAAGAAGGGTTTGTTAAGCAAATAGGGAAATAAAATTCCATGGGGAAAGTGTACTCTATGCCTAGAAGAGACTTTTCTGACATTTTAGCATCAAAAATAATACCCATTAAAACAAACCTGGTGTGGGGGGGTCAGGAGGTGGCATGGTGGTTATAGTGTTGGACTCCCCACTTGGCTGATCACGGTTCAAGACCTGGACCTGGCAACTTGTTTTCTCACTTTCTTTCTTTCGCTCGCAGGTGAGCACACGTGTCCTATATTAAATAATTAACTCTTAAAAAGAAAACAAATAAACCTGGTAGGACCGTGATGTGATAATCTCCCATCATGTAAAACAATTTTCAAAAAAATCTTTCCAGAAATATTTTATGCATAGACATTTAACAGAAACCATAGCGCGCTATCTGCTGTGTTGTGTGCTGCCCCTTTAATACACTCTGAAGACCGTACTATATTAGTGCCTATAGGTTTTGCCTAGTTCTTTTATTGGCACATAAAAAGAGGGGCATGGTTAAATGATCTGTAAAATTTCCCCTATGGGTAGACATTTAGTTGTTCTGACTAGTTTGCTGGTATAATCGACGCTGCAGTGGAAATCTTCAGTATCTCTTTGTGAGTAAATTCTGAAGTATAAATTCCTAGGAATGGTGTTGGTGGTCAAGGGGCGTACTTGTTTTTCTTTCTTTCTTTTTTTTTTGGAGAGGTTTTTGCTATAGGGTGCGTGCACTCGCCAGACAGAGAGAGACATAGAGACAGAAAGCGAGAAATCACCCCCCGGGGGGTGATGGTCACGCCACAATCCCTTCTCCTCCATTCTCCTCTCGGGATCTTGGGACGCACACGCACACGCGCCTGGCGTGACTTTTAAGCCACCGGGTCCGGGACGCAAACCGCAGTCGACTATGTGGGAGTCCAGCGACATAGCCATTACGCTAACTGCTGGTTCCCAAGGGGTGTACTTGTTTTTAACATAGATAAATATTACTATATTGCCCTCCAAGAGTTTATATCTAGTTCTTCATTTGTTTTATGGACTCATTTAGTGCTAACTTCATGCTAGAATGATTGGGTCATTGGAAAAGTCATGACATACTTTTTTATGCAAAAATGCATCATGGCTTTTCCAGTGACCCAATATTTCAGAGATTTTATAAATGTTAACTTGTCTAATCCTCAGAGCATCTTCTAATGGAGAAGTACTATCATTACCACAGCCTTATCAATGAGGAAACCGAGGCCAGAGAAAAACAATAACTTGCCCAAGATCTATCTCCAGTCAGTGGTAGAGCTACGATTTGAACCCAGGCTGTCTGGATCTGCTGGATCATGGTCACTGTGCATCAGTACTTGTTACTAGCGAGAGCCCTGACTCTCCACCCTAGGAATCCTTCGTAATGTCAGATGTTTCCACGTTTCCTAATCTGATTTGTGAGATGTCAATTTTTCTTAGTTGTCATTTTGCAATTTTTAAATTATTCATTTTTTAACATTATTTCCAAGTGTTGACAAGCCATTTGTATTTTCTTATCTGTCTATTCAGTGCCTGTTCCTGTCCTTTGCTCATTCTTCTATTAGGTCATAAAAATGTTTTTCTTTTTATAGCAGTTTTTTGTCTGTGGAGTAAATGAGCCCTTTACCATGTG
>NW_006159515.1:6595002-6612914 GCF_000334495.1 Tupaia belangeri chinensis | reverse complement strand
ACACTGGAGTTTCCTTGTTGGCTCTGTACTTGTAAGTCTTTTATGGTGTCTAAACTCTTTCTGGTGTGCGTGTGGGATTTAGGCTATGTTAAAAGAGCTTGAGCATTTTCTTTTTTAATTGGATATTTTCTTTTAGAGCTTTATGTTTTTTTTAATTGCCAGAGGGCACATATGCTTCCCAGAGAGAGACAGAGAGACAGAGAGAGTAAGAAAGCACCCCTCAGTCCTCAGAGAGACAGAGAGAGTAAGAAAGCACCCCTCACCCCTCACAAGGGGGCATGGCCACACTGCAATGCCTTCTCCATTTCTCCATCCCATCAGGATTTGGGGGATGCACAATATGCCTATTGTGGGTTTTGTTTTTTTTTTAATTTTTAAAAATTATTTTGGAGAGATTTTTGCTATAGGGTACATGCGCTCACCAGAAAGACAGAGAGACAGAGAGACAGAAAGCGAGAAATCACCCCCTAGGGGGTCGGCCATGCCACAATCCCTTCTCCTCCATTCTCCTCTTAGGATCTTGGCCTCACATACACACCCGCCCATTGTGAATTTAAGCCATTGGATCTGAGACTTGAACCGTGGTCGACTACATGAGAGTCCGGCAACATAGCCATTACACCAACTGCTGGTCCCTAACTTTTGTTTTGTTTTGTTTTTTTTTTAATTTTAAAAAGACTTATTTATTTCATTTTATTTATTCGTTCATTTATTTTAATTTGACCAGAGAGAGACAGAGAAAGAGAGAGAAAGTGAGAAAGCAAGTCACCAGGTCCAAGACCTGGTGGGAATGTCCAGCACCTTAGCCACCACACCACCTGCTGGCGCCCCATTGTGTTTGTTTAAGCTGTTAGGGCTGGGATTTGAACTGTAGTCAACCATGTGGGATCCCTCTCCCTCAACCACTATGCCATGGACCAGCACTATGGTTTATTTTATTTTTATTTTTTTAGAGAGATTTTTGTTATAGGCCATGTATGCTGGCTGGAGAGACAGAAAGCGAGAAATCACTCCCAAGGGGAGATGCTCATGCCGCAATCCCTTCTCCTCCATTTTCATCTTGGGATTTTGAGCACGCACACACATGCACCAGGCATGAGTTTCAAGCTGCTGGGTCAGGGACTGGAACCATGGTTGGCCATGGGGCAGCCCAGTGACCATCTGTTGGCCCTGCCTGTGGTTTATTTTTTAAAACGTGTGTTAGTTCCAAAGTAACATTGAGATCTCAGCTTACTTTTTCCAGTAATAATCAGGGAGGATGAATAAAAACCGCCCAATGGCGTAGTATTTGGTGTCATGCTGTGTGCTAGATTCTGCTGTGACCGATGACAGCTGAGCCAGGAGTGAGCCTCATGGCTTTGTAATATATACCATGGTTTTTCTTTGTTGCCCAATTTTGTTTTCCTTGCCATTCATAATTATCTTGCTTCTCCTTCACTTTCGTTTTCCTTGTACTTACCTTATTCCTTCCCAAACTCTCACCTGTGGCCTAAATCCCCTCAGCCCTGCAGTCATCAGATCGTCAGAGATACTCAGTTTTGTCCTCCAGGAGCCCTTCCCCAGGTCTTCCGAGACCTCCGAGACTGGGCTGGATCTCTGCCTGGGCATCAGGGATCTCTCCGATCCCGACTTGGCCTGGGGCATCTCCTTTGCCTTCGTCACGTGATGCAGGATCTGGACAGCACCTGGGGTCTGCCTGGCTTTACCCTGGTGTCCTCTTGGCTTCTTGTTCCTGAAATCAGTCTCTGGAAGCCTCCCCGCCCCCCATCCAGATTTTGCCATAGGGCACATGTGCTTGCTAGAGAGAGAGAGGGGGAAAGTGAGAAATCTCCCCCCAGTGTGTGTGTGTGTGTGTGTGTGTGTGTGTGTGGGAGGGAATGCTGTACCACAATCCTGTCTCCTCCATTCTCTCAGGATTTGGGGTTTGAATGCACACACGCCCAGTGTGTTTTTCAAGCCACCAGGTCTGTGACAAGAAAGGAGGAGTCTGCCCTGCCGGACTCGGTGCCTTAACCATCTTGCCACCTGCTGGCCGGCCCCAGGGAAAATATACAGAAAATATATAGAAAAAATATATAGAAAAAAACTTTCTTGACAACCCATTAAAATGATTTATGCTGGGCATCTGCATTCTCCTTTAGCCTGTAGACCCTTATTCATCCTCGATCTGAGATATTTCTTGAATTAAAAAAATGATTTCAGTTCTCTTTCTATAATTCCTATTACTTGAGTATTAGACCTTTGGAAGATTCTCTAGTTTCCTTCCTTTGAAAACTTTCAACTTACATTTTGCTCTACTTTTTTTTTTTTTTCCTTTCAGGTTTTTGCCAAGGGCCCATGTGCTTGCTGGATTGGGGGTTGAGAGGGAGGGGGTGAGAAATCACCCCCTGGGGGGATGACCACACTGTAGTCTCTTCTCCTCCATTCTCCTCTTGGGATTTTGGGCACACACACACCTGCACCTGGTGTGATTTTCAAGCCACTGGATTTGGGACTTGAACCGTGGTTGACCATCTGGGAGTCCAACTTCCCAGCCGCCGCCCCACCTGCTGGCCCCTATTTCCCTATTTTGCATTACTTCCTAGGCAATTACTTCAAGTTAACAATTCAACTCACTATAGAAATAAACATTTCAGTTCTCTGCATTGTTACCTTCCGTGGGCTGCTGGTCTTTTTCATAGCCCTTCTTCCTGTGTTTGGAAGAGAGATTCTTTTTCTTTCTGGGGATCATTCTAGATTTAAACGTTTTTCTGCTGTTCCCTGGAATGTCTGTTTCAAAGAGGCTTTTCCCCTCCTCTTCGCTGGGCTGTGGTACTGACTTTGATTTCCAACCCTTCCCTAAATGTTCACTTCTCCTCACCGGCTCTTAAGAACACATTACTAAAAACCGAGTTGGAATCTGTGTGCATGTGGATGGAGCTTGCTGGCTGTCCATTTTTTCTTTAAAGATGTAGCACAACTGGTCTCTCCGTCAGAGGAGACCCTCAAATGTCAGTGTGTGGTTCTGCGAATAATTCCACTGGCCCTGCCTGAGATAAGCCTGGGTAAGCTGCGAGTATGCTGAAAAGAAGACCGAGGAAGGGGACTGTGTGTCCCTCTGAGTAGTAAGAAGACTCTGGGACCAGCCAGTGGTGTGGTGGTTAAGGCGACAGACTTCCACATGACCAAGCGCCGGGCAGCTTTCTTTCTCTCTCTTTCTCTCTCTCTCTGTCTCTCTCTCTCTCACTCTCATGTGGTGAGCAGATGTGCTCTATAGCAAATTAAAAATAATAATAAATAGGGGCTGGCAGGTGGCGTGGTGACTACGTGCATTGGACTCCCACATGGTCAACTATGGTTTGAGTCCTGGACCGGGCAACTTGCTTTCTCTCTCTCATCCTGTCCCTCTCTGATCAAATTAAAATATAATAAATAAAATAATTATTTAAAAAAATAAATAATGATAAATAAAATTAAATAAGTAAATAATTTTAAAAAAGAAGACTCTTCCTTAATTCCCACCCTGTGCCTCTCACTTCAGCCCTGAATCAGACATCTTTCTCTGCGTGTCTAGTGTATGAAGTTTCAGACCTAAAAGTTTCAACTAGAAGTTGAATTTCTTTGACAGTGGACCTCTTTACTGAGGGTGGGAGAGATGGAGGGCCCTGGGGTGCAAAGGTCTACCCTCCCTGTATACTGCCATGGAACCTCTGGTCTACCTGCCCCTCAGACTCCCCTTCAGTGAGAGTCCATGGGGAGGGGGGTTGGGGAGAGGGCTTTGGGAGGGAGCTGACCCATCTGTTCAAGCTCTCTGAGCCTCGCTGTGGGGAAGATCAGTCTGTGTCTGCTTCTCATCATCAAAGAGTCAGTCAAATGTCTTGTCTGCTCTTATCTCTGCACTCATACATGCTGTCTCTCTATCTCTCTCACTATATTCCTTAAAAAACGTTTCCTGTCATTTGAGTAGGATTTTTGGTAGGAGAGGTGTTGCAGGTGCTTAATCTGCCATATTCAATAGGGTGTTCCTTTTATTTACCGAGGTATAATATACAATGATTTAAATGTTTCCTCTAAAGGCAATAATGATATCAGGCCTAAATTGTTTTGTTTTGTTTTGTTTTGGGTGGGAAGAGGTTTTTGCTATAGGGCACGTGAGCTCACCAGAAAGACAGAGACAGAGAGACAGAAAGCGAGAAATCACCCTCCAGGGGGTGGCCACATCACAACCCCATCTCCTCCCTTCTTTCGGGATCTTGGGCACGCACGCACATGCGCCTGGCATGAGTTTAAGCCGCTGGGTATGGGACTCTAACTGCGGTCGATTATGTGGGAGTCCAGCGACCTAGCCATTACGCTTTCTGCTGATCTCAAGGCCTAAATTGGTTTTTTAGAAATGCAAACATTTTTTATTTTCATTGTCATCCTGATATCTATGGACTAGTCCAAGACAATTTATATGCTTTGTTTAAAGTCCTACCCTCATCGAGCCCCTGCCCAGGCACCTCTGAAAGAGCAGGTCAGTGTGAAAGGGGTCTGGGGCTCACCACTCAGACATACTGGTGCCCTTACACATGTCTGCACCTTTGCTGATTCACATTTTTCCATCTTATGCTTCTCCTGCTCACACAGAAAATCACATTCAGCTTGAGAGTTATTTATTTATTTATTTATTTATTTTTAATTCTCTTGGGTCCAGATGTTTCCACTCTGTGGGTGTCTTCCGGCGTCACATCAGTGTAGCGATTCTCTTCTGGAGAGAACAAAGAGAAGATGTCACTGACAACTCTGGGCCGTGGAAATCCTGCAGATTTTTTTTTTTTCTGCTCTCTGCAGCGTGTTGGGTGGAGTGGGAAAAGCATGAGAATTTTAGTTTGGGTTAGCCATGAATGAGACGTTTCTGTGCAGGAATCCTGCAGACACTAGGGTGTGGCCACTATTTAATTTCGGCTGCTTAGGAAAGTCTCGAAGGCCCTGAGTAGGAGGTGATTGGAGAAGAAAAACTGGCAAGACCACGTCTGCTGTCATGGGAGCTGGGAGCTGGCAGGAAGACTGACTGTCTCCCCCAGTGCCGCTGCTCAGTGATGTGACCAGATGGTTTCTGGTCTCTGTGACCCCCTTGGAGTTTCCCCATGACCTCACCTGCCCAGGGCTGTAGACAGAAGAATAACCCCAGAGCTGCCTCTGGCAAAGCACCCTTAAAATCCTCACCTACAAAACTAGCAGCCCCTTAACGGTCAGCACAGAGGAAGAGAACAATTACCTGTTAGTTCTTAGCCCGTCCACATCCTGGTTTCTTTCAGGCCATGGGCAAGTATGAGAGTTTCCATGTTAATTTTTGAGGAAGTTGTAAAGCTGGACAGAGAAGCAAGTGAGCTAAGAAGAGCTTAAAAGAGTGCTGACTTTTGCATTTCTTTGTACAGGATTTTGCCAGGCCCTCGACATTCATTTAAAGAAAGAAAGAAAAAAACACACCACTTCTTTCTCCCAGAACATCTGTGCAAATCAGTTGGGGTGGGGGTCCAGAGCCCTGGGAGTGTGGGGGGTAATTTAGCACATTTTTGAACGCTGGGTTGAGAGTACATCTACACTATTGTATCATACTGGCAACGACCCAATCGCAAAGGCAGACCGAACGCTTGTGCCAAAAAGATGCATTCATAGTGCTGCATAATCACATTTTGAAAAATGTACAGTCGAGAAGAGGGAAAATATGCATTCTGGTTGCTTCTTAAACAAACGTAGTTAAGGATGTCTGTCATTCTCATGTTTGAGCTCTGGTGTGGGAGCTGCATGTCAAAAAAAGGCAGACCTAATTTTCTACATCAGTTGGGCATCTGGCCCCTTTCAAATTCAGCATCATTTCACGCCATTTCAGCCTCCTGCATAGCTTTCAGCCAGGAAACCTCAAGTTTAATTAGGTCATTTGTTCTGGAGAGTTCTGTCCTTGCAAAGCAGGAGAGGAATTTTTATGGGCAGTTGGCATATGTAAAAAGTCAACAGCAAATTGGTTTGCTTAAATTTCAGGTGGTACTTAGGGACATTCCTAAGGAGGAATTTTGAGTATCTCAGCCTATCAATCAGCTCGAGTATAATTTCTGCAGGTTTTGATTTCCATTTACTCTCCCCAGAGTCTTTGGAATCCTGAGGGCTTTGCAACCCTGGAATGTAGGCCTGCAAGGTGTTTCAGGATTTCAGAGGAGTCCAGCCAGAATCCTGTAGTCACAGGGTTTACCAATGGGGCTGCCTCCGTAAGTCCCTACAGGTGAAGGAAAGCTTCAGGGCGTTATTTGGTTTCTGGGTTTTTCTCACCTTGGTGTGCTGACGTGTAATCTCGTGCTAATCAGAGGACTTACTGACCTCACATGGCCTTTAAGGAATAGAAAGGAGGTAGATGGAGTTTGTCGTTGCTTAACTGCAGCCTGACAGATGTGTTCTTTTGACTCGAGGGATCTGATTGGGGTGTAATGTAGTGGGCACGGGTAATAGGAACCCTGATCTTCTTGACAGCATAAAGCAGTCCTGAGTGAAGGCCAGCCCCCCCCACCCCCGCTCTGCTCTGTGCACTTCTGCCCCAGTTTGCTATGCGAGATGTCTGCTGGGGAAATGTCCTGTCCCTACTCATGTCTGTATGCACAAGAGACTGGGGGACCTGCTCTGGCCTCGGGACTGCAGAGCACAGGGATGGGAAGGATGCAACTCCCAGTGGAAGTGTTAGTCCCTGGAAGTCCTGGCTTTCTTCTTTCCTTCCAACTCCAGATTGTTTATTTCGTTATTTAAAATAAACAGAGAAAAGACTGGAAGGAAGTCAACCAAAATGTTGGCAGCTTTTGCTTACCAACAGTACATTAGTTAACCAAAATACTAAATTTACCAATGCACAGTAAGTGTGTGTCAGTCTAATTTTGCAAATGATCAATACTGAGTTCTATTCTGTTATTTTAATAACAGAGCTAAAATGTGACTTTCTGTAAAGCTAACCCATGTGGGAAGGGTCCTGGTTTGCATCTAGAGACATCCCTGAGTGTGACAGGCACGCAGTGCCCATGATCTGGGCCTGGCAGAGGCAGGAGGTGAAGTGTGGTGTCAAGACCCTGCTGGTGGTGCTGTCTCCCTGCTCTGCATTCATGGAAGGAAAACATGTTTAAAGGAAATGGAACACTGGGACCAGCAGTTAGCGTAATGGCTATGTCGCTGAACTCCCATGTAGTCGACCGCTGTTTGAGTCCTGGACCTGGTGGCCTTAACTCACACTGGGTGCCTGTGCGTGCGTGCCCAAGATCCCCAGAGAAGAATGGAGGAAAAGGGCATGGCCATCCCCTCTGGAGGGTGATTTCTCGCTCTCTGTCTCTCTGGAAACTGCACACACCCTATAGCAAAAAACCTCTCAAAAAAAAGAAAGAAAGAAATGGAACACATATAAAAAAATACACACACACACACACACATATATATATATGGGTTTAGCATCCCTAATCTGGAAATCCAAAATCTGGAATGCTTGAAAATTCAAAACTTGAAGCACTGATGGCACTGCAAATGGAAGATTTTGCACTTAATCTCATGTTCCAGTCAAAATGCTACAATATGAAAATAGCACCACATAAAAGCATATTCTCTCGTGTGTATAAGTTGCCTAGAGAACAAATGAATTTCATGCTTAGATTTGAGTTCCGCCCTCAAGTATCTCATGTCTATGCAAATATTCCAGGATCTAAAAAAATCCCAAATTCTTCTGATCTAAAGCATTTTGAATCAGGGATACTCCAGCTTCATACGTTAGTGTATATTCAGAGCAGTGTTTTCTTTTCCTTTTTCTTTCTCTCTTTTTTTTTTTAGGCTGCAGGCACTCACCGGAGAGAGACAGAGATTGGAGAGTGAGAAATCACCCCGGGTGGGGGGGTGGTCATGTTGTAATCCCTTATCTTCCGTTCTCCTCTAGGGATTTTGGGCACACAAGCACACACACCACTGGGTCCAGGACTCGAACTACAGTCAATGGCAGTCCAGTACCTTAACCCCCACACCACCTGCTGGCCTTGGAGTGTTTTCTAAGGTTGGCGACTTAAAGCACTTGTTGAAGAAGTTCGTGGGTGTGGCCGAGTCTAACATGTACCAGGAGACCTAGTAAATGCACATGGCGACTGTGTAAAATGCACACTAAGTGTTGCGAAGAAAGTCTAGTGAGAGCGTCCAGGAGCACCCTGGGGAAGAAGCTTAGAATTTCTGCTTGAGGGTGCCTGCAAGTTTCATGTTTCTTTTGTGCACATTCCAAATGTTTTTGGAAGGCTGAAAAGTGAATAAAATAGCCTTTTGACAGAAGTGACAAAAACGGAGGAATTGAGAGGGAGGGCCCAGTAAGCCATTGTACACTAGCACTGCATTGTTAGCTTTGGCAGGGACAGTTCTTAGAGAAAGCTCTGTGCGGAACACCGGGTAAAGGGCTCACTTCTCGGGGCACTTGAACTGGCTGCCTTGCCTGCTACTGGTTTGCTGTTCTCCCTATTTGAATCATAACAACCGACACTTTTGGGGACCAGCAGTTAGTGTAATGGCTATGTCGCTGAACTCCCATGTAGCCAACTGTGGTTTGAGTCCCGGACCCGGTGGCTTAAACTCACGCCGGGCCTGTGTGCGAGCGTGCCCAAGATCCCGAGAGGAGAATGGAGGAGAAGGGACTGCGGCGTGGCCGTCCACCCTGGGGGGTGATTTCTCGCTTTCTATCTCTCTGTCTTTCTAGCGAGTGCACGTGCCCTATAGTAAAAACCTCTCCCCCCAAAAAAACCAACAGTCGACACTTTTAACATGCTCCATGTATGTCAGGCACTGTACTAAGCCCTTTGTAGATACTAATTTGTATTCTCCTCAAAGCAATGCTGAGAAATAGATGATACTACATATGAGGAAACTGAGGCACAGAGAGCTTAAACTAACATGCCCTGTGTCACACAGCTGGTGATTAGTAGAGGCATAATTTGAACTCAGTCTGGCTCCTGGGTCTGTGTTTTCAGCTACTATCCTGAAGCTGCCTGGGCCCTGGGCCAGCCACCTTAGCCTCCTTGCTGCCTTCTGGCCCCAAGGCTGCTACCTTGGAAGTAGGTGGGCGTGGTTCAAGGTTAAAGGCAGATGAAGGGTTTTGCAAAAGCTGACTCTGTGACAGGTGCCAGGGGAAGCTTGATTTGATTGACTCTCCACTAGCCAATCACTTATTATTATTGAGCCGCTGTTCTGTTGGCCATTCAAAAACAGGAAGTGTAAGAGGTCTGGTTTTTGTCCTCAAGGAGTAAATAGCCAAAAGTGAGATGTATGTTCGGATGTGAATTTCCGTAATCCAAGACATAGTTCCTAGGGAGCTCATTGCGAGTATGTTTGGTTTTGTCTTAGGAGAAGAAGCAGCTGCCATCTTTGTTGTTTTTGCTATAGGGTATGTGCGCTCACTGGAGAAAGACAGAAAAGGTGATAAATCACACCCCCAGGGAAATAGATGGCCATGCTGCAATCCCTTCTCCTCTAGTCTCCTCTTGGATTTTGAGCATGCACGCACATGCGCCTTGTGTGTTTTCAAGCTGCCTAGTGTGGGACTTGAACCACCTAGTCTGCCATGTGGGGTCCAGCCATCTTAACCTCTGTACCACCTGCTGGCCCCAAGGCTGCTACCTTAAGTGAGAGAATCAAGCAAAACAAAACAACCCCAAACCAGACACCAGACTTTTCAGGTGTTCTGTCAATGCCCCCCTCCCCGCCCCCCCTCACTCTTTATCTGAGCGCACTTACTGGCTCTTTTAACTCTGGAGTCCCCTCCCCTCCCCTTCCTCCAAGTCTTGATTCCATTGCTCATTCCCTGTCTGTTCCTCTCACAAATATGTATAAGTATCAGATAAATATATACATTTTCTTTTTGACAAAGTTAATTGTGGGACCAGCAGGTGGTGTAGTGGTTAAGGATGCTGGACTCCTGGCTTACCATGGTTCGAGCCCCGTAGCTGGAGGCTTGCTTTCTCACTTTCTCTCTCTGTGTGTTTCTCTCTCTGGAAATATTAAAATAATAATAAATACAGTTAAAATAATTCTATAACAGTCAGTTGTGGCAAAAGCACTTAATATGAATACCATTTTCTGTTTGATAGTGTTAACTATATTCACATTATTGTGTTCCAGATCTCTAGCACGTTTTTGTCTTGCACAACTGAACCACTGTACCATCAAATGACAACCCCCCACCTCCCAGCGTCAGCCTCTGGCAACCACCATTCTGCTTTTTGTTTTCATGATTTTGACAACTTTAGATCCCGTCCAGATGGAATCGTTCGGTACTTGTCTGTCTGTGTCTGGCGTGTTTCAGTTAGCACAGCGTCTTCAAGGCTCATCCGCATTGCAGTCTGTGCTGGGATACCCTTCCCTTTTAAGGCTGGATCCCACGCCTCTGTGCGTGCATACCCTGCTCGTTTATCCATTCGTCCACGGATGGATCCATTCGTCCACGGATGGATGCTTGGGTTGCTTCTACATCGTAGCTGTTGTGAATCGTGCTGCTCTGAGCACGGGTGTGCAAACTTCTCTTTGTAATTCTGCTTTCAGTTCTTTTGCAGATATATCCAGAAACATGGGATTGCTGGGACAGGGAGACGTTGGGCCTGAACTGGAAGCTCTCCTATGGTTTCAGCAGTGCAATGTTGCTTGTATTTTTCCTCTGTTTTTTTTTTTTTTTAAAGTTTATTTTTATTTATGTCTTCCATGAGAGAGAGAGAGAGAGAGATGGGAGGGAGGTTGGGGTTGGGGAGGCCCCCCCAAAAGGGTCCTCATGACCCAGTCTTCAGTCAGCCTGCCTCATGGGCACACGTGTGTGGCCAGCATGCGCAGGGAGACCTCTGGACTTGAACCTGGAACCTTCCCATGTGGTCTAAGCATCTCAGAACACTGTATTCCTATTAGTTATCTTTAAATAGTAAAAAGCAAATTAAAAAATTCTTTTCTAAACCTTTCTGTCTGTTGACCTATTTTCTGACTCTCGAAGGATTCCTTGAAAGAGTAGTCTTCATTTGCTGCTCCACTTCCGCATTTAACATTCTTTCTTCAACACACTCCTAAAGGACCTCTTACTCCACAGCAGTAGCCTATGGATGCTGGGTAGCCTACAGTGTATGCACTGTATCCACGTTTATTTAAAAACGGATCTATGGGACCAGTAGATAGCGTAATGGCTATGTCGCTGGACTCCCATGTAGTCGACTCCATGTAGTTCGAGTCCTGAACCCAGTGGCTTAAACTCACGCCGGGCGCGTGTGCATGCGTGCCCAAGATCCTGAGAGGAGAATGGAGGAGAAGGGATTGTGGTATGCCCCCCCCCCCGGGGGGGTGATTTCTCTCTATTTCTCTGTCTCTGTCTGTCTTTTTGGCGAGCACATACACCCTATAGCAAAAACCTCTCTAAAAAAAAAAAAAGTATCTAAAAGAAATACACGGGCCCAGCCGTGGTGATGGGCACTAAGATGCTGGGACCACATGGAGGCCCGGATTCAACTCCTGATCAAACTGAAGGCGGGGCATGGTGGTGCCCTGTACTGTCAGCAACTCAGGAGGCTGAGGCATGAGGAGGGTCATGGCGAGACTGTCAAAAACAAGGAAAAAGGTAATACATACTCAGTACAGAACATGATGATGACAAAAATACAGACAGAAAGTGAGTCATGTGTAGTCCTCTGACACCCGGTGTAGCTCCTTCTCCTGTGCAGGTTCAATGGCCCATGTCAGCCTCAGTCTGAAAATAGGTGAATACAGCACAGTAAGGTATTTTGAGAGAGGGAGAGACCACATTCCTGTACCTTTTATTAACGGTACTGTAATCAGGCCAGCAGGTGGCACGGTGGTTAAAGGCACGAGGCTCCCACATTGCCTGCAGTCTGAGTCCCAGCAGCTTGAAACTCATGCTGTTTGTGTGTCTGTACGTGTCCAAGATCCTGGGAGGAGAATGGAGGAGAAGGGATTGTGGTGTGGCCCCCCCCGCTGGGAGGCAGTTTCTCACTTTCCCTCTCATTGTCCCTCTCTGTCTCGTGTATGCGCCCCATGGCAAAAAGTTAAAAGAAAAACAAAGGTTCTGTTATCATTGTTCTATTTTATTGTAAGTTATTGTAACCTTTTACTGTGCTTCATTTATGAATTAATCTTTACCACAGGTATGTATGTATAGGGAACAACACAATATACTACGTGTGGGGTCAGTACTAGTTATGATTTCTGGGCTCTTGGCATGTATCCTCCATGAAAAAAAGGCGATGACCATGTTAGCACATTGATATATGTATTTTCTAGTATTTGTTCCATCTACTTTTTATTTAAAAACTGTCATGCCGTATTGCACATATAACTTTATAGCCTGCTTTGATTTTAAATAAAAGTAACACTGTATATATTTTTGTTTTGGTTTGGTTTTAAGGAGATTTTTGCTATAGGGCATGTGTGCTTGCCAGAGAGACTGAGACACAGAAAACAAGAAATCTCCCCCACCCTAGAGGGATGACCATACCAGAATCCCTTCTCCATTCTCCTCTTGGGATTTTGGGCATGCATGCACACGCACCCAGAGTGAGTTTTAAGCTGCTGGACAGCGTGGGAGTCCAGCAATATAACCATTATGCCATCTCCTGGTCACTACACACATATATATATTTAACTTTTTTTTTAGTTTGCCAGAGGGTGTATGCGCTTGCCAAGGGAAAGACAGAGAGAGGGAGAAAGCAAGAAAGTACCCCCCAACCCATTGAGTATGGTCACACTGCAATCCCTTCTCCTCCATTTCTCCCTCCATTTGAAATTTTTGGGCATGTGTACACAGGAGCTCAGTATTATTATTGTTATTATTTTACAGTTTTTGCTATAGGTTGCACACATTCTCCAGAGAGAGAGAGAGAGATGGAAAGTGAGAAATCACCCCCCCAGAGAGTGTGGCCAACTTTGACAGTATATTGTTTTACACCACTGTTCCTGGCCCCTTTGGGCATAAGTCTTCTTGGATTCAGTCTATACAGAGGGAAGATGTCCCACTTCTGCTAGGCTAGGAAGAGGATAGGGTCCTGGCCATAAGGGTAGATTTTCCAGATCTGTGGCCTTCCCCTGTTTTTAGTGCTATCGGATGCCTGCAGTTCCGGAGCCCTAAGGTTTTATCTTGAAATTGTCTTGCTTCTTCTTGTCATTTTCCTCTGCAGGATTAGGTTTCAGCTTTGTTCGAAGTCAGTTAACATTCTTCAGTTCACATTCTTCTGAAATATTATTGATGTTCTTGTTTTCTGCTGAGTCTTTCTTCTGACTTCTTTTGTGGGAAGCTGCCTTTTAAATGTAATGCTTATCATTTATTGAGGTTTTGGGAGGGAGCAGAGATGAATGCCCTACTGTAATCTGTGTGTTGAGTCAGGAATTCAGTGGACTCTGTATTTGGTGAGTATTTTTTTCTATCACTTTTTTCTATTGTTTCAGTTGATTGCTTCGATTAGGTTCCTAGAGGTCCAATTATTGTGTTAAAATATATGTAACACAGAATATGAGCATTTTTAAGACTTTTGAGTACATCTTTCCAGAGACAGGGAGACAGAAAGTGAGAAATCAGCCCCCTGTCCCAGTTCGTTTTATGAAAGAATGATGTCAATTTCCTTGTCTACTAGGCATGGATGAAAGCATCTATTTCATTGCAGGTAACAGCTCTCTTTATTCAGTATAGGCATGGATATGTCTATTGAGTGGGGAAAGGACATTGGGTGAACTCGCTTACTTCAGTAATTCTACCAGCCCTCATGCCATGAAGTCTGGCTGTCTCAGGTCACACCTGGCTGGGTGACCTTGAGCCAGTCACTTAACTGCTCTAGACTTTAGTTTCATCTCCTGAAAACTGGAGAATAATAAGGATAATAGTAAATGAGTAGACTCACCTTTAAATTTTTGCCCAGATGGCAGGAATGGAGAAGAACAAAACCAATAAAATAGTTTTTTTTTTTAAGATAAATTTTTATAGTGTGTGTGTGCTCGCCGGAGACACAGAAAGAGTCAGAGAGACAGAACACAAGAAATCACCTCCCCGGGGGTTGTGCATGTGCTTGCTCAAAATCTTGACAGAATGGAGGAATCGAGGAGAAGGAATTGGGGTGTGACCCCCCCTATGGGAAGGAGCTTTCTCCTCCCTCTTTCTCTGGCAAGTGTATGTACCCTCTGGTAAACTTTTATTTTTTTAAACATTTTTTTAAAAAGGAATTAATAAGGGACCAGCAGTTAGCATAATGGCTATGTCGCTGGACTCCCACGTAGTCGACTGCGGTTCGTGTCCCGGACCTGGTGGCTTAAACTCACACCCGGTGCGTGTGCGTGCGTGCCCAAGATCCCGAGAGGAGAATGGAGGAGAAGGGATTGAGGCGTGGCCATCCCCCCGGGGGTGATTTCTCGCTTTCTATCTCTCTGTCTCTCTCTGTCTGGCAAGCGCACGCGCCCTATAGGAAAAACCTCTACAAAAAAAAAAGAAAAAAAAAAGAAAGTAATAATAAAATTTTCTTCATCATTAAAAGGTAACTTGTTTTGGAGGAAATGTTATCCTCATTACAAATAAAGCTAATTTCAAAAAAGTATAGAAAAGAAATTAATTAAAAAAAAAAAAAACTTCCTCTAAATCTCACCATTTAGAAATAATGTTAAGATTTTGGGAACTCCATCTAGAACTTGTCACCAGCAAAGTCAGAAGGCTGGATGGAATCTTACCCTCCATGTTATTTTTCTTAAAGTTATAAAGTACAATCGACTGTAATTCAAGTAACTGAAGCACGACTGAAAGAACCTCTGACTTCTCCATGAGAGGTTAGCAGTGTTTCAGAAACTAAATTTGTGAGAAAAGATGATAAACATATGAAATTAGGATTTCTCCTCAACTACAAGTTTTGAATTGACACAGACTCCTTTGAAAGTTAAAAACATTTGCACTGATGTTAATTATGAGTTTTTTTTTTAATTGTGTGAAGGCTTGTGACATTTATATTCTATCCTAATAGCACGATTCCCAGACCTCTTTTTCCTAGTCCTTTTTGGGGTGATTCCAGTACTTGTCACTGGGCGTCTAACTGTGGTTCTACCATCCCTGGGTTTTTATTTAGATTCATTCTTGGTTGGCTGGATTTCATTGTCGAATTGTTTTATTTAAAGGCGTCCTGGAGGGTCTTGTGCTCTTTGAGCTCTTAGTGCCTGCAAATCACTGTTTCTAGCCTTTGTATCTGAAGGACACTTTGGCTAAGCGCTAAGATCTTGGGTCACACTTTCTGACTCAGAATTTCAGACATTGCTCCCATTCTTTTGTAGGGTTGGATATTTCTGGAGGAGAAAGCCGGGGCCAGGTTCATGTTTTTCCCTCTTTCACATGAGTAGCTTTTTCCACTGGATGTGCCCATAGGAATCTTTCATTGGTTTTGAAGTTTTAAGCCTCACTAGCATGTTTGGGCACTGACTATTTTTATGTCACTTTCTTGGAACTTCCTGTACCAAAATATCTGTTGATTGAAGTCTATCATTGTACCAGAACCTTTCTAAGGTTTTATGATATTTTTACCTAGGTATTGTTTACTTTTCAGGCTCCGAAGTTGCTATGTTCTATCTCCTCTGTCTTCCAAATCTAGCAGCTATTCTTGGAATCACTTCTGTATGTTTGTTCCTTTCCATTTAATTTTGAGTGATTTCCTTAAGCTCGCTCCCTAAGGCTCTGCGTATATGTTGTTTTATTGTTGTAGTTGCATTGTTTCCATTTTGTAATTTAAAAATGTTCATGTTTGTTTCTTCCTTCAGCTCTATCAGTCCATCTGAAATCTCTTAGATTAATGATAATGCTTTGGAACTTATCTAGTTTAGTTTCTGAGGCCTCTTTCACAGAGTTATTATTATTTTCTTTCTTTCTTTTTTGCTAGAGAGAGACAGTAAGAGGGAAAGTGGGATATCACTCCCAGGTGGTTTGACTATGCCGCAATCCCTTCTCCTCTGTTCTCCTTCTAGGATTTCGGACACGCATGCACGTGTGCCTGGAGTGAGTTTCAAGCCATAGTGCCTGGGACTTGAACTGCAGTCGGTCATGTGGGAGTCCATCACCTTAATCACCATGCTATCTGCTGGCCCATGCAGAGAGATTATTTTATCTTAATATTTTTGCTAAACTATTAGTTTGTTACCTTTGTTGACGTTCAGAGCCCACTTTATAGGTGTGTGATTTGTGCATTTACATAGGGCTCTGCTTTTGGGTTAATGTTCTGCTTCACTATCTTGAAATCCTCAGTCATTTCTGAACAATGGGCCTGTATTTTCATTATATATAAAGCGGATAATGTTGATTATTTTACAGTGCACATTATTATATGACTTTGGTGGGTCTTCCTGCATTGTGATAATGCATGTTAGAATGAGGCTCAGGTCTTCACCACAAAAACTGATGTGGGATATGCGAAGGGTCTGAAGGCTGGGTTGGGAGTCTTTTGAAACTTCTATTCATTCATATTCACTGCCTTCCCCATCTTAACAATTCTGCTGTCTCTTTTACATTGAGAATAACCATCCTTTGGTTTCTGTTTTTTCTTTTCTTTTCACTTTTCTTTTTTTCTTTTTTTCTTTCCTTTTCCTTTTCCTTTTCCTCTTCTCTCCTTCCTTCCTTTCCTTTTTTCCTGACTTTTAAGGGTTTTGCCATAGGGCATATGCACTTGCCCTAGAAAGACAGAGAGAGGGAAAGTGAGAAATCACCCCCCAGAGAGGATGGCCATGCTATTCCACTGCTCCTCCATTCTCCTCTTGGGATTTTGGGCACACATGTATATGCACCCGGCATGATTTTCAAGATGCAGGATCTGGGATTTGAATCATGGTCAACCATGGGAGAGTCCAGTGCCTTCACCGCCACGCCACAATTTCTGACCTTCAGGAGGTTCATGTGTCTCACAGCCAGTCTTCCTAAAGCCCCAGCTGTAAGAGCCAGGGTTTCCCACATGGTGGGAGGGGTGGAAGTTCCCCTGCCCCTCTCTTCTGCACCTTCCCGAAGCTTCCTGAAACTACTGGAGGCCACGTCTTAGATAACAACACGGCATCTACGTGGTTTTTCCTTCAGCTCTATCTTTTGGCCGTTTGGCCAGATTTTAACTTGTAAAATACTTGAGAAGGGAAAGGAACAGCAGGAGCAAAGATCCAACAGGTATTCTCATATGCTATTTTAAAGCTGCTTACTTTAATAAGGGTGTAGGAGGTGATTTGAGAATTGGAAAATTGTTCATACTGTATTAAAATTTAAAAAGTTTATAAAGCAGTATGAGTAATGTGATCCTGTTTTTTTTTTTTTTTTCTCTTTAAAAATAGTATGACTGCATTAAAAGTTATTCAGAGTGGGGCCAGCAGGTGGCATGGTGGTTAAGGTGGCTGGATCCCACATGGTCAATCATTTTGTTTGTGGTTTTTCTTTCTTTTTTTTTTTTTTGTATTTTTTCTTTTTTTTATTAATTTATATTATCATCATAATCTTCTTTATATTACATTGGATTACATATAACTTTACATTGACTTCCATTGCTTTTTCAAAAGGGAATGCCATGCATGTCAGTCAATACAGAGACATCAATCTCCCCGCTTTATCATTCAATGTCTTTTCCATGCATTTCCCAATAATTATTATTATTATAATTTTTTAAAACAGTCAATCACTATTTCTCATTTTGCTTGTTAAAAGACTTCACCCATCATGAAATACTTCCCAGACCAGTCCAGTTGAGAATACTATACACGTCATCATCAACAAATAAACCATATCTGTTTCTCACTAACATCCTCTCTATTGTTCACTTGCTATCTTTCTCTATCCTCTTCTCTCTTTTTTAAATTTTTTTTTATTTTTATAGTTTATTTTTTATTATAATTTTTTTCCCATCACAACACACAAATGAATT
>NW_006159515.1:6594239-6594767 GCF_000334495.1 Tupaia belangeri chinensis | reverse complement strand
AACCCAGCTGGGCCCATATCGCTCACTGCAGCCATCAAATATCCATTTTTTTTTTAAATGGTACCAATAGTTTTACCGTTTTTTTGTTTTGTTTTGTTTTGTTACCTAACCTTCATTCCCTGAGCATCATCACAGCGTACTAAATGTAATTTCCCATCTAGAATAGACTGCGTAGTGACTTAATCAAGCATGTTATCATCAATAATATTCCATTTCTACTTTCTTGCTTATGTATATATATATGTTTTATTTTTCTTCTCTTTTTTTTTTCCCTGTTTGTCCCTCTGCCCTTTCCCACTCTCCCATTACAATATCTCTGCTATATACAGTTGTCTTCCAGAAGAGTTATTGAAAAAGTGATACATACAAGTATCAGCTCATAAAGTTTTTGACGATAGGGAGCATAGATTCTATTCAGGATTGGATTAAGGGAGGGTCTCCTGCAGATCCACAAGCGTAGATGAGTCTCCAGGGAATGCAGTTTCAGGAAAGCAGTTCTGGTATGCAGGGATGATTATCAGCTGATGC
>NW_006159515.1:6570494-6593980 GCF_000334495.1 Tupaia belangeri chinensis | reverse complement strand
GGAGGGGTGTTGCCCCGGCCGGGGGGTTTTTTTTTTTTTTTTTTTTTTTTTTTTTTTTTGAGAGAAACAGAGAGATAGAAAACAAGAACTCCTCCCAGCCGGCGTGATTTCGTATTTTCTATCTATTTCTGGTGAGCACACACACCATATAGCAAAAGCTAAAACCAAAAAAATTGAAGGAGAAAACATCAAAACGATTTCCTGGCTTGCCCTCCGTTCACCCATAGTAACTGTAGTAGGTGCCGCATCCCTTCCATCTCTCAGGAATAATATGCTCCAAGACCATAAGAAACTTCTCCTATTAAAGATTGTTTCAAGTACCCAACCTATTCTGCTTTTGTGGGTTAGAGTCAATTCATTGCCCTTTCTCGCTAATACTAACAGTTGGTCATCTTTAAGCGTGACTGTTTTTTAAGGTACATTACTTATTGATGAGATACTTTGAAAAGAGAAGAACCAGTTTAACAACCAGCTTTCTAGAGAAATAAAAACTAAACTCTGGGTCACAGTGTTAGCCAGTTTCCATGGTGTAAATATTCCCACCATGGCTATGTGCCATCATGAATGGAGAATTAGGAAGAATAACACAGCAGAATGTTCTTATGTAGTATTGCTACTACAGAAATACAAGAGGCAAAAATAACCTCATGATTACAGATAACAGTAAAATGTAAAATAATTAGGATGTGACGATTTGTAAGCATTTATTGCTTTTGTTTTAATATAATTTAGATGTGATTTTGTATAATTTAAAGTTTTGTTAATATAATTTTTTAAGGTTTTTGTCATAGGGTGTGTGCACTCATCAAAGAGACAGAGACAGAGAGAGAGAGAGAGAGAGAGAGAAAGAACCCTCTCTCCTCCATATTGCAATCCCTTCTCCTCCATTCTTCTGGGATTTTTGATGCACACACGTGTGCCCAGCATGATTTTTAAGCCACCAGGTCCAGGACTTGAACCGTGGTAGGCCATATGGGAGTCCAGTGCCTTAACCACCATGCCACCTGCTGGCCCCTGCAATTTAGTTCTTAATACTATTTTAATTTTTTTTTCTGTATTTATGATAGAGTCATGCTCCACATGAGAGACGAAGGGAGAAAGAAAGAGAGGAGCACCCTTCATGGGGTCTAGTCATGCCTCAGTCCCCCTACAATCCTCCAGCATGTCGATCTTGAGCACATGAGTATAGACTTAGCATGTTTCAGACTGACCTGGCTGGGGGTTCAAACCATGGTCCCCATGTGGGAACTGGCTTCTCTTGAACAGTGCTTTACCACTGTGCCACAGAGCCAGCCCAATAGTGTGTAGCAGGCTATACCAATTAAGTTTTTGTAAGTACACTCTGTGATGTTCGCCCATTGACAAAATCACCTAAAAACAGTCCTCAGAATGTGTCTCCTCTTTGAGCCATGCGTGACTATCTGTTTGAATCCCTGCTTTCACTTCTTTTGACTATATTACCCAGAAATAGAATTGTTGGATTGCAATTCTATACTTTTTTGAGTTTTTACCATTTTCCATTTGTCATTTTTTGACCTGGAAACCAGCGCAACTTTTCAAAATACTTGCATCGATTTGATTGGACCTCTTCCCATGCCGATAGTATGTCTTTCTTTGTGCTTTATCTTTTGTGATTTTTTTTTTTTTCAACACATCCTGCTTTTGAATGTCTAAGGTGTGAAGCAGCGGTGGCAGGTGGTGTGGTGGTTAAGGCACTGGACTTAGGTTTAAATCCTGGACTTGGTGATTTGCTTTCTCACTTTCCCTCTCTCTGTCTCTGTCTCTCTCTGGTGAACACACATGCTCTGTAGCAAAATTTTAAAAATTAATGATAAGTAAAATAACATAATTCCTTTAAAAATAAAGTGGGAGGTGAAAGCCCACTGAGGAGTATGGAAAGTATTATAAGATAAGGCATGCTGCATTGTGGAAGAGAAATACAGTATGCACTGATCTCTAAAGGAGGAAGCAGGAAATTTCATGGTGGATACGGCATTTGCGATCATCTTTGACAAAGGAGTCAAGTGTTGCCTGGTTCAGGGAGATTTGGTGAAGGGGGAGCCATGAAGAGGGCCATGTGCCTTGAGGAGATAGAGAAAAATCTGGAAAGGTAAATCCATGTCACCTTAAGTGTCAGGCTAAATAATTTATTCAATTTTATAGCTATTGGAGAGCTATAAAAGGCTTTTACTAGAGGAATAACATGGAGGATAACATGGCTGTCATTGAGCTGAAAATGTTTTAATCCGGGCATTCAGACAGATTACCATGTGAAACTGGAGGCTGAAGTTGCGAAACCCAGCAGACTGTTCAAATAGTCTAGAGAGCCGTCTGGTGGGAAATGTATGTCTTGTCCCACTGTCGCCCCCCCCTTTTTTTTTTTTTGGAGAGGTTTTTACTATAGGGCGCATGCGCTCGCCAGACAGACAGAGAGAGACATAGAGACAGAAAGCGAGAAGTCACCCCCCAGGGGGGATGGTCACGCCGCAATCCCTTCTCCTCCATTCTCCTCTCGGGATCTTGGGCACACACGCACACGTGCCCGGCGTGAGTTTTAAGCCACCGGGTCCGGGACACGAACCGCGGTTGACTACGTGGGAGTCCAGCGACACAGCCATTACGCTAACTACTGGTTCCCCCACTGTCATCCTCTTGATCTTATTTCTGTGACCAGAGCTTTTTCAGTTTTCATCTGTCACCTCTGTTACCTTTATTTAAAACGTGCTAGTAAAGAACATAAAATAGATACGTCCTTTAGGGAGTCAACCAAATTGTTAAGACTTTCAGCTGTGATTGGAGAAAAAGAAAAGTATCTTGAGGATATTTGTGTTCAGGTTTGCTGTTTTGGCAATCAGATCTAACCTTCTCAAAGTGCTAAAGTTCTTCAAAACAGGAACAGAACGGCTCTCTGAAGGTGAGCTGGCAGTGACACCACCTTGAATGTGGCCGTTTGTCACCCTTCGGGTACGTAGGCTCTCTGGGGGTGGGGTCGCTGGGCATCTCTCACATTTTGGCTGAACTTGTGTGGGAAGGAACTTGTGTTTACAGTTCCGTTGAGTACCTGTTAGGAAGAAGCCCCATGGCCAGGCGGCAGCACAGCAATAGCACAACTGGATCCATATGGGAAGGTCCTAGGTTCATGTCCCTGGGCCTCCCTGTGTGTTCTAGGCATGAAGGTGTCCGTGATCTGCTCTGGCTAAGGCGAGGGGTGGATTGTAGCGTGAGAACCCTGTTTCAGGTACATCTCTCCTCCTTTCTGAAAAAGCTTTATTCTGAATGAATAAACTTAAAATTTAAAAAAAAAAAAGCCTCCATAAGTATCTGTTGGGAGGATGAAATTTTAAGATATGAAGCCTGGGAACCAGCAGTTAGCGTAATGGCTATGTCGCTGGACTTCCATGTAGTCGACCGCGGTTCGTGTCCCGGACCCGGTGGCTTAAACTCACACCGGGCGCGTGTGCGTGCATGCCCAAGATCCTGAGAGGAGAATGGAGGAGAAGGGATTGTGGTGTGGCCATCCCCCCTGGGGGGTGATTTCTCGCTTTCTATCTCTCGGTCTCTCTCTGTCTGGCAAGCGCACGCGCCCTATAGCAAAAAAAAAAACTCTTTAAAAAAAAAAAAAAGATATGAAGCCTCTAAGGTGCCGTAAAGGCTTGAGGTCATGCCTTGGACCTCGTCTACTTCCTGAACTGTGGAAGTTGGCCTAGAGCTTATGGGCCTCGTTGTGGCTATGGAGAGGGTGGAGATCGAGCTGTCTGTGGTTTCCACTCTTTGAGGAACCCCCCTTTCTTCGAGAGAAACCTCTGAGCAGTTCTCCTTAACAACTGCTTGTCATATTAAACAGCAGTGCCTGGCCGGGATAGCCAAGGTGCACCAGCTGGGCCCAGCCTACTGTCTCTTTGACATTGACCTTGAGTGAGGTGAGGAAAAGCCCTAGCCTTGTGAACCAGGATTTTTCGGAGGTTGGAGCTCCAGACTGGCTGCAAACTGATAAGGCCTCTGGAGGTGGGCCAGCCTTGCAGGTGCCAGACTTCCTTCGGCTTCCCGCATCCCTGGCACAGGCTGTAGGGAGAGCACTTTCTCTCCCACCGGTCGGGCAATGCAGGGCCACCTATTAGGACGTTCCCAGTGAATGGCCCAGGCTGGGATGTTTGATGGGACGTGCTTATTACTGACTGTGGCCTCCAGGTGGCATGGTGGTTCAGATGCTGGAGTCCCACATAATCGACCACGGTTTATGTCTCAGACCTGGTGGCTCGAAAATCATGCCAGGAGTATGTGCATGCATGAAGAAGAGAATGGAAAAGGAGTATGGTCACACACAACACACACCCCGGGGGGTGGGGGATGATTTCGCACTTTCCCTCTCACTCTCTCTGTCTCTCTTTTTCTGGCAAGTGCATGTGGCTTATGGTAAAAAATATTTTAAAAAAAATGAGGAGGACTGAGATGTGAGTACGGTGTGGCCAGGTGCATAAACTCATGCCTTCTGGAGGGCTTTAAGTAGGTCGGGCAGTTGAGGCAGGCTTTTTAGGTTTGTGATGGTAGAAATGAGTGGTTGTTTTGTTTTAAATTTCTTTTGAGAGAGAGAGATGGACATACAGACTGACAGACAGAAGGACAGGCACTCCCAACAGGGTCTTCATGCTGTGATCCACACACCACTTTGGCCAGTCCCAAATTATGTGTATACACATGTTCAGAGAGGTCTTAGGGCACGAACCTGGAACCTTCCCACGTGGTCAGTGTTGCAGAACATCATGTTACTCCTGCACCACTGTCCAGCCCCAGAAATGCGTATTTTCTTCAGTCATCATGAAACAGTACAGAAAAAGCATTTTAAGTATTTTTAAGGGCTCTAATTTTTTTAAAGAAATTTTTAATTTAACTTTATCATAATCATCATTATTGTTTTCCAGTTTGATTGAAGAGAGACAGAGAGAGAGAGGGAAAGTGAGAAAGCAAGCCACCAGGTCTGGGACTTGAACCATGGTCCACCATGTGGGAGTCTAGCACCTTTAACCACCATGCCACTGCCAGCTCCAAGGGCTTTAATTTTATTGATGCATTCTTTTTTTTTTAATTTTTGAGAGGTTTTTGCTATAGGGCGCGTGTGCTCGCCAGACAGAGACAGACCGAGACAGAGAGACAGAAAGCGAGAAATCACCCCCTAGGGGGAATGGCCTTGCCGCAATCCCTTCTCCTCTCGGGATCTTGGGCACGCACGCACACGTGCCCGGCGTGAGTTTAAGCCACCGGGTCCGGGACTCGAACCGTGGTTGACTATGTGGGAGTCCAGCGACATAGCCATTACGCTGGTCCCAATTTTATCGATACATTCTTAAATACATGTCCTCTGTCTGCCTAAGTCACCATTGTCTATTTCTCCCTCAGTTCACAGATGATACCTGTTCACTTTTTGTGCTGCGCTCTGCTCACGTTATCACGGGCAGACAATAAGACTCTGTTAAGAAACGTGGTATTTTATTGAGCAGAACAGACAAGTATTTGCGTAAGTGATAAATTAGTTAACCAGATTATGTAAATCATAGGAATAGAAATTCTTTAACCAACTGAATGTATATTTAAGTTAAATACATATTCAATAGTGAGAATATTTACTTGTTATTGCCAGACATATTACAAAGACTTCTCAGTCAGGCAGAGTGGAATTTTAAATTTAAAACCTGGTTTGAAGCCTAAGATAATAAATAGATTTTGCATTTTAAAATTTTCAGTTCCCCAGGAAAGATTTTAAATGTAGATAGTATTTTCTCACAATTTCAGGGGCGACAGTTGAGATTTATGATTTTTGTTAACAGAAACTTTTGGGTGATTATGGTTGAAAGGCCTGATCATTCTGACCTTTTCATTTCAGTTCTCTGGCTTCATATTATACAGTGTTTCCTTCGCTGGAAATGTCTGTGTTTAGTGTTTGAAATGTGCCCATTTTCTGTCCTATGTCTGTTATCAGTGTCACTCTCCTCCCCTGCGCCTCCGGTTTTCATGACCCTCTCTATAATGGCTTTCTATGAACCTTCCTGTTTGAGCTCTTCTGTTGAAGAATTGTAATGGTAGTGGGATTAAAATGACCTTCACTCCTTTGCCATTTTCTTTTGAAAATATTTTATAGTGCTCTCTTTGTGCAAGGTTATTTTGCATTGATCGAGGAACAATGACTGTACATGCCCTTTATAATGGATTCTGTATTGTACGTCTGCATCATCGTAGTCAGTGGGAACACTGAAAAACTCTTTTTTCTTAGACCGTTCTTTTTAGAGTTACAGTCATTAAAAATCAATATTCTGAGAAGCTCCCACCTCCAAGTCTTTAACCCTGTTTCTGTTTATCGTGTACCTTTTTCTGTCTCTCATACATATTAGAAGCAAAATCAAGATTGATGGATGGGACACTTGCAGAGTTCATTTCCTCTCAGCCAGCTAATAGACAGATAACAAGCATCTTATGGTATCTCAAGTATCAATAGATCTATGAACTATTGTTTCTGCTGTTTTATTTTTTTACATTGAGGAGTTCTGAAGCTAGTTCTTGACTTCAGAATACTGGTTACAAGTGCTCTGAACATACAGGCATTGCCTCCCACCACCCCCTACACCTGCCCGTCCATGCCCAGCCCTCCCTGAGAGCAGAGACCTGACACACACACATGGCAGGACCTTTGCTCCCAGAGCCTTGCATTTCTGGAGGCATTATGGGAACTCCCAGTCCTGCCCCGGCTGTCCTGGTGACCTCTGATACAGCTAGGTTCCCCACAGCAGTACCTGTTCTTGCTTCCAAGGGATGATCTGCAGAACCCTTAACTTTAGTGATCTGTGAGAACCAGAACCCTTGACCCTACTAATCCTGGAAAAACCTGCTTCAATTCTCAACAGCAAAGAGCAACCCTTGGAGTCTTTGAGCAGCTGAAACCAATGCTAAGGACATTGATTGGGCTTCATAATGTGCTTTCAATGGAAATGGAATTATAAGTAGGAGGTAGGTCCTGTTCGTGTTTTTGTTAATCTTCCTCATGGTAAAGTGGGCTTCCCAGGGTGGGCTTGAGACCTTTCTGCCTCTATCAGTGGACAGTGCATTTTGGGTTCCAGATTCATAAATACAGCAGTCATTATTTGCACTATAGTCCGTTCATTGTCTGTAGATAACCGAATGAATTTCCTCCCAGCCATGAAGGTATTAGACTTGCTACCTTCTTTTGTTTTCAGTATTTCTTCTTTCCCTCCTGCCATACAGAAGTAATACCAACCCTGGGAACCAGCAGTTAGCGTAATGGCTATGTCACTGGACTCCCACGTAGTCGACCACGGTTCACGTCCTGGACCCGGTGGCTTAAAACTCATGTCGGGCGCGTGTGCATGTGTGCCCAAGATCCCGAGAGAATGGAGGAGAAGGGATTGCGGCGTGGGGGGGGGTGGTGGTGATTTCTCGCTTTCTATCTCTCTGTCTCTCTCTGTCTGTCTGGTGAGTGCACGCACCCTATAGCGAAAACCTCTCCAAAAAAAATGCCAACTCTCTGAGTCAAAGAAGGAGAAAAACGCCTTCTTTGCATCTGAAGTCTGATTGTGTCTGTGCATTCGTGATCGTTGTGCAGAAGCCATTTTGCATTCTCTTTTTTAAACTGAACGTCATAACTAGTTGAACTTTCTACGTTGCATCATTCCGTGTCTGTGATTTTTGAGTGTCCTCTTCTAGGCAGCAAATGCACCACCGTGTGAGCCCATCACATTTCTCTGGGTGTCCTGAATTGAAATGAATGGAAATAACACTACACAGAACACCTTTGTGCTTATGGCCTTTTCTACCCTTGGGTTGTTCCCAGCACTTAATTATAAATGGTAGGGACCAGCAGATGGCGTAATGGTTATATTGCTGGACTCCCACGGAGTTGACCACGGTCAAGTCCTGGACCCAGCAGCTTAAAATCATACTGGGTACATGCGCATGCATGCCCAACATTCTGAGAGGAGAATGGAGGAGAAGGGATTGTGGCGTGACCATGCCCTGCCCTCCCACCCCTGGTGTGATTTCTCGCTTTCTGTCCCTCTGGCGAGCACATGCACCCTATAGCAAAAAATCTCCCTCTCTTAAAAAAATGTCAAATTACAGGGAGCCAACAGTATTTATGGTATTGGTGCATATTGACTTACATAGTTGTTGTATCAGATTTCCCCCGACACCAGCAATTGGAGTTGACTTGTTAATTCTACTTTCAAAAAATTCATCTCTGAGGCTACCCACATGGCATAGTGGTTAAGCGCTATGTTTTGAGAGCCAGATCTTTCATGGCTAAGTGTAGTTCCAATCCCTGACCTAGTGCTTGAAAAACACACCAGGCTCATATGCAAACATGTTCCAGATCCTGATGGCATGGTGAAATGGAGGGAAAAGGATTGTGATGTAACCACATCCCATGATGGGTTCTCTCTCACTGCAAGCCCACATGCTTTCTAGCAATTAAAAAAAGAAAGGGTCAGCTCCATGGTCTGATGGTTAAGGCAGCTGGATCCCACATAGCCCAACACCATGATTCAAATCCTGGGTCTGGTGGTTTGAGAAATACGCTAGGTGTGTGTGTGCATGTGTGCCACGAATCCCAGGAGAAGGAGACATGAAGAAGAAAGGATAGTGGTGTGGCCATTTCCCATAGAGGGTGCTTTCTCCCGCTCCCTCTCTCTGTCTCTTTGTCTCTCTGTCTCTCTCTCTCTGAGTGCGTATGCCCTCTGGCACTTGGCAAAATTAAAAAAAATGTAATCTCCAAAAATATTTCATTTGCCATTAAAAAAAAATTGACAGTAGGCAGATGTCTTAAACTAACAGGAGAAGTGGGAAAGTTAGAGAAATTTACCCATACAAGCAAGTGATAAGAAAGGAGTCGGTCTCTAATTTTAAATTGGTATTTTATCATGTGAAACAGATTGTATGAGACATCTGGGTTTCTCCGATCCCTTACGTGAGCAACAGGTTGTCCATGTGCCACAAAATCATGTCTCTGTCTGTATCTGGGCTCAGCAACCTTTCTCAAGTAAGCGCCATGCGGTACGCCTTCGTCTTCTGATAATTATGGTTCTGTGTCACCAGAAAACCAGACTCATCCTACACATGTGTATTTCCCCAAGAGGAAGCAGCTAGCTGACTTCTGTATTTAGAGCAACCTGTCAGTGAGGGGGCTCTTCAACTACAGAGCGATGTGATCTTCCGCCTTTGGAATATGCCTGTTAAATTTCCTCCTGGTATTTTTTTTTTTTCCTGTTAGTGTTTTGTCATCCAAAAATATGATTTGCATGCCATGAAAGCCTTCTGTGAAGCAATTAATAAAAGCTATCTGGTCAGTACACAATGGGGCCTTTTTCTGGAACTCAGTTTTAGGGAGGTGTTCTTTAATTATTCCAACTCTTTGGGCAACCCGCCAGAGCAGTGCCAGGTTCCCCAGCCTGTCTTTAAATGCCTTACAGAAACCCAGAGATGATGGTTTCCTGCTCTCCCTGCCTAGAAATCTGACAAAGACAGAAAGGAGGTGATTGTGGCTTGATTTGTTCTTAATGAAGCCATTTTCGCTTCTGGTGATCATCGCTTCCTTTTCAAAATCCTTTTATTTATAATGATCTATTTGGACAAGTACTTCCTTAGCAGGACATTTTAATTTCTGCAACTACATAAAATTAATGTATTCTTTAGTTCACTGCCAGCTTAGTTTCTAGAAGGATTTTCTACCTCTTTGTCATGCTCTATAAAGTCTTCTTTGTGGGTTTTTATATGAGAAAATCTGTATAAGAAGTTAAAGAAGATTGTCTTTGCCACTAGGTCGGCTCCTCCTGAACCGTAACAGAGTTCTCCTCCCCTTTACCTGCATCTTCTTTGAAATTAGCCATGGTTGATTTTCAGATCCATCAAGATCGTTCATTACAATGTAAAGTTCTATAGAAATAGTTAATGTTGAGATGGTCTTTTTGAAAATAGCGGTCATCATACATGTTAGAACTGTATGGGGTTTTGACTTTGAAACTTCTTTTTGTTCCACGCGCAGTTGAAGTTCTGTAACATTCTGTCATAAGAAGTCTTAGTCCATTTTTGCACTGCTAACAGAAATACCTGAGCCTGGGTCATTTTATAAAGAAGATAAAGTTTTATTTACAAAACTCATGGGTCTGCTGGCTGGCAAGCCCAAAGGTCTGGGCCTACCACATAGCTGAGGCAGGTGCCGACAGATGGGCTCGCCCTTCCTCTCTAGCTCTTTCTGTTCTATAGCATATAGCAACGAGCTCTCATGAGAACTAACCTAGCTCTTCTTTCGAGATCTGAAACTCACTGGGTCTTGCAAGGCAGCATTAATCTATTTATGAGACTGCTGCCCCCATGATGTGATCACCAAGAGCCAATCACTGCCCACTAGGCCTCACCCTGGGACACCGCGAAGGAACTGCGTTTTCATTTTCCACCTTTACAGTACGGACAGTACCATCCAGCCTCAACACACGAGTTTCTGGGGAACGGATTCGAACTATCACACAGGCTAATTTTTGTGTCTAAGCAAAATTATTATTTGAAAAGCTGGAGTATAATACAAGAAGACATGTTCCTTACTTGCCATGTCTTTCTTCTTCTTCTTTTAATAATTATTTTATTTTTATTTATTATTATTTTTTAATTTGACCAGAGAGAGAGCGAGAGAAGGAAAACAAGAAAACATGCCACAAGGTCTGGGACTCAAGCCACAGTCAACTATGTGGGAGTCCTTAAACACCATGCCACCTGCTGGCCCTTCCTTCCTTCCTTCCTTCCTTCCTTCCTTCCAGACAAGTTCTGGCCATATTGTGATCCTCCTGCAAGTGCACGCCACACCTGGCTTTTGCTGTGTTGCCAGACCAGCACTGAGCTTGTAATCCTTCTGCCTCAGCCTCCCAAGTCACTGGGACATCAGGTACACACCAGCGCAACTTTGGGCTGGAGCAGGAAGGAAATCCGGGCCTCCTACCTGATTGCAGCCTGCGGAGCGCAGTGTCTTAGCTGTCCACGCCATCATCGCTGGACCCGTTTGCCCTTTTTTTGTTTTCCTGATATTCTTATGTCTGCACTTAGGTTTTGTACTGCTTGGGTTTGTGTTTCCTTGACTAATGGCTTGTTAGACTGGTGGTGCCTTCTGGATATTGGCTGCTGCCTGTCTGGCCTCGGGCTCCATCTGGAAAACAGAGATAGTGGGGCCGGGGAGGAGCAGGGAGAGCCTCTGCATGAAGGCTCAGGACGGTGCCTGGTGCTCGGTGCTTGCCCCCTCTGGGCTCTCCAGCTTTTCCCAGCCTCTCTGGGCCATTTTCTCCTCCAGGCACCAGCCCCCTGTGGTTGCCATGTCGAATTGTGAGGATTAAATTAAGTCGTGCAGATAGGAGCTTAATGAATGGCCCTGGTACTTAGGGCGTGTTGCACGAGACAAAGTGATTTGAGTGGACAAGTTTATTTCTCAACAGGTACAGACTTAACCTGTGCATCGATGCCTCGCTGCACACTGTGACTTGTCCCTTTCACCAGAAAGAGATCTGGGACGGAGTCCCCAGCTCCACTCACTGTCACCTTTCCCCTCTAGTGACGTGCAGCCGAGGCTGTGTCCTGGATCTGGCTTTGTCTCTTGTGGTGCCTCCTGGATATGGGCTGCTGCCTGTCTGGCCTCGGGCTCCATCTGGAAAACAGAGATAGTGGGGCCGGGGAGGAGCAGGGAGAGCCTCTGCATGAAGGCTCAGGACGGTGCCTGGTGCTCGGTGCTTGCCCCCTCTGGGCTCTCCAGCTTTTCCCAGCCTCTCTGGGCCATTTTCTCCTCCAGGCACCAGCCCCCTGTGGTTGCCATGTCGAATTGTGAGGATTAAATTAAGTCGTGCAGATAGGAGCTTAATGAATGGCCCTGGTACTTAGGGCGTGTTGCACGAGACAAAGTGATTTGAGTGGACAAGTTTATTTCTCAACAGGTACAGACTTAACCTGTGCATCGATGCCTCGCTGCACACTGTGACTTGTCCCTTTCACCAGAAAGAGATCTGGGACGGAGTCCCCAGCTCCACTCACTGTCACCTTTCCCCTCTAGTGACGTGCAGCCGAGGCTGTGTCCTGGATCTGGCTTTGTCTGCCTTTTCATCGAACAGTGTGTGCGTGGGAGCCGAGCATTTGCTTCAGGAGAGAAAGGATTATCTTCATTGCCCCTGTTTTTTTTTTTTTAATGAATTAATTAATTTTTAAAGGAATTATTTATTTATTATTATGGTTATTTAATTTGACCAGAGAGAGAGAGAAAGGGAAAGTGAAAAAGCAAGCCACCAGCTCCAGGACTCAAACCACAGTCTGTCATGTGGGAGTCTAGCTTCCTAATCACCATGCCACCTGCTGGCCCCTATTTTTAATTTTTTTCAAAATTATTTTTGTCTAGGTCATGTGCATGCATCAGGAAGGGTGGGGAGTGAGAAATCCTCCTCCAACGGGAATGGCCACACTGCAGTCCCTTCTCCTGTTTTCTCCTCTTGGGATTTTGGGCATGCACACATATGCACCCTCCTTGTTTTTCAGGTTGCTGGGCCAGGGACTGGAACCACACCATCGGTCATGTGGTATCCAGCTGCCTTAACCTCCATGCTGTCTGCTGGTTTGGATTTTATCTTTACTTTGCTTATTGGTGGCCGCTGTGTGTCTCTGCGTGTTATGTGCGGCTCTACAGTTGTAAACTACTTTCGAGGGCAGTGGCTTTGCCTGTGTTGTTACCTATCCCTCAGGAAGGGCTTCCAGAGCATGAGCGGAGCCTATTGAGCACACCAGGCCGTGGGCTCTGTGGACTTACCTGCCGCTCAGCGTTTGCTTGGAGGTACCGACTGCAGAGAGCGTTGATGACAGGTCTTTGCTAATGAAATACGAAAGGTTTTAAGACACGTAAAAAATTCTTAGTCTAGAGCCATAAAAGGACAGTCTCTCATACTCCTTACAAGTGTAACAGTAATAAAGGAAGTATTTTGATTAGTTGATGGATTCTCTCCTTTGGCGCCTCCATAGCTCACCTGGGTGATTTGCCCATTCCCTTGATTGGCACGTTTGTGCTGGAGCAGGCAAGAGGGCTGGGGAGCCCTCGTGATTGCATCTAAAACGACTGAGTCATGAGGTCCCTGCATGGTCGGGAAGCTGACAGTGTAAGGATCGTTCTGTGCAGGAGTGCCCACGGCGTGCTGGTTGAGACTGGGCACTCTGGCACCAGCCTGTCTGCCTCTGGTCGTGTGTCTGCCCCTTACTGACGAGGCAACCAGGGGTAAGTCGACCTCATCTTTTGTGTCTCAGTTTCTTCATCTGTAAAAAGAGGTCAGTGACACAGTCCACCCAAAGGTGGTTGTGAGGATTCCATCAACTACTATTTAGCCAGCTCCTAGAACGGCCGTGTAGAAAGCGTTTGATAAGTGTTGGTTAAATTAAAATAAGACTTGTATATTTCCCCCCACATTCTGGGAATGAGAAGTCTCACACCCAGGGATGGTTAAGTTGATTTCACAGAATATTCAAAGCATCAGCAATGAGGATTCCAGCTGTTTCCAGCTAGTGACCGACTCTCTTTCCCCTATCAGGACAACTGTAGTTTGGTGGGTGACCTAACTTTAGCACCTAAAGCGGTTTCCCTCCCTTTCAGCAACAATGTGCTGTTCATAATCAGTGATTTTTAAGAAGATTTATTTAATTTTAGTTGTTATTATTTATTTTTTAATTTGACCAGAGAGCGAAAGTGAGAAAGCAAGCTGCCAGGTCTGGGACTTGAACCATAGTCTGCCATGTGGGAGTCCAGCGCCTTAACGACCATGCCACCTGCCAGGCTCCATATCATTCATTTTTAAAGTAGAAGGGGCTGGTAGGTGGTGTGGTGGTAAAGGCAGATAGATCCCACATGGCTGATGGCCCAGTTCAAGTCCTGGACCTGGCAACTTGGAAAATCCACCAGGCAGGTGTGAGGGCCTGCTCAAAATCCTAACAGGAGAATGGAGAAGGGATTGCTGCGTGGCCCTAGTGGGGAGAGGTGGTGATTTCTCACTTTCCCCTCTCTTTGGCTTTCTCTGTCTCTCTCCTGTGAGTGCATGTACCCTATAGCAAAAATTAAAAAAAAAAAAAGCAACATTGTTTAATTAAATACGTTCCCTAACAACTAAGCTAGCATTTAAACTTTCCCATTTTTCACAGGGGGTTTTACTTTTTTATTAGATACTTTTATTCCTTGACATTTCACTATTACAATGAATGATTAATTCTGGGGGAAGTGTTCCAGGGCCTGATACCCTTTACATTTGGCTTATGATAATATTGCGTAGTTTATTTCTGGAATAATATTGAAGCTGTTAGAGAATTTAATAGTCTCTCCTGTAACGGCCTAATAGAAACTGCTCTCCTTTGCTCACCTTGAAGAGAAGATTTTTCATTTAGAATTCACTGGGTTTGGGAAGCACTAGGAAATGCTTGCTTTCTTTTCAACATTGTGTAAAATCCTGCCATTACTCACTACAGAATAGAATGTCAGTGGGTTGTTACACAGGATACCGGGCATGTGGAAAATTTGGCCTTTCTCTTTTTTGTTTTGTGTGTTTTTAATTGCCACAGGGCATTTGTGCTGCCAGAGAGACAGAGAGAGAGGAAGGGGGAGAATGCAGCCTCCAGTGGGCATGGTCATGCCACAGTCCCTTCTCCATCTCTCCATTTAGGGCATGCATGCACATAATCCTGGCATGTTTTTTAAGCTGTCTGGGCTGGGATTTGAACCATGGTTGGCCATGTGAGATCTGGTTTCCTTAACCACTGGGCTATGGGACCAGCCCTTTTAGCATTTCTATCTTTTTTAAGTTTTTTGACATAGGGCATGTATGCTTGCCAAGAGAGATAGAGAATGACCGAGGGAAAGCGAAAAATCACCCCAAAGGGGGTTGGCCATGCCACAGTCCCTTCTCCTCCATTCTTTTCTCAGGATTTTAGACACACATGCACATGCAACTGGCATGATTTTCAAACAGCCAAGGGTTAAAATTCTGGGTCAGGCTGAACATGACAGGTGCATTCATGATCCTGGGTGGCTGGAGGGCTATGGGCAGGCTGGGACTCACCCATTAGAAGTCTCTGTTTATCCCTTTCCCTCTGTTGAGAAATAAATGAATATACATAAAAATATAAAAATAAGTCACGTAGGAAACTTAAATATGTATTGCTTTATGAACGAAGCTTTTTTTAAAAATTAATTAATTAATTAATTAATTAATTTTAATTTGACCAGACAGGGACAGAGAGAGAGAGAATGAGTGAGAAAGCAACCCACCAGGTCCAGGACTTGAACTACAGTCACCCATGGGGAGTCTAGCGCCCTCAACCACCTTGCCCTCTGCCAGCCCCAAATGAAGCTGTTCTAAAAGGCTATGTTCTATACAATGCCAACTGCATGACATCCTGGAGAAGGAATTATGGAAATGTCAAAAAGATAGTGTCTGGGGATGGGGAGGTGGAAGAGGGAGGGATCAAAGATGGAAAACAGGAGATTTCAAGGCAATGAGACTCTTCCAAACACTTCCATACTCAATGGTGGATACGTGACATCACACAGTTGTCAGCAGCGGCAGAATGTACCATCCTACACCTGAACCCCAACTCTGGACTCTGGGTAGCAATAGTGTTTCAGTCTTGGTTCATCTATTGTAGCATGCTCCACACTAATGCAAGATGCTAAAAATGGGGAGGCTGGGGAACCAGCAGTTAGTGTAATGGCTATGTCGCTGGACTCCCATGTAGTCGACCGCAGTTCTCGTCCCGGACCCGGTGGCTTAAAACTCACGCCGGGCGCGTGTGCGTGCGTGCCCAAGATCCCGAGAGGAGAATGGAGAAGGGATTGCGGCGTGACCATCCCCTCTGGGGGGATGATTTCTCGCTTTCTGTTTCTCTGTCTCTCTCTGTCTGTCTGGCGAGTGCACGTGCCCTATAGTGAAAACCTCTAAAAAAAAAAAAAACGGGGAGGCTGTTGGAAAAGGGAGGGTACATGGGAACTCCTTGCACTACATGCTCAGTTTTCTGGTAACATAAAACTGCTCTAAAAAGTGAAGTCAATTGGGACCAGCAGATGGTATAATGTTTACATCGCTGGACTCCCACATAGTCAGCCACAGTTTGAGTCCCAGACCCGGAGGCTTAAAACACGCTGGGTGCATGTGAATTCGTGCCCAAAATCTCAAGAGGAGGATGGAGGAGAAGGGATTGCAGTGTGGCCATCCCTCTGGGTGGGGGGGGGGGTGGTGATTTCTTGCTTTCTGTTTCTCTGTCTCTCTCTCTCAGTCTCACCCTATAGCAAAAAAAAAAAAAAAAAAAAAAAAGCAAGCCCTAGCGAAAACAACAGCAATGACAACAAAAAAACAAACGTTATCATTATCTTTATTATCATATCTTTATCTTTATCATTATCTTTATCATTATCTCTCTAAAAAAAAATGAAGTCAATGGATTTGTGTTTGTTTAACTTGCCAGAGGGAGCACGCACTAGCTGGAGAGAGACAGAAATGAGGAAAGTGAGACAGCACCATGGGGAACGCCATGCTACAGTCCCTTCATTTCTCCCTCCTTTTGGAATTTTGGACGTGCACTCACGCTCACCGGTGTCTTCTCAAGCCTTGGGTGCAGGACTCCAAGTGCATGATGGGCCGTGGGGGTGTGGGATCCAGCTGCCTTAACCCTTAGGCCATGGGCTGGCCCATGTCAATTAATTTTTAAGTAGTCTAGCCTGGTGAATTTGCTGTTGACATTGCTAATAATCAGTCTGGCCGCCGTCTCCACTGGCGGGCAGACTTCTCTCTTCCAGGAGGGACCACTGGGTCACCCCAGCGCTAACAGGTAGACTTGCCCAGTCCTTGTGCCCTGGCATTCACTGTGGCTCAGCGTGGAGCGTTCATGCCCTCGCTTCCTTGGCTGCCTGCTAGGGGTCTACAGAGGATTTCCAGGCCCAGTCTTTTGTAAATCTAGGATTCATCCAGTGAGGAGGAGGGTTTTTGCTAATCCTCTCGAAGTCCTCCTAGGACTGAGCATCTGGGATTCCTTGAAAGTCTGCTTCCCTTTCCTGCCCTGTCAGTATTGGCATGCAGGCCACCTCTGGATGCTCTTTCCGGCCTAGATGTCAACCACTGTCACTGTCACAGTGTCCCCTGACTCATATGTGGGTGGCTTATCTAGTCCCTTTCCTGAGCCTCAGGTGCCTTTTTCAAGAGTAAATGCTTGTCTTCATCCATGACTTGACCTGTGCTCGCTTCCCCAATAGATTATTCATCCCGCCAAGATGGAGCCATATGGTGCCATGGGTCCCAGGGGGCTCTGGGTCCCAGGGGGCTCTGAGCGCAGTTCCTGGAATTTCACAGGCCCTCAGAAATGTCTGCTGGTGGTGACCATCTCAGTTACTGTGACTCTTACGTGAGAGTCTACTTAAACACCGGGTTCTTTCCTAAGATGTTGAGTAAGCAGACCCAGTAGTATAGTATATACTGCACCTTCGTGTGCGCCAGGCAGGCGTGGGTTATATGTGCTCCGTGAGTATTTGGAAAGGCTGCCCAGCGTCTATTACAGAGAGAGGGAGGGAGAGACAGGGAGAGAGGGAGAGAGGGGCTTCCTTCGTGAGTGCGTGAGAATGCCGTGTGTGATGTGAGGAAGCTTGGCTTGGGACCGAGAGCGGCTGAGGCCAGTGTGTCTTGAAGTTGACCACCTTTCCTCCTTGTGCTGTCTCTACCCTGACCGTTTCCTTGGAGGGAGTGTGGTGTGGTGTGGTGGTGTAGGGGGCAGGTGAACTAAGGTTTAAATTTCTCAGTCATCGGGAAATTGACAGGGCTGGCTGTCAATCAGGGCTGGCTCTGTAGCCAAAGTGGTTAAGGGAGCTGGATTCCACAGAGCTGACTATGATTTGAATCCTGGACCAGTGGCTTGAAAAACACACCAGGCACATGTGCATGCACGCCCCAAATCCCAGCAGGATAGAGAAATGGAGAAGGGACTGTAGATGACCACACCCCATTGGGAGGAGCTGTCTTCCCATCCCTCTCCGCCTCTCTCTCTGCTGAGTGCACACACCCTCTGGAAAATACGAAAATTCTAAAGAAATGAACATTATTTAAATATGAATCATGGAGATTTTTTTTTTCTGGTTTCCTGATTTTTCTGCCAGGGTAAACGCCTTCTCTTTCTAGTACCTTTTACCTCTGTATACAGTTTTTATTGTCGATGGCTGTGGTTTTTCCAAAGACAGGGTCTTGCCTCACCGTGATCCTCTCACCTCAGTATTTTGGCTGGCAGCCGCAAGCCACTGCTTTCTTGGTTTTCCCTGGATAAGGTCTCACTGTGTTGTCCAGGCCAGCGTCAAGCTTGTGATCCTGCTGGGATTATAGGCGCACATCACTGAACTTGGCCTCCAAGTTGGACCAGGAATGGGACCCAGGCTGCTCATGCGTTCCAGCCTGTAGGACACAGCATCCTAGCAGCAGACTCCACTGTGGCTGGTCCCAGTCTGTACATTTTGTCTTTGCATACCTGTTTAATGATAGAAAGATACTCTATTGATTCTGGGAAAGGGTCTGCGAAAGGGCACTTAAAAGTGCTATCTTTATTTTTTTTTTTAAAGAATTATTTATTTAATTTTATTTATTCATTCACTTATTTTAGTTTGAGGAGAGAGAGAGAGAGAGATAGCAAGCCACCATGTGCGGGACTTGAACCACAGTCGGCCATGTGGGAGTGTCCACCGCTTTAACCACCACGCCACCTGCTGGTCCCAAAAGTGCTATCTTAATAACAGGGAAACCATGAAGAAAGGGAAGGTCTATGGGAACTGAACCCTGCACTATCTGCTCAATTTTCTGGAAACATAAAACTGCTCTAAAAAATGAAGTCAATTAAGTTTTGTTGAACTTGCCAGAGGGCACATGCATTTACGGAGAGAGGGGACCTGAAAAAGCACTTCCATGGGAATGCCGTGATGTTGCCCCTTCCTCTCCATTTCTCCCTCCTTTTGGGATTTGGGGCACACGTGCACACTGGCCCAGTGTTTTCTCAAGCCGCCGGCTGAGATCTGGAGCTGTGTGGTTGGTTGGTTGCGTGTGGGATCCAGCCGCCTTAACCATCAGGCCACAGCTGGCCCAAGGCTACTTTGAACCATGTAGCTGATGTATTTGCTACATGGTTACATTATTAATAATTAGTTGAGAGCAATGGGGGGGTAAACTGAAAAATTGATCATAAAAGGTATGCTACTTTTCTTGCCAAGAGCGCTTGAAAAATTCAGGCTCGCTCTATATTTAGTCCCCATGTGAAACGTGGGAGAAGGACGTTTCGGTAAAATAATCTAACCAAGTCAGTGAGTGGCTTTTCACAGTTTTTTTGGGAGAGATTTTTGCTGTAGGGCACATCCGCTCACCAGAGAAACAGTGAGAAATCAACTAACCCCCCCCACCCCCAGCCCCAGGGGATGGCCATACTGCCATCCCTTCTCCTCCATTCTCCTCTCGGGGTTTTGGGCACGCATGCACAGGCATCTGGCGTGAGTTTTGAGCCACTCGGTCCGGAACTTGAACCGCGGTTGACTATGTAGGAGTCTAGCAAT
Organism: Tupaia belangeri chinensis; assembly: GCF_000334495.1. Lineage (NCBI taxonomy): Eukaryota > Metazoa > Chordata > Mammalia > Scandentia > Tupaiidae > Tupaia > Tupaia belangeri. Next base: position 6,574,356 of record NW_006159515.1, on the reverse strand, counting down.
GTAACCAACACACCATCTCCTGGCCCCTTGATACAGTTATTTTAGCAATCCTCTACAATCCTTGGAAGCAGAGCGCTGGTTCTCAAACTAGAGCCTGCGTCAGACTCACAGGAAGGCTTGGGAAACCCAGGCCCACTGTGCTCCCACTTCCTGATTTGGGGGCCCTGGCCAAGATCAAGCATCTGCGTTTCTCCCCAGGTGACAGTGATGCTGTCAATGCACAAGCACGCTGGAAGACCCACTGCGTAGGTGGGATAAGGTCTCAACGTGAGACCTTAACCATTTTCAAAAAATAGAAAATGACTTCCAGAGGGGATACATGACTGGTCTGATGTCCTCCCAGTTCCTGGGCCCAGGACCCCCAGGTTGAGCCCAAATGTGTCTCTTGCACCAAAACAAGAGAAGTAGGTGCCAGCAGGTGGCATAGTGGTTAAGGCTCTGGACTCTCACACTGTTGACTGAAGTTCGAGTCCTGGGCTCTGTGACTTGAAATTCACACCAGGTGCATGTGCATGCATGCCCAAAATCCCAAGAGGAGAACAGAGGGGAAGGAACTGCAGTGTGACCATCCCGTCCGGGTGGGATGGGGTGGGTGAGGATGATTTCTCACTTCTGTCTCTTCGTCCATCCTGGCGAGTGCATGTGCCCTATAGCAAAGATCTCTCAAAAACAAAAACAAGAGAAATGATGCCATGCTTCAAGGAAAACAAGGTAGCCCTTCTCTGTCCCTGGGACTTGTCCCCCTCAGGAAAAAGAGGAGAAAGGTCTTGAAAACACTTGAAATATAAGCTAGATTCAAGCAAAATCCCAGGGAAGATAGTCAGGAGATTTCTGTTTTTGTTTTTCCCCCTGGGGAGTAGATAAGGAAAGGATTCCTGGAGGAGGTGACATTGGAGTTGGGTAGAGCAGAAAGTATTTCAGGAGGAAGAAGCAGAGTAAGCAAAGCTCAGCACCAGGGAAATGCAGGCCCTTCAAACAGCAGAGGCAAGCCGGCCAAGGAACAGGTTAGTTAGAAGGGGCTATCTTGGCAGACTGCTGAAATGTCCGGCTGGGAATTTTCACGTTTGATTTGGTACTGATTGGACTCTTTTTCTTTTTAATAAGTTAGAAATGGGATGTGGATAAAACAATGTTTGAAATAACCTCTGTGAAAATGATAAAAACAAGAACATTTCTGTTTTGTTCTGAGTTTCTCTTGGGGTACTTTGCAGAGATTTGTGGGGGGGGGGGGGGGAGGTATGGAAGACAGGCTGTTTACATTTTTTGTTTTTTGATTTGTTTCTTTTTTACTGTGATTGAGCAGGAAGGCAGTACCGAAATCGACTTACTGTCTGCTGTTACTTCTCGTTTTTTTTACTTGGCTGGCGAACTCGGGGCCTCCTTGCAGACAGTTCATACCCTGCCCTCCTTTTCCCAAGTGATCAAACGGGCCGAACAATCCCTCCCCTGTCCGGAGTGTCTGGCTGATGTAAGACAGTGGGTCTGCACTCGTTTCTCTTGCTCAGAGGCTTTTCGGAAATAAGCAAACCTATCTGTACAGATAGCTGTTTCTGAACTTTGTTAAACCCCTTAGCACGGCCCCTGTGAAAAGCCAGGCTGAGTGCTTGTGCTCCTGCGGGGTGGGTGGGCACTGGGCTGCTTTATCTCCTCTCTCCCTCCTCCTTCTCAGGGGTCAGCTCCTGGCCTGGGGCTCCCCAGAGACCTGAGCACAAGGTGCCTTTGTCATGGGACAGGTTCTGGCTCCCTTGCCCTTTGCTCCCTGGGATTCTGATATGCCTAACGCTCATCCCCACAAAATGGCAAATGCACTCTTTTGTCCTAGGAGGGTGGTACTTGGAAGTGTTTTGGGGTCTCCAGACCCAGCCTTTTAGCTTCCTGCAAATCTGCCTATTGGGCTTCGCCTATAAATAACAATTTTCTATGTTTTTTTTTTTTTTTTTTTCCTGAACCTGGAATGTAGCTTATATTTAAAACTGGAAAGGGAGAGGAACTCTTACAAATATTCGATTAACGGAAAAAAAAGTTGTTTTGATTGACGGTTGTCTCCCTTGCCAGGTGTGATTTTCAAGCCACTGGGTCCAGGACTGGGAGTCCAGCCGCCTCAACCAGCACTCTACCTGCCAAACCTTGCCACTGGGATTTCGCCTTACTAGATTGTGCTCTAAGAGGCTGAAGTAGTTACTGGATTATGTGCTCTTTTTTTTTTTTTTTTTTTTTGGAGAGATTTTTGCTATAGGGCGCGTGCGCTTGCCAGAAAGACAGAGAGAAAGTGAGAAATCACCTCCCAGGGTGGATGGCCACACCACAATCCTTTCTCCATTCTCCTTTCGGAATCTTGGGCACGTGCGCACATGCACCTGGCATGAGTTTAAGCCACCGGGTCCGGGACTTGAACCATGGTTGGCTACATGGGAGTCCAGTGATACAGCCATTAGGCCATCTGCTGGTCCCTGGATTATGTGCTTTTAATAATGAAATTTTAAAAATTGTTTAATTACTGGGACCAGCAGGTGGCATGGTGTTTAAGGTTCTAGACTACCACATGGTTGACTGTGGTTCAAATCCTGTACTTGGTGATTTCCTTTCTCATTTTCTCTGTCTCTTTCTCTCTCTGGTGAGTGCCCATGCCCTGTAGCAAATTTAAAATAATAATAATAATAATGATAAATAAAATTAAATAAGTAATTATTTTAAAAATGGTCTAATTACTTCTCCATAGGTAATGCATATGTATGGCATGGATCAAAAAGCTCTCATGAAATAGGGAGAAGCAGGGCCGTGTCTTCCTCTTGTCCATTACTAGGCCAGGGGCCAGAGGAGGCATCTGCCTCACCAGGCACTTGCCTGTGCTTTCTGTGTTCACAGGAGCGTTCATGTATGTGCCAGGATTTGACCTACTTAAATATCCAAGTCAAATTCTTCGGTACATTCACAGAGTCGTGTGACCAGCACCACAGTGTAGTGTCAGAACACCTCACCCTAAACACTTCCACTCCTTGTGCCCTGCCAGTCTCTGCTCCTGTCTGAACCTCAGACAATTGCTCTCTGATATTTATCCTCCAGATAAAACGTTTTCTAGATAGTTTATATAAACAGCATCATATGCTAATGCAGTCTTTTGCATCTGGCTTCGTTCACTTAGCAAATGTTTCTGAGGTCCACCCTCATTGTAGCATGGATCAGTATTTTGGAGCTTTTCTTCTTTTATTGTTGCTACTTATTACTCCCTGGTGTGGCTCTATCACATTGTGTTTATGAACAGTTGATGAACATTTGGGCTGTGTCTGCTTGGCTGTTTTCTGGCTATGAACATCCTGCATTTGTGTGGATATATGCTTCCATTTATCTTTAGGGAGGTACCTCCAAGTAGAATTGCTGGGTCGGGAGGAGAAAGCTTTGCAGGATTCTAGGCTAAATTTATGATTAAACTTTATGAAACTGTCAAAATGTTCTCAAGAGTTTTTGCACCATTTTATATTCCATCCGGCCATCAACAGTGGCTGAGTGAGTTTCGTTCTTTCTCTTTCTTTCTCTCTCTCTTTCTTTCTCTCTCTTTCTTTCTTTCTTTCTTTCTTTCTTTCTTTCTTTCTTTCTTTCTTTCTTTCTTTCTTTCTTTCTTCTTTCTTTCTCTAAGTTTATTTCTTTCATGACTAATAAAAACAGAGGAGGAGATAGCATCTCCAACAAGGTCTTGGTGCCATGATCTACCCCCAGCCTGAGCCAGCCCCAGATCACAGGCGTGCATGTGCCCAGTGTGCTCGGGGAAGTCTCCAGGTGTGAACCTTAAACCTTCCCCTGTGGCTCAGCCCTTAGAACATTTTACAGCTTTGCCATCTGTGGGCCCCATATATATTTTTTCCCT
>NW_006159515.1:6533295-6570472 GCF_000334495.1 Tupaia belangeri chinensis | reverse complement strand
GACAGAGAGAGAGGCAGAGGAAGAGGGATAGGCAAAAAAACACCGCCCAGTGGAGCGTGACCTTGCTGCATTGCCTTCTCCTCCATTTCTCTATCCTGTCAGGTTTGGGAGCCTGCGTGCACATGTATCTGGTGTGTCTTTCAAGCAGCCAGGGCCAATTCCAACAGTGTTATGGAATCTGGCTCTCTTAACCACTAGGCTATGGACCAGCCCCATCCCCCAGTATTCTTCATAATACTTATTACTGTCTGGTTCTTAATCATAGCCATATAGTGGTTGTGAAATATTAACTCATTGTGGATGTAATTTGCATTTCATAATGTCTAGTGATGATGTACATCTTTTCATGTGCTTATTAACCATCAATGTGTCTTTAGAGATTGAAATTCTTCCTATTACCAAAAAAATAATCTTATCATTAATCAGTTTTAAAACATGAGGTAACAGCTAACCTACAGTGCCTCTCACTGTTTCTATTGTTTTTTCTCCCAGTTTCTTAGTTGCACTATTTCTGCATTTTCAAGCATTACAAGATTCTGCCGCCATTATAATTATTTTATCCTTCCTATTATAATATAAATGAATTTAAAGTTGAGGAATAATTTGTTTTTATTCTTTTACTACTTACCACTTTTGCTAAAGTTTATCTGGTAGTAGTTTCTTCAAGAAAAGCTTTGGGTAACAGTTTTCTGAATTCTTGTGTATTTAGAATATTTGACTATTATGCTTGAGTGGAACTTTGTCTGGGTTGAAAGTTTTTAGTATTTTGTATTTCTTTGAGGGCCCTTTGAGCTTGTGAGCCTTGACTATTGTTTTAGAGAAGTATGAATCTTTGGTCCCCTCATATTTTATTAGGATTTTTGGCTAGGTGCCCATATAATTCCTCTTTAATTTTGAAGATCATGGATAACTCAGGAGATATCTTGGTTGAGTGGAACTTTGTCTGGGTTGAAAGTTTTTAGTATTTTGTATTTCTTTGAGGGCCCTTTGAGCTTGTGAGCCTTGACTATTGTTTTAGAGAAGTATGAATCTTTGGTCCCCTCATATTTTATTAGGATTTTTGGCTAGGTGCCCATATAATTCCTCTTTAATTTTGAAGATCATGGATAACTCAGGAGATACCTTGGTTGTTATCATTTTATAGTAGCTATTCCTTAGAATGGGTATCTTTATTTATTATGGAAAAATCATCTTTTATTTCTGGAATGCCTGAATTATGCCTTGAATTTCTGAATTATATATTGAATTATTTTTTCTTATTCCATTCTTTATTATTTTTTTTAGAGACACCAATTGTAGGTATGTTGGATCACCTCTGTCTTTTATACCCTTTTCCCTCACTGCTTTAAGTACTTCACTTTTCTCAGCCTTTCCTCCCAGGGCCCTAATAATTTCACTAGGACACATTTCTGTTTAGTGACTTTAATGACTTCTGTATTTAGTGATATTATTTTCTATTCTTCTATCCCCTCCCCCTTATGTTTTGTTTTTCTGCTGAGGTCATCTCATAGCATTCCTGAACTTTTATAAGTCTTAGAATTTGGTTTATGAGATCAGTTATTTCATTACATTTTGTTAATTTATTGCATATACCATATCTTTGGTGAGTTTTCATTCATTTCTTTTTTTCTTTTCTCATAGCACTTTTGTTAAGGTCCTTTTTTGTTTCTTTAATTTTTTTTTTAACTAGGTAAGTTCTTTGTGAATTAGCTATTTGCAGGAGCCTTATGAGGGCCAGCAAATGAAGCCATATCCCATACTAATAGGAATTCTCATGACCAGAGAGAGCGTGTGTGTGTGTGCATGTGTGTGTGCATGTGTATGTGTGTGTATATGTGTGTAAGGGGTGGAATCCTCTCAGCTTTGCTTTTTTCTTGCTCTCTGGACCTTGGTGATGATCATGGTTGGTGCTCCTAGTATAATCTCTGTCTTCCTCACCTTGCCTCAGCAATAGACTGCTCCCTGCAAATATGGCTTGTCGTTGTGGCTTCTCATGTCATACCACACCGTGCCCAGGGAAACTTACTGCTAATCTACATATCTGTCGCTGTTGTCCCAGCAAAGTTATTGCTGGTTTGTTGCTAATAATGTTCTATTTATTTGGGGAAATGTACTTCTGCCATTGTTACTGTGATTTGTCACCTGCAGCTTCTCCAAGCATTTTCTTCCCTGTTGTCTGACCTTCCCCACAGTTCAACAACTCTCACATTTTGTGGTTTTGGGTTACCAATGTCTCCTAGTTTCCTTGGAGGTGAGGGTTTTTTGTTTTTTGTTTTTTGTTTTTTTTTGTAAATGTGCTCTTGTTGTTTTCTGGGTGAATTCTAAGAAGAAGTCTTTAGGTCAGGATATTATGAGAATACGGATCTAGTTTTTTCATATTTTCCTTCCCTTAGTTAAAAATCTTGTTATTTTTCTGTTTCTGTTACTTCAGTACTAAAGAATAAAATAGTTTTGCAAACAGCTTTTTTAGGTTGCATTTGGAATGATCATGTTAGTAATAATGTGTCACAAGGAACAAAATATTAGTCTCTTTTATTTTGGCTATTTCCCAAAGAATCCAGAAGTCAGAGGAGGTTAATGGAGGTAAAACCAGGATAGAGCATCATGGATTAATATTTATACACACGAGGCCTTTAGGTTTGTTCTACCTGTTTCCCAAGGAGACGACCTTGTGTTACTCCTGGGCTTAACAAGTTCGATATCAAGCGTCAATTGTGGTTACCCATTTATGACTTGCCAGGGTTCCTGTGATATTCTGTTGGCAATTTTATGATACTCAACTCAAGACTCTTGGCTGGATTAATGTTTGAATTAGACAGAACTTGCCTTGTACAGCAGCTGTCTACATCTAAGTATGAAACAAAAAGGAAGTCTAGCATCCTTTGTTCAAACACCAATATCCGGAAGTAGACAGAATGAGGTCATTTGTGGACTAAAGAAAAAGGAAGCTAAGGTACCACATATCTTTTAATTAGTTAACACGGTTTGATTTTTAAATACCATGGTACTAAAAATTAGAATATACAGCGATCTTCAAAAAGTTCAGGAAAATGTATGTTATGAAGAACCTATGGCAGCTGGTAAATGGCATGGTGGTTAAGGGTTCTGGACTCCCACATGGCCAACCGTGATTTGAGTCCCAGACTTGGCGACTTGCTTTCTCACTCCCCGCCCCCCGCCCTCTGTCCCTCTCTGGTCAAATAAAAAGAAAGAAGGAAAGGAAAGGAAAGGAAAGGAAAGGAAAGGAAAGGAAAGGAAAGGAAAGGAAAGGAAAGGAAAGGAAAGGAAAGGAAAGGAAAGGAAAGGAAAGGAAAGGAAAGGAAAGGAAAGGAAAGGAAAGGAAAGGAAAGGAAAGGAAAGGAAAGGAAAGGAAAGGAAAGGAAAGGAAAGGAAAGGAAAGGAAAGGAAAGGAAAGGAAAGGAAAGGAAAGGAAAGGAAAGGAAAGGAAAGGAAGAAAGGAAGGAAGGAAAGAAGGGAGAGAGGTATGGAGGGGGGGAGGAAGGAACTATGCATAGATCTCAAAAATTTGAGAGAGGAAAGTGGCATTACCACAAAGAATTTCCTGAGGAACTTCTGAGAAACTGACTCTGCAGGGAAAGGATGAGTCGGGTAAGAAAGTCCTATAAAATGAGATTTATTATACAAATGGGGTGGTTTTCCTAAAGAAATAACCCAAAAGATAGCATGTTTTCAAATGTGTAAGACACAGTACCCAGCTCTGCCTTGCACCACTGGTGGCCATCTTGGCTCTCTTGGTCAGTAAATGCCTCTGGGTCTCTCTTTGCATTCCTCTTTCCCATCTTTTCATTCCCCATTGACCCTGAGGACTGGGCATGGGTTTGTTGTTGTTGTTGTCCTGTAGTTTTTCTCCCTTTCATTCATGCTGAGGGTTTTCACTGTACAGGGAAACAAGCTCTGTCTCGTGTAGCCCAAGACCAGCTCCACGTCCCCAACAGCCTAAGGGACGTCCTTTTCTCACCTGAAAGTGTCCCAAATCAGACTCACACCTTCCTTCCTACTTCCTTCTGCCCCGACTGAAAACGTACCAGTCTGTGTTGTACTGTTATCTCTTCCTCTCAGTAGCTAACCATTTACAACATCAGGTTAATTTTTCTACAAAAGTTGGTTTCATCGCATCACCGTTTTATTTCTGTCACTTTTATCCAAGTTACCATCTCAACCGTGAATTGTTACTTTGTAACTGGATGTCCCCAGCCCCACCCTCCTGACTTTTCATCCATGTTATCTATCACCCCAGACTCATTTGACCAAGATTCCACTTCCATTGTGTGGTCCACCTTGCCTCAATGACTCCCTACTGCCTACAGGGCAGAGACTGTATTTTTCAGCCTTCCAAGTCCTCTGTAGTCTGATTTCAACCTGCATCTTTGGCTCTTCAGCACAATTCTCGCTCTCCTTCCCACATGCCATGTTATTTTAGTCCCTTAACTTTGTAGATTCTATTCTATTTTCCTGCAATGCCTTTTCTTTGTGTATCTCCTGTCTCTTTCCAAGTATCAAGCGATGGTTGAGACTAGATTGAGTTCAGTTTCTACCTTCTCTGAAGGCCCTCACCACTTTTAACCCCTTTGCCTTCCTGATGTTTCAGCCCTTCTGTAGTGTCAGCATATTTGCTGAGCGGTCTAGTCATCAAGCAGCCAACCCCACTCTGTGCCCGTGTCATACCTCGGCAGGTGCTGAGATGCCAGAATAGTCCAGACTGGGTTCCTGTTCTAGAGTGATGGTGCTATGGAGAAGCAAACAGGCAAACACAATGGGCGTGGGTTCCCCCACCTGGGGTGGCTTTGACAAAGTCATGAGCAGAGGAGAGAGCAGCCCGTGAGCTCTGCCCCAGGTGTAGGGATGTACGTTGGAACTGAGTTTTAAAGCAGTGGGGGGTGTCCAGGTGGAGACAGCACTCAGGCAGCCCTGGAGAAGATAGGCAGGAGGAGGGCGGATGTATTGTATGTCATGGGAGAAGGGGACCATGCGAGGAGGAAAGATGGCTGTTTTGTTGTTAGGAAAACAATTTTTTTGCTACTGTAATGCGGAGAATGGCTTCTGGGGGAAGAGGGAACTTCCACTGGAGAAAGGTAGCAGGGAAAAAAGAATTAGGAGAGCATTGTAACAGATACACGCAGTAGAAACCGAGAAGACCCTCCTGTACGTTGCCTGTGTCTGTGTGAGTGTATGTTTATCTCCTCAACCAGATTATGAGCTTGAGAGCCAGCATGCGTGATTATCTATTTATCTGTATAATGCCTCCTTCACTTGGTATGTAACTGTGCCCATAAAAGGTGATTAATGGGTGCTAATGACATGGCTTAGGCGCTGTTTATCATCTTCCCACCAGACTCTAGTGTGTAAAAAGTAGTGCCGAGCTCATTGTAGACACTGCATAATAATTTGTGGAACACGGCTGAATCTGTAGTATGAATCATTCAGAGCTGACTGTAAAACCAGGAAAGGATCAAATATGCAACAGCATGCAAAAATATGCAAAAGAATGCAATATGCTAACTATATTTGCATGCTTGGAGTGTTCGAAGGTGACTTTGTAAGTGAATGAACTGCGAGCTCCTGAGTGTGATTCCTGGCCAGGGCAGGGGCTTACTTACTCTGGTGTGGCTCAGAGGAATTCCAGAAGCAGAAGGCAGCAGTGACAGAAGCAACCGTGATGGTCTAAAGGATGCCTCTCTTCTGATGTGTTTTTCTTTCTCGCTGCTTCCTGCAGATATTAGAGAAGCTATTTCATCATGGGAGAAATAGAACAAAGGCCAACCCCAGGATCGCGACTGGGGGCCCCGGAAAATTCCGGGATCAGTACCTTGGAACATGGACAGAAGCCGCCCCCCACACCTTCAGGAAAGCTCATGTCCATCAAGATCCAGATGCTGGATGACACCCAGGAGGCGTTCGAGGTTCCAGTAAGTTGAGGGCGTATGCGTGAACCAACTGGGTGGGCAGCCTTCAGCAGGGGTGATCCACCTCAGTTCCATGTATGAGTGACATGCGGTGGCTGGGGAGGGTCTGTGTGTGTCCAGTACACACACTCCCTCCCCCTCCCCAGCATGCACCACTGACCCAGGTAGGTTCTGAGCTTAAGGAGTTTTAGACTTATGCACGAACCGCCCATATAGTCACTCGAGTTTACTCTGACTTCCATGCACACATATATATGTGTGTAATAATGTTTACTATATGTAATGTATATGTTATATATGTTTTTGATATGGACGGAAGAGAGATCGTGTGGATAGATCCAGTTTAGTTTGCTTGTCATAGACAATTCTCTCATGTGGGGTGAGTGCGTATGTGTGTGTGCGTGCGCGCATGCGTGTGTGTGTGCGCGAGCATGTGTGTGTCCATCCCATATTTGCATGTCCAGAATACTGACAAGAAAAATCCTGAGAAACCGGTCCCATATTTTCACATCAGGAAACCAGGAGATCTTGTTCCCGGCCGCAGAGGGTGGGGATTGTAGATATCCCAGGTCCCAGCCTTAGAAACAAGAGGCTGCCCATCTTGGGGGCAGGAAAAGAATGAGGTGGCCACCAGCCAGGGAGAAGGGGAGCCAACATCCTGGCCCTTTCCCCAGACCGACCCTATGCACGCTCCTCCGCGTGCTTGTCCCTTAGGCTGGTACAGGTTCAAGACCCCCACACACCTTGGGTCTGGTGTTTCGTGTTCTGTCTTGGGTATCAGACACTGCATCTCACATCGGGACCATGAAAATAACTCTTGAATTCCCAAAAGTCAATTTCTTTTTTTTTTTTTAAAGTATTACTTTATTTAACTTTTTATATACATATATATTATAATATATATGTATATATATGTGTGTGTGTGCATATGTGTGTATATATATATATGTATGTATGTATTTGGCCAGAGAGGGACAGAGAGAAAGTGAGAAAGCAAGCCGCCAGGTTCGGGACTCAAACTGTGGTCGGCCCTAGGGGAATCAAGCGCCCTTAACCATTGTGCCACCTGCCGCCCCCCCTAACAGTCAATTTCTAAACAAACTTGGGAAACACACCTTGTTTTTTAAGAATTATTTTATTTAACTTTATTTCATTTATTTGACTCATTTATTTTAATTTGACCAGAGAGGGACAGAGTGAGAGAGAGAAAGTGAGAAAGCAAGCTGTCAGGTCCGGGACTCAAACCACGGTGGGCCATGTGGGCATCCAGCACCCTTAACCACCATGCCACCTGCTGGCTCCCACACCTGTTTTTAAAGTGGAGATTATCTGCCTGTTACTCCCGTTGGCCAGTGTACCTGGAATGTAATAGCCGCGTAGCAACGTGCAACCAGCAGGCAGTGCTAAACGTAGCCCTCTGAGGTTTATCTTCCCCGAGATGCCTAATGTAAATTCACACTCTCTGAATAATACCCTTTAAAGAAATGTAACTGCCCGAGTCCTATCATAGCCACTAAATGAGGGGTTCCCTATGTGAACGCGGCTATTACATTCCAGGTACACTGGCCAACGGGAGTAACAGGCAGATAATCTCCACTTTAAAAACAGGTGTGGGAGCCAGCAGGTGGCATGGTGGTTAAGGGTGCTGGATGCCCACATGGCCCACCGTGGTTTGAGTCCCGGACCTGACAGCTTGCTTTCTCACTTTCTCTCTCTCACTCTGTCCCTCTCTGGTCAAATTAAAATAAATGAGTAAAATAAATGAAATAAAGTTAAATAAAATAATTCTTAAAAAACAAGGTGTGTTTCCCAAGTTTGTTTAGAAATTGACTGTTAGGGGGGGCGGCAGGTGGCACAATGGTTAAGGGCGCTTGATTCCCCTAGGGCCGACCACAGTTTGAGTCCCGAACCTGGCGGCTTGCTTTCTCACTTTCTCTCTGTCCCTCTCTGGCCAAATACATACATACATATATATATATACACACATATGCACACACACACATATATATACATATATATTATAATATATATGTATATATATGTGTGTGTGTGCATATGTGTGTATATATATATATGTATGTATGTATTTGGCCAGAGAGGGACAGAGAGAAAGTGAGAAAGCAAGCCGCCAGGTTCGGGACTCAAACTGTGGTCGGCCCTAGGGGAATCAAGCGCCCTTAACCATTGTGCCACCTGCCGCCCCCCCTAACAGTCAATTTCTAAACAAACTTGGGAAACACACCTTGTTTTTTAAGAATTATTTTATTTAACTTTATTTCATTTATTTTACTCATTTATTTTAATTTGACCAGAGAGGGACAGAGTGAGAGAGAGAAAGTGAGAAAGCAAGCTGTCAGGTCCGGGACTCAAACCACGGTGGGCCATGTGGGCATCCAGCACCCTTAACCACCATGCCACCTGCTGGCTCCCACACCTGTTTTTAAAGTGGAGATTATCTGCCTGTTACTCCCGTTGGCCAGTGTACCTGGAATGTAATAGCCGCGTTCACATAGGGAACCCCTCATTTAGTGGCTATGATAGGACTCGGGCAGTTACATTTCTTTAAAGGGTATTATTCAGAGAGTGTGAATTTACATTAGGCATCTCGGGGAAGATAAACCTCAGAGGGCTACGTTTAGCACTGCCTGCTGGTTGCACGTTGCTTTCTAGTTTTCTTCTGGTGGAATTCCTGTTTTTCAGGGACTTGGGAATGCTTTCTAGTGCACAAGGTCCTTGCAGATTTCTGGAACTGCGAAATACTAGCGGTGCAGCGGGCATCCTCTTGAATCAGGCCTCCCAGAACTGGTCCCCCCACCCCACCCCGATCCCCCCAGTGTTCCTTTGTTTTCCAGACTGGTTCAGTGAGTATCTGGTTTCGCTGTTTCCTGGCGAGTACTTCTGAGCCCAAGTCTCTAGCAGCACGTTCTACTAAATGGTGTCCCCGTCTGTGGCTGGGACTGAGGGGTTGTAAATGCCGCTGTTGTGAGCACCGACTCCAGGGATCATTGTGTAACTGCAGTTCTTCAGCTTTCTGAAATCACAGAATGGCAAGACTCCATTCCCAGCTACTAGTTAGCTATTAATAGTGACTGTATAGGAACTTACTGCCTAGGAAGTGCGAGCGAAAGTGTGTTTGCACCTTTGAAAATGATTTCCTTTATACATGATAATGGCTGTGCTCCTATGCACACTCAAAGGCCCTGTGAGTTTCACCCAGAAGCCTACTCCCACGCAGTCTGGAGCTTTCTTCCCTTCTGCACACCTTTCAAGGGGCACCACACTGCCTGGGTTGAAATCCCAGCCTCTCCTGCTGATAGCTGCGGAGTGTGGATGCGTTACCCTCTCTGTGTCTGTGTCCGCCGCTATAGAATGTGGCCGATAATAAACTCTACCTCATACTCTATGAGAATAAAAAGAGTTAGTGTGTCTGGGGTACAGAAGGTAGCATGGTGGCTAAGGCATAGACTCCCACATGGATAACCATGGTTCGAGTCCCAGACCTGGTGGCCTACTTTCTCACTTTTTCTCTCTCCCTATCTCTGTCTCTGGTGAGCACAAGTGCCCTATAGCAAATAAAAATAATAATAAATCAAATTAAATAAATAATTCTTTAAAAAACTATCTGAAACAATCCCTGGCACGTCTCGGAGCTTACTGAATGTGATTAGTAGAGTCAGTGTGTGTTTACACAGCTCTGCTGGCTCTTCAGGGCAGGGACCTGCCTGGGACCTCTGTGTCCCCAGCAAGCATGGCGCCTTGGTCCCTGGCATATCTAGTACATGCTCATTAAATGTTTGCAGACTGAATGTTAGAGTGAGTTTATCATGCAAGTGGAATTAATGCCATTTGTTTTTCACATTCCTCAGCCATCGATATTTCATTTCTGTTTGTTAAGTTTGTCCCGACTGTTTCTTCCCAAACCATGGGCAACTGATTTTCTACTTCTTTTTCTTTTCTTTCTTTCTTTCTTTCTTTCTTTCTTTCTTTCTCTTTTCCCCTTGTTTTTGCTATAGAGTGCATGGATTTGCCAGAGAGAGGGGGAAATTTTGAAATCATCTTCTAGGGGGATAGCCATGCTGCAGTCCTTTCTCCTCCATTTCCCTCTCTCTTACCATTTTGAACACGCATGCATATGTGCCTGGCGTGACTTTCAAGCTGCTGGGTCCAGGACTCAAACCATGGTCATCCGTGTGAGAGTCTAGCACTTTAACTTCCACGCCACCTGCTGGCCCCCACAGATGTATTTTTAACTGGCTGTGGTAGGCTAGGTATCAGCATTTTTGCTGACGGGAGCTGATTGTGAATAGCTGCCTTGCGCTGGTTAAGAACAGCCACAGGCATCCCAGCTGGGCGGCCTCAGGCCGGTGCTGACTCAGTCTTGCTTGGGACTGGGGGAGAGAGACTGCAGGATGGTGAGACAGGATCCCCTTTCTTTTTGAGAACTCATCAAGGCCAAGTGTCTGGCCCTGGCCGTGTCCTCCTTGCTCACATGTGACCTCTCCTTTGATGGAGTGAGTGAGTTCCCATCGCGCACTCACATTTGCCATGCAGACGAGCAGGGCTCATGGCCAGAAGTCTCGCAGTTTCCTTTTGGGGAAGATCCTCTGTGAACTGTGGCTCTCCCTAGGGAGTGGATTTCCTGGCCTTTTTGTTTCTTTTCTATTTTTTTTTTTCTTTTGGTAAGTGTTTTTTTTTTTTTTAATTATTTTATTTGTCATTATTGTTCATTTTTTTTATTTGACCAGAGCAAGACATAGAGAGAGAAAGTGGAAAGCAAGCCACCAGGTCCAGGACTTGAACTGTAATCAGCCATGTGGGAGTCTGTCCAGCGCCTTTAACTACCACGCCACCTGCCTACCCTCCTGGGCCTTTTCTAATGATTCTTCTCTTAAAATACTGACGAGAGCAAAGTAGTCATTTTACATGCAAATCCCGTGAGTGCTTCCTGGCTCAAAGACCCAGACCACACTCTCCATGGCTGTCTGCATTATTATTTACAGCCTTAAAAAATGGTTATTACTGAGGAGTTTGCCCTTTTGAAAGGTCTTGGCCGTGAGGGCTGTGTTTTCCATCCTGTTGCTCGTTCCATAGTCACCTTTGCTGTTGAACTTGGACAATCTTTTCAGATATTTCCTCTACAGAGCGGAGAGTTCAAAAGCAATATGAATAGTTGATTCTCACATGGTGCTTTATCATCTTTATGTGGAAAAGGCTGTGCAAATAAGCCTCACCCTGTGGTTTATGATACATGCAGCTTTCCCTTCCAATCCAAGACTAAAATAGTGACGCCTCGGCACCCAAAGGGTTAATAACGCATCTCCCCTGAAGGCCCCTGAGAAGGCTTTCGGTGTCCAGTCCTCATGACCCCACTGGTAAACACTGACACTGGTGGGACGGAGCAGTCGTTGTCTTCTCCAAGTGTTTATTCAGCCTAGGCCTTTTTTTTTTTTTTTCCTTTTCTTTTTTTGGAGAGGTTTTTGCTCTAGGGCACGTGCGCTCACCAGAAAGACAGAGAGAGACAGAGAGACAGAAAGCTAGAAATCACCACCCCCCCCAGGGGGGATGGCCATGCCATAACCCCTTCTCCTCCATTCTCCTCTTGGGAACTCAGGCACGCATGCACACGCACCCAGCATGAGTTTAAGCCATCAATTTGGGGACTTGAACTGCGGTCAACTACATGGGAGTCCAGTGACATAGCCATTACGCTAACTGCTGGTGCCCAGCCTAAGCCTTTTCATTAGCAATATCACTAAGAAGAGCAGAGAGGGAACCAGCAGATGGTGTAATGGTTATATCACTGGACTCCCATGTAGTAGACCACAGTTTGAGTCTGGGACCTGACAACTTAAAACACGTTGGGCATGTGTGTGTGTGCATGCCCAAGATCGCAAAAGGAGAATGGAGGAAAAGGGATTGCAGCATAACCATTCCCCCGGGAGGTAAGTGAGCAATCTCTCTGTCTCTTTGGTGAGCATACATGCCCTATAGCAAAAATCTCTCTACACACACACACACACACACACACACACACACACACACACACAGAAGAGCAGAAGAAATGAAGCCTTTCCTTCTTTTAAGCAGTCCTGCTAAAAACACGTGGGAAGGGACCAGCAGATGGCTTAATGATTACATTGCTGGACTCCCATGCCCATGTAGTCAACTGTGGTTCTAGTCCCGCACCTGGAGACTTCAAACTCACGGCGGACGCATGTACATGTGTGCCCAAGATCCCAAGAGGAGACCGGAGGGGAAGGGATTGTGGCATGGCCATCCCCTCTGAGGGAATGATTTCTTGCTTTCTGTCTGTCTCTCTCTCTCTCTATGGCAAGCACACACACCCTGTAGCAAAAATCTCTCTTTAAAAAAAAAAAAAAACAACGCATGGGGAAGATGCCTGCAGGTGACAAAAGACACCCAGTGCCTGCCTGCTGAAGGTTGGGCAGGAGTGGCCAGTTGCAGGCGGGTGGACAACGCAGAGGCCTGGAAGCCAGCGTGGAAGCAGTGTCAGGGATTTCATTGTGGCTGACAGAACTCGGCCTCAGCGGTGGCCATGGCAGGAAGGGATCCTCGTAACTTTCCTGTGTTTGTGTCTCGTCATTGCCTTCCCCAGAAGCTTTTACAGCACCACGTTTGTGTAGATTTTACCCTGTGCCCTGGGGAGAAGGTATGGAGAGGCCGCGAGCCCCCTCAGAGGGCTTACACCCAGCCTGGTGCTCAGGCCACGTCCACCGTTTCCTCAACCACACTCTTCAGCGCTTTTTCTCCCGTGTGGGCATCTCGTGCAGAAGGTTCTCTTGTCTGGGACCTGCTTAGTCTTGGCCACTTGCAGGTAGAGCTGGTAGCCCTGGGGCTCTGTGGGGGCAAGTCCTGTTCTGTTCTAGTTCGCATCATCCCTGCACCTGCCTGGTACCCAGCAGGTGGCCTGTACTGGGGGTCGGGGACACAGCAGACCTGCCACAGTCAAGCTCAAGCTTCTCACTCTCACCGGAGTAGCGAGAGCTGGTTAGAGCTGGCCCTGCCTTACAGGGATGGGAAATCCGGTTCTAAGTCACTTCCTCAAGACCTGGCGTGGAGACCCACCAGTAGGGCCTCTCAGCTATCTGCCTCCCCTGCATTGAGCTGCCTTCCCTTGGGAGATTCATGGCTTCTGTACCCACTGGGGTCTTCCCAGCGCCCCCCTGCAGCTCCTGACAGGGTTCTCTGTCAGCTGGCTCACCTCCCCAGCATTCCCCACGTGCTCACCTCTGTGTTCTGAATGCCACCCAGCCCTACCCCAGTGACTGATCAGAGTCCCCCAGCTCTTGGCTGGTGCCCAAGGCTGCCTTCTCCCCACAGTGCTCCTTATCGTACCTCCAATTAGACTCTGACTTCTGGGCTCTCATCTTGCTGCTCTTACTAACTAGTTCTTTATTTTTTTGGAGAGGTTTTTGCTATAGGGTGCGTGCGCTCGCCAGAAAGACAGCGTGAGACAGCGAGACAGAAAGCGAGAAATCACCCCAGGGGGGATGGGCACGCACGCACATGCACCTGGTGTGAATTTAAGCCACTGAGTCTGGGACTCGAACTGCGGTTGACTAAATGGGAGTCCAGTGACATAGCCATTATGCCAACTGCTGGTCCCTCTAACTAGTTCTTTTAGGACCCTGGTGTCGAAACTCAGTTCCCATATTGACAAAATGAGGTGTTCGGGCAGATGACATTGAAAACCTTTGCCCATCCTTTGTTGGAAGCCGGGACTCTGTTAACATCCTAGTTGGTCAGTCGTTTACCTGTTCCTGACGGTGTTGTCATTCCCCAGGCAGATGCTAAGCTCTTTGGAGAAAAGGATTTTTGTGTAGTTCATTTATTTTATCTGTGACAGAGAGAGAGGGCCGCCCCTGACAGCATCCTCATGTGTGGTCCTCTTCCAGCTCAGATCACAGGCACATGTAGGCATTTAGGGAGGTCTTGGGATTCAAACCTAGGACCTTCCCATGTCAGTCTAATTGCATTACTGCTATACCACCCTCTGGCCCTGGACTTTTAGTTTTAAAAATGATGGTTAAGGTGCTGTATCCCACATAGAGAATTCTACAGTTAAAGTCCAAGTCCAAGACTTGGCAGCTTGAAAACCATGCTGGGCACCATGTGGGCACCTGTCCGAAATCCTGAGAGGGGGGATGGAGGAGAAGGGATTGCACCAAAGCCTGACCAGGCACAGCAGTTACTCTGTACTTAGAGAGCGCTAAAAAAAATATATGTAAGGAGGTGTGAGGACACGTACCACAATTTGTGTACAACGAGCTGCTCACAAGGTGGTGGGAGGGGTGTGACCTACCTTCTGCATGTGCAGGGCAGTTACTCACATCAAGTGCACTGGACCAACCAGGCTGAATTCCACACGCCTTGCCGATGGGACACAGGAAGCTAAAAGAAATCAGATATTTTCTTGATAACACATTATTAGTAGAACATTCAACAAGTCTGTTGAAATCAGAGAAGGCCTCTAAATTTTTGTTTTCTTTTTTGAGCTATCGAACATGTATATTTGCTGGAGAAAGAGAGAAAGGGGAAGAAAGAAAGCACCCCCCAGGGTGGATAGCCATGCCACTGTCCTTTCTCCTCCACTCTCCTCTCAGAATAAACACGCACGCACCCCCAGTGCGTTTTTCAAGATGCCGGTAACAGGACTTGAACTGTATAGTCAGTCTTGTGGGATCCAGCTGCCTTTAACCACCATGCCACTATCCAGCCCAAGACTTCTACACTTTTTAAGAGAAATGACTAGTTTGCATGGCATACTAAGAGAACGCATAGAGTCCTTCTCTGGTGGCAAGATTGTGCTGTCCTGAGTCCCAATAAGGTGTGTTGTAAAGTCGGTCCTTGAAGGCTCAAACATTGATTTCTTTTTATTACCTTTCAAGATGATATCATCCTTCATTTCTTTAATTTTCACTGAAACCTGGGACTTCAGGTAAGAGCTTATGCTTCTGACTGCTCTGGCTCCAGGGAAGGCCTGCAGTGGCATAGAATATTAAAGTCGTCTTCATAAGCTTGATCTCAGGGAACAGACGGGAAGAGGTTTGTCTTGGCATCTCGCTGCGTTGGGAGCAGCAGAGGCTGACAGCTTCAAGCTGAGTGTGGACTCACTCCTAACAATTGTGTCTTTAGGCGAGCACGTTCATTTTCTCTGTCTCTGTCTTTTTAATTTTTATTACTTTATATTTAAAACGATTATTTAATTTTATTCATTCATTATTATTATTTTAAATTTTGCTATAAAGCGCATGTGACCACTAGAGAGAGACAGAGAGAGGGAAAGTGAGAAAGCAAGCCACCAGGTCCAGGACTCGAACCACGTTGCCCATGTGGGAGTCTAGCTCCCTAACCACTATACCACCCAGTGGCCCCTTTATTATTATTTTTTTAATTGCTGGAGGTATTTGCTTGTCAGAGACAGAGAGAGAGAGAGACAGACAAAGAAAGAGAAGAAGGGAGCACCCCCAATGCGCTATGGTCACACCACAATCTCTTCTCCATTCTCCACCTTTGGGCACACAGATGTTGCACTCATCATGCTTTTCAAGCCACAGGATGAGATCCAAACAGCGGGTAGCCTTGTGGGATCAGTTGCCTTAACTACTAGGCTGTGAGGCTGGCTCCTCTTTTTTATTTTTATGAATTTTGTTTCCTTTTTTCCTCTTTCAGCCAATTTAGGCAGTGTACCCTTTTCAATAAGCTGCTGAAAATCTTTTTTTTTCTTTTTCTTTCTCCCTCCCTCCAAGAAGCAGAATGTTCATTTAATTAACAGTCTTGGGGGAAGATAACTCTTCCTTTTCTATAATGTCTGTTTGTGACCCCCAGTCCCTGGGGGTGGGGCTGTCCCTCCAGCTGGCCTAGTGACAGTGATCACAGAAAGAAAGCGTTTGGGGGCCAGACAGCGGTGCGGCGGTAAGAAGCAGTGACGCTGTGAGGCTGACACACAGGGAAGGGTCTCAGTTCGTGCCCGGAGACCTCCCTGAGTGCACCGAGCACTTGCACGTCCATGATCCGAGGCTGGCTGAGGTTGAGGCGGGATCATGGCACTGAGACCTTTTGGAAGTGCTGCTTTTCTTTCTCTCGTTCTCATGGAAGAAATAGATGCCTAAACTTGAAGAAGAAGAAAAAAAGGGTGTGGATCTCAGAGCTGCTGCTTCCGTTGTGTGAAGTGCCTCACCCATAAGAGGTGGTGGTGGTGGTGGTGGAGAAGGCTAGACCTAAATAAAATTTAATTGATCGTTTAAAAGCCGAGGGGAGGCCTGTGTCCAGAGCTACTCTGGCTGCCTCTTAATCAGCTGTGCTTTGAGCCAAGATCTAGGGAGAGAATTTCACAGACTCCCTCAGCTTTTAAAAAATAAGTCAATGTTTCTTTCTCCTTATCAGTGTTGCTTTTGGCTCCTTTCAGTAGCAAAGTTTCTGAAATCGTATTTACGTCCATTTCCCTTCACACGGTCATTTCTGTGTTTTATTTAACTCTGAATGATAAATGGTGCTTGTCTGGGTCTAACCTCCTGAGGTTAAATGTAAAGGCTATTTTAATAGATTTAAAAACTTTTTCACTCATAAATCATTTTAGCTAAGTACTGCGAGCCTGCCTCTCCTGCGCCTTAGAGGCAGAGAGCAGGATTCCGATGCCAGCCTGAAACGGTCACGTTGCCCTTTCGGCTTCAGACTCCTGTGATCACACTGGGTTCTGTTGTCCTGAAGCAATGGCCGTAATTCTTCGGCAGCTGTTTGCTATTTTCTCCCTGGAAAAACAATCACTCAACCTCATAAATAAACAGAATAAACTGTAATGGAGAATGGAGAATGTCCGTATCTGACATGGAAATGGATCGTAGTCTGAGAAAAGACAGGAAGTTTGGGAACTGCTTTTTTTTTTTTTTTTTCTTTTAAATGGACATAATACATTTTATTAATCACATGAAACACAATAGTTAAAGGGGAAAACACGAGCCTCTGGATCCTGGCCCGGGGGAGGCTGCAAAGCATTCTCATTCCAGTTTCTCATCTCTGCATTTGGAGAATACCTCCTGTTCGTGGGCCAAGGTGACGCCGACACGAACTCTCTCTGTGAAAACTCCTTGCAGAGCACACATGTTACGTGCTCATAAAAGCCGGTCTTAGTTTTCCCTTTGACTCCAAACTTTAGTTTCATCTTTGTTCTTTCATGGAGTTGAGGAGCCAGCAGGTGGTGTGGTAGTCAAGGTGGCAAGACTCCACACGGCCAACTCTGCAGTTTGAGTCCTGGACCTGGTGACTTGAAATATACAATAAGCAGAGACCAGCAGATGGCATAATGGCTCTGTCACTGGACTCCCATACAGTTGACTGTGGTTTGAGTCCCAACCCAGAGACTTAAAACTTATGCCAGGTATGTGTGTGTGTGTGTGCTCACCCTAGGAGGAGGAGGGAGGAGAAGGCATTGTGGCATGGCCATCCCCCTAGGGGGTGATTTCTCACTGTCTCTCTGTCTCTGTCTCTCGGGAGAGCGTACGCACCTGATAGGAAAAATCTCTCTTAAAAAGGAAGAAAGAAATAAAACATGGCAGAGAACTTTTTAAAAATCACAGTGTTTTCATATTTACATTCAAACGTCGGATAGTCTCCTTCAAATGGACTCACAGAGCCCACACTGCAAAGACCTGCCCCAGAAGTTCTCAGAATCTGTATCAGCCTTGGGAACCAGCAGTTAGCGTAATGGCTTTGTCGCTGGACTCCCATGTAGTCAACTGCGGTTCGAGTCCTGGTCTAGGTGGCTTAAACCTCACGCCGGGAGCGTGTGCGTATGTGCCCAAGATCCCGAGAGGAGAATGGAGGAGAAGGGATTGCAGCGTGACCATCCCCCCTGGGGGGTGATTTCTCGCTTTCTGTCTCTCTGTCTCTCTCTGTCTGGCGAGCGCAAGCACCCTATAGCGAAAAAAACCTCTCCAAAAAAAAAAAAAAAGAATCTGTATCAGCCTTAGAGCTATTCATCCAGTCTGTGCTAGAGAGATGCAAAATTCTCCTAAAATAGGAACATCCTGACACTAGGACAATGGAGAAGTTTGTGGGGAAGAAAATAGGATTCTGCAAAGCCAAAATGCACGTACCTTTTAGTTTCCAAACTAAAAGAGCTCCCTTGGCCAGACAGTGGTGCAGCAGCAAAACATGAACCCCCGCGAGGCTGACCTCTGGAGGGAGGTTCAGGCTTCAGGACCTCCCTGAGTACACTGGGCACACACATGCCCACGGGCCAGGGCTGGCTGAAGACAGAGGCAGATCGTGACATCAAGACCCTGTTGAGGGCAACAGTCTCTCTGTCTCTCACCCATGGAAGAAACAAATTAACACACTCATGGGAGAAATGAATAAATTAAAAAGAGAAAAAAAGAATAACCCTATCTTTTCTAGGCTTTTGCTGTAAGATGTGTGTACTCAGCTGGAGAGAGAGAGACACAGGGAGAGGGAAAATGAGAAATCACTCCCCAAGGGGAGATGGTCACACTGCAGTCCCTTCTCATTCTCCACTTAGGATTTTGTGCACACATGCCCACGTGCTCTGTGTGATTTTTCAAGCCACCAGGTCAGGGACTTGAACCATGGTCAGCCATGTGGGAGTTCAGCACCTTAACCACTAAACCACCTGCTGGCCCTAAGCCCTATCCATTTTTGTGTGTGTGTGTGTGTGAGAGAAGTTTTTGCTATAGGGCACATGTGCTAGCCAGAAAGACAGAGAGAGACAGAGACAGAAAGCAAGAAATTACCTCCCAAGGGGGATGGCCATGCCACAATCCTCCATTCTCTTCTTGGTATCTTGGGCATGCACGCACACACTCCTGGTGTGAGTTTAAGCCACCGGAACCGCGGTCAACTACATGGGAGTCCAGTGACATAACCATTACTCTAACTGCTAGTGCCAGCCCTGTCAGTTTTAAAGCTGATCAAATTGGAGTTCAGAGAAGGTGCAGGTAAATCACAAAAAGGCAGTCACATGCCCAGCAGAAGGTTTCATTGCAATTGTCCAAGTGGCCCTTCTTTCTTACAGACTTTCTGAAAACCACCTGGAATCCATCTCTAGGTGATGGTTTTAGCTCCTAAGACAGATATGGAAGGATTTAATACGTTTGGGATTTTTCTACTACTATTGGGTCATCAGGAAAGTCAGGACGCATTTTTGCACAGAAAAGCATGCCCATACTTTCCCGGCAACCGAATATGTAGAGTCACAGCAAAGAACAGTTCTACAAGCCTTTTGTAGTGGTAGTTTTGAGCGAGAGCCTTGTAGGTTTCTGTTTCCTGATTGATACAAACAGGAAGTTGGACTAGATACCCACAATGGAATTCCGCAGCTCTGGTTTTATTTTGTGGCATGTGATCTTGGAAACACGATCTGGGTTTCACAAATGTTTATCGACATGGGAGGCAAGGTGCTGCTGGTGATAAGAGAGTGAATAAAACTCATGACTACCCTGTCCAAACGCCTTGCTGCGTGCCAGACATCGTGCCAAGTCTGCGCCCACTTACCTCATTCCTCGCTAATAGTGAACCTGAGGCAGGCGTGAATAATACCCGCTAGGCTTTGAAGGCTTACGTGACTTGATGTGGGGCAGGGAGTTGTGGAGAAGGACTCGGGGTCCCGTCCCAGGACCACCCTGCACCTCACCCTGGGTCTGACTGCCCCTTAGATGGACTGGGCCATAAGCACCGTTAAGATAATACAGTGCACTGGATGTGCTGTACTTGGGACAGGTGCCAGCAGAAGGTGCCTCAGGTGGCACGGATGAGCGGGACTGAGTCTGCAGGAGGACGTCCCGTCAGACACGCACGTGGCCACTGAGAGGGCCTGAGCCTGTGCCTCGCTGGCGTGTCGGAGCTGCCAGATGTGAGGACCATCCCAGAGGTAGAACTGACAGGACTTGGCAGCTGATAGGGGGGGACAGGGAGCGACCTGGGCTGTTCCTGAGGACAAGGAAGTCCCCTGGCACAGGCCTTCCCACAGCAGATGGCTTGCTAGAAACAATGACTTCGCCTAGTTGACATGAGAGGAGATGGCTAATGTGGCTAGTAAGAAGCCTTGCTTTATTTTTAATCACAAAGAAGAACCTGGGGCCCTGGGGATTCACTTCCAGGATTCATAGTGATTATGTAAACGGTACAAATTGGCAGTGACAAATGGAAGTGACTGCTTGGTTTCAATTTCGATATTCCGCCTTTGCATTCCAATGTCCTTATCAGGCCAGAGCCACTCTTCTGCTTGCCACACCTAGGCAGAGGCCCGGCCGGGACTCAGATCCAGCCTCTCCTTCAGAGGCAGTGGGGAAATAGGGGCCACGCTCTCCTTAGCGCTCCTTTAGTTCTGTTGTCATTTACTTAGGCGAACTGTAAGGTGCATTTGCAGTAAGCCATCTTCCAGTGGCCATGTATCGGTGTCGATTTCTGTCCACAAACAGAACCCAGATGCTCCGCTATCTCTGATCGGAACCTAAGACTGAATGTCAAAAGCACTGAAAAGCAAGACTGAAGTGGATTTATGGGGATGTTAGAAAATACCATATTTCATGGTTAAAACTGAATTCGTTTCTCAGGGCTGCGTAACAAAGTGCCACAGCTGGGTGGCCCGAACAACAGAGATGTCTTTT
This sequence comes from Tupaia belangeri chinensis, assembly GCF_000334495.1. Classification (NCBI taxonomy): domain Eukaryota; kingdom Metazoa; phylum Chordata; class Mammalia; order Scandentia; family Tupaiidae; genus Tupaia; species Tupaia belangeri. Next base: position 6,549,903 of record NW_006159515.1, on the reverse strand, counting down.
CTTGAGGTTCTGAGGATGGGGGTTCCACAGCACTGCCCCTCTCTTCCTGGCCACCCAACCCCTGCCAGTGCTGAGCCCAAGCAGAGCCCCAAGGCAAAGGGCTAGGAGGTGACCGGGACTTCTGCCTTCCAGGCAACTCTCAGGCCCCAACGGTCCGGCTTCCCCAGCTCCCACCTCCTAACCTCACGCCCGCCCTCCCTCTGCTGCGCTCCACACCTGCAGTGTCAGAGGAAGTACCCTTCGTTGTACCCACCGATCATCACCCGGGCCACAGCTTCACAAGGCAGGTGCCCCCCAAACACCTTCTACTCACAGATAAGTCCCGTGAGCCATGGGCATGCTCTTATTTATTTTTAGATGACTTCAGCACCATTCAAACGATGAAGAAAAGGAAAAGGACAGGTGTGTAGAGTAGTTGCAGCCGATGTTGAATGTGAGTCGAGACAATCCTGACTTAATGATTGTTGGCAGTACCAAGATGATGCCTTTTCTTAGCTGTTAAACGGGCTGTCCGCTGTAGTAGCCAGTGCCCAGAGTCACTCCCTTTTCTCAGCTCACTGTATCCAGGTAGAGTGCGCAGCCCACATGACTCGGCTGCCTGGATTCGAGCCATGGCTCTGATCAAGCTCTTGCAGCTTATTAAACCCTGGCTCTCGATGCCCATCGAACGAGGAGGACCTTCCCACCCGGGAGGGGTGGCTGCTAGCTCTGTGCTTTCTGAACTCCTCATGAAAGCGATCGTTTTTCTTCTTACTTTTCCCTTCCTTTCCATTCTAAGGGCACCTTGAAGGGCTTTTTTCCCCTGAGTGCCTTCCACTGCTTTGCTTGTCTTTTGAAGCTCCTCAAAGGTATGTGGCCATCTGAGAAAATAAAGTTCCAATTTGCTCCAGAAAACTAGTTCAACAGAAATCGACAGGCTGCCAGCTGCCCTCCGGCGGCCTGCCAACCCGGGCCATTTAGGGAGAGTCTTTATGTGGGTTCGAGCCTCATTGCTTTGCTTCCAAACTTAATTTTGACCTCTAGTATGGCTCCTAGAATGCTGGACCCAGGGGCCTGGCTAGTCGGCTTTGTTCTCGGTCTCTATTCGGTGGTACACAAGGTACTAGACAGAAACAAGGACTTTTCTCTGGGTCCTGCACCCACGTGAACCCTTGAGGCAGTCGGTCATGTTTGTGAGGCCTTCCTGGCGACACTTCACGCTGTGGCAGTGAGGTGACACTTTGCTTGTGTATTTTTCCTGGACTGATCCATGACTGGACTAATTTAACATTTGTTGAATTAAAGCATATTAGTTTTCTAGAGTTTCTGTAACAAAGCAGCACAAACTGGGTGGCTTAAAGAATAGAAATTTCGTAGTGGTTAAGGTGCTGGTCGGCCACATGACCAACCGCAGTTCAAGTCCCAGACCAGGAGCTTGAAAAATCACACCAGATGTATGTGTGTGCCATGCCCCAAATCCCAGAAGCAGGATGGAGAAGGGATTGTGGCATGGCCATCCCCCCCGGGAGATGATTTCTCACTCTCCTTATGTTTCGACCCCCATCCATCTTTCTCCAGTGAGTACTTGTGCCTTATAGCAAAAGGTCTAAAAAAAAAAAAAAAAGAAAAAGAAAAAAGAAAAATCTTATTTCCAAATAAGGTCATAGTCACAGAAGGCATCATCACTTTTTCCCATTGGGGTGAGGTGGGCAGGGAGCTGGGGATACAGTTCAGCCCATATATGTAACCGTTTCTTTTCTTTCCTTTTTCTTTTCATTTTTTTTTTCTTTTAAGTAACATCATTTGAAAAATGGTCTGGTTGTTTAGTGCTTGACTGCTCTCAGTGTAACTCATTCACCCAGTTTCCTGGGTGTAGACGGGACAGTTTCCCCATAAGTGGAGGAGACCAGAATGTTAAATCACATATACACATAACTGAAATTAGAACCGAAGCACAGGTGGCCGTATGCGACGAGAAGCCCCAGCTGTCTTAATCAGCCTGGAAAGTCGCTGATTGTGAGTTATTTTCTTTCCCCACCACCTTTTTTCTGTGGGTCAGTTTTGGGAGAGTGCTAGCTTGCAGGTCGCCATGCAGTACCTCCCGACCAACCCACTTTCCAACATTCACTTAGATTCTGGCAAACATCTGTTCCTTCTAGGTACTATGCCATGTTGAAAAATAGGTCTTCCCCACTTCCCAGCATTCTGTTCTGTCAGGCTTCAAGGAGTTTCGTCAGGGCATCAGCAGTCATGTGAGAAATGCAAATCAGAAATCACAGTGAGCTATCACCTCGCACGTTAGGACAGCCGTTATAAAACAAACAACAACAGAAAATAACAAGTGCTGGCAAGGCTGTGGAGAAATTGGAGCCCTCAGTGCACTGTTGGTGGGAATGCGAAGTGGGGCAGCTGCTGTGGGAACAGGATGGCAGGTCTTCAGGAAATTTAAATAGAGTGTTACTATGAGATCAGCAATCCCTCTTTGGGGGTATGCACAAAAGAACCGAAGGCAGAACCTTGAAGAGGTACCCGCACACCCACGTTCATACAGCACTATTCACAGAAGCCAGAAGGTAGAATCCATCAACTGTCCGGACACAGATGAACGGATTAGCGCAATTGGTATGGACGTGTAAAATGGAGGTCATTCAGTCTTAAAAAGGAAAGAAATGCTGTCGCGCTCTACAACTTGGATAAACCTTAATGTTTTACTAAGTGAAATAAGCCAGTCGCAAAAAGACAGATACTGTATGATTCTACTTATAGGCAGTATCTAGAGGAATTCAAAACTATTTTTTAAGGTTTTTGGCACAGTGTGTGTGTGTGTGTGTGTGTGTGTGTGTGCTCACCATAGAGAGACAGTGAGAAGGAAAGTGAAAAATCGTTCCCCGAGGGGATGGCCATGCCTCAATCCCTTCTCCTCCATTCTCCTCCTGGGATTTTGGGCATGCATGCATACGTGCCTGGCATGATTTCAAGCCCCAGGTTCAAGTCTTCAACTCAGGTGGCCATGTGGGAATCTAGCACCTTAGCCACCATGCCACTTGCTGGCCCCAAGTAATCAAATTTATAGACACAAAATAGCAAAGTGGTTGCTCAGAGGAGGGTAAAATGAAGCATTACTCTCTAATGGGTATAGAGTATCAATTTTGCAAAACAGGAACCTTCTGGAGATCTGATTTAGTAGGTCATCAGGAAGTCATGTTTTCTATTGAAAAATGTCTCATTACGTTCCCAATGATCCAGTACAACAATGTGAAATACTAAATTTCATTTTTTTTTTTAAATCACAATTAAAACATGAAGCAATGTGATCGGGAAACTAAAGTAGCCCCATCTGACTTAAGTTAAAAATTTAAATTTGAGTAGCATTCACTATACCATGTGGTGTTTATTTCCTGTTTATATGTTCTTAGTTATCATTTTATGAATCTTGCCTTCCAGAAAGACACTGGGACTAGGTTCTTTGGGACCACTCTAGTAACTAGTGTATTTCCTGCACATTCCAGGCATGAACAGTTAATAGAACTTTGTATCCATTGATCCACTTGTGGGACTTGCAGCAAGTCACTTAGTTCTAAGGGTCGGTCCATCTCTAGTTGGATTATCTGCTGGTTCTTAGGCTGACGATTAAGAACACTTTGCAGAGACAGAATTTCGAAAGGATCCCGGGATGACGAAAGCTCTTCGACATTTGCTATGTGAATTGACCAGTTGAGTAATCAGATTCTCACAACCGCAAAACCTGAAGTCTTTGAATATTTGCGTAGAACTTATCTTTGAGCAGACGAGCCACGTAGCACCTCCCTAGTGTTCTTGGCGCGCAGATCCTGCAATTAAATGTTGTTTTTGAGTAACGTATGACATTCCGAGCAAAGAGCTGCCAAGACATACCATTTGGACCGTGTGCTAATTAATTCCTTGCGAGCGGTACGTATTTTGGTCGTTACCCTCCTGCCCACGTTTCCCTCGCCTTCGCAAAGCGTCATCCGACAGTGAAGATAAGACAACTCCAGCGTGGTATTTCTGCCGCTGTGTTGTAGCGTCTGGAAGCCTGCAGCCAGGAATTGTTTTGTGAGAAATTTAAAGTGGTGTTTCCAAAGTGTAGCATTTGGGTAGATGCCCCTATTTTGAAATCTTTTCTATTTCTATGTCATTCACAACATGAGACCTCTGAATTATTAGCGGCTGTAGCAGTGAAGGGACATGAAATGTAATCTCAGATTTTTTTCTTCAAGGGATAAGGGTTTCAGCCCAGCATCTAATAAAAACTGAGAGGGAAGCACTGGCAATGCTGATGAAAACCCTGAAGCTCACAATATCTCATTTGCGATAGGCTTCTTTTATCTCTATTGTCCATTATAGGTTAAAGAAGTGAAAGAAAACTAGGGGTAGACAGAATACACAGGATTTCTTGATTGTTTTTTTCTTTTTTTAGATTTGTTGCTATAGGGCACATATGCTTGCTGTCGTCTGACAGACAGAGAGAGACAGAAAGCAAGAAATCCCCCCCCAGGGGCTATGGCCACACCGCAATCCCCCCTCCTCCATTCTTCTCTTAAGATTTTGGGCATGCACACACACGTACCCAGTGTATTTTTTTTTTTTAAGAGTTTTTTTTCATTATAGGGTGCATGTGCTTGCCAGAGAGACAGAGACAGACAGAGAGACAGAAAGCAAGAAATCACCCCCTGGGGAGATGGTCACGCCGCAATTCCTTCTTCATTCTCCTCTCGGGATCTTGGGCATGCATGCACACACGCCCGGAATGAGTTTAAGCCACTGAGTCCGAGACTTGAACCGCGGTCCACCACATGGGAGTTCAGCGACATAGCCATTATGCTAACTGCTGGTTCCCCCAGTGTATTTTTCAGGCTCAGGATCCAGGACTGGAACTGCGGAGCCAGCCAGGTGGGATCTGGCCCCTGTAGCCTCCACACTACCTGCTGGTACAGCATATACAGTCTTAGTACAGGAGAGTTTTAAGAATTATTCAGAAAGCAAGCGTAGTTCAAAATCTGACTCGTAATGAGGAGGCAGCATTTCCTTGTATGTGGCAGGACAGTCCCTGGTCACTTCCAGGAGCTGTGGAAGAGAAAGGTCATTGTCTCTTACTCGCCTTAGAGATCTGGGCCTTCCACCCACCCCTCCCCCAGAGGTTGGGCATTGTTGGAAAAAAGTATCTGTGTCCCTGAGGCTATAGTCCTATAGCTACTTTAACTTTTATTTATTTATTACGTTTATTTTATACTAGCTCATTTTAATAATTGCTAATATTATAACTTTGAGCATAAGAAGTTTCGGCATCTTTGGATGAATTATGGGATTTAATGAGAGCCAGAGAAGCCTATTTGGTCTTTCAAAGAAATTAACCCTTAAACTTCGAGTCCCTTCATATCTACCCGTCATGCAATCTGTGTGCATTGTAGAACATTAGAGCAATTTCCCTTTTATCATAATGACCATTTCACCCTGTAAAGTGGTTACTATGATGAAATATTAGAAAAGCAGCTCTTGGGGCCAGGTGAAAGCCAGCTGGGCCCTGATGGGAAAGGTCTGGGTTCATATCCCATGGCCTTCCTGGGCATGCCAGGCACATGTATGCTAGCCCAGTATCCTGACCAGCTGAGGTGGGGATGGAGCATTGTGTGGGGACTCTACAGGGGCTACCTCTTCCTCTCTCGTGGAAAAAATAAACAACAAAAATTAAAGAACGGCCCTCACTCTCTTGGGTAACATTGTCAGTAGAGTGGTTCTGGGTTTACATAGTTAGGATCATCCTCTCCTGACCCGTGAGAGAGCTTCATCCCACAGCGGGAGCCCGCGGTGTGGCCTCACCCCTCGACTGTCACTCAGACACTCCAGCGCCTGCTCGCAAAAGATTCCTTCTCCCCTCAACTCTCAGTTTTCATTTCCTGCCAAGAGACTCAGACTATCCACTAACAAAGGACTTGGTAGGATTACACAAAGGCGTGTTTACCCGTCAGCCGTAGAAATACCCACAGCACAGCCCAAGTTTCCCTTCCTATTGGTTGCCCCTCGATTTCCTCCTCCTTCACTCTCCTCCCAGAACAGCTGCGGAAGGGTGACAGAGTCACATGGAAGGACTAGGCACGCCCGGGATTCCTCACTCCTCCTGGGAAGGTACAGGGGCCATCACCGGGAGGTGGATTCACCAAGAGGCACTGGCAGCTGCAGCTTTGCTCATGGTCCCTCGCAGCCCTCTCCAAGCCTTGGACTCAAGTTTTCACTGGTCACTGCATTCTCTTCTTGAAAAGAAAGGCCCACACAATGTGAATCTGCCATGGGTCAATGGTGTTATTAAATGCACACTTTAACCAGCCCTGGGCACAGGGATTCCCAACCTAAGCAAGTGGCTACCCATTCGAGGGTGGAAGAGAAGGCAGACTCCTTCCAGAACATGTGCTGCAGAGAAGGAAGCTAAAGCTACCTCCCCTCCTGCCACCTCCTGTCCCCACAGAGGGGACCGTTGCCACGTGGCTGCCCTCTCCATCCTCTTTGCGGAAGATGAGCATCTTCTCCCTGGTGAGGTTCCCTGTCCTGTGTGGCTTAGGGCCACCTCCTGCTCCACCTGCTGGATGCAGACGGTACCCCTCGCTCTCTCTTCTCGTTCTGGGAAACCTCTACCACAGTGGCAGCACCCAGGTCTGGGATGTGGTCGCCAGCTGAGAGCTAAAGAGCCTGTGGCCCCCTGAGGGCTACCTGAGCATCCCTCCTGTCACCCCTTCCTAGAGCAGTCCTGTCTCTAGCCCATGCCATCTCCCACCCAGTGCCCTCCCCATAAAACCCAGAAGCCTCCTCATTCCAAACCTCCTAGGCCACTCAGTCCCTAGCAGAGTCCCCTGCGCTGAGTCCCTGCTTCGCATGACCCGTCTCTCCAGCTCTGCCCAGTCTACCTCAGCCCTGTTCTCACAGGAGGCCCAGCCCCTTCCCTCTGATCTGTCCCCCCTCCTAGCACTGCTTAGAAAGATTTGGGAAGGTGGGGTGGATGGTGGCACTGCAGTAAACCCCAAGGCTCTGTGAGACTGACCCACACGGGAAAGCTCCGGATTCACCTTCAGAGACCTCCCTGAGTACGCCAGGTGCCTGCATGCCCAGTCGGGGCTGGCTGTGGATAGCGGTGGATCTCAGTGTGGACTGCCCTGCTGGGGGTGCTGGTCTTTCTCTCTCACCTTCCGTCTCTCGCTCATGGGAGACATCAGTGAGATAATTCCATGGTTCGAGATCATTGTAAACCACTCAAAAGTGCTGGATAAAACATAAGGAACCTCTTTGTCAGTGCACTGCTGATCCGGCAAGAAGGTAGGGAAACTTGGACCCAAAAAGCTGAACTCACCAGCACACAGTAACTAGAGCAACGGAAGCCAGTACCTGCCCTGTGGGGCCCGGGCTTCATGATGGGAAAAGCGAGCAAACAGACCTCGGGCCTGCCAAGGTAGGAGCACGCATGACCTGGCACACGTGGCTCTGGGACCCTGCCTGCCAATGTGCGTACTCCCCGAGTTGCGAGTGTCCTAATTCTGGAGTTGCTTTCTCATAGCTGAAGCAGAGCTTCAAAACTCCACTGCAAACACAATTCCTTGTGCCTATTAAAAGGCAAGATCCCATCCATACCGCTCATCCATCCTTCCCAGCCAGGAGTTTGAGTTACCTCCCAAAATAACAAAGGCAAAGCGTGCTTTCTTGGTTACCTGCTCTGCAACCCAGGATTATTTTAGAAATGCGTGTAGGAGGTGTTGGCAACGTCGGTGCCTGTTCTGTTCCAGTTTAGTAAGCCTCTGACCAGTTACAGTATTCCGAGATTTATGGCCCTATATGGTTTTAATTAAATCTCGTTTGAAAGCCTAGTTCTTTCTCTTAAGTCTTCACGCAGGTGGCGTTTGGATAGAGATCTTCATGTGTCAGCAAAGTCAGTTTTTCCTGGCTACACACAAAGATTTTTCAAGAAAAGCCACTCTGGGATCAGGGGTTATGGTTACGGAAACATACATTATGCCTTGTTCTTCAGTAATGTGACGACATAGCCAGTGGTTTTTTTTTTTTTTTTCTGTTTTGTTTTTTGTTTTTTGTTTTTTGTTTTTTTGTTTGTTTGTTTGTTTTTGCTATAGGGCATTTGCACTTTGCCACAGAGAGACAGACAAAGGGAAAGTGACCCCCCCGGGGATGGCTATGCCACAATCTCTTCTCCGCTCTCCTCCTGGGATTTTGAACACACAAACACATGTGCCCAGACTAATTTTCTTTTCTTTCTTTTTTTCTTTTCTTTTTTTTTTTTAACATTTATTTATTCATTTACTTATTTACTTACTTTCTTACTGTGATTTTCAAGCCTCCTGGCCTGGGACTGGAATCGCAGGCAACCACATGAGACCCCAGCACCTTAACCACCATACCACCTGTGGCCTACAATGATTTCTTTTCTCTTAGTGGGACTAAAAGAAAAGCCAGTCACCAGAGACCACCTACGGTGTGATTCCATATATGTGAAAGTGCCTGAAGAGGGGGACCAGCGGTTAGTGTAATGGCTATGTCGCCAGACTCTGACATAGTCGACCATGGTTCGAATCCCGGTCCCGGTGGCTTAAACTCATGCCGGGCGCGTGTGCATGCGTGCCTGAGATCCCGAGAGGAGAATGGAGGAGAAGGGATTGCGGCATGGCCATCCCCCCAGGGGGTGATTTCTCGCTTTCTGTCTCTCTGTCTGGCGAGCGCATGCACCCTATAGCAAAAACCTCTCCAAAAAAAAAGGAAAAAAAAAGTACCTGAAAAGGGGGGAAACGTAGGGACAGAGAGCTCAGCACTGGTCAGACTGGGAGAGGAGGGAGGGGTGAGTACTAAACGGGTGAGGGGTTTCTGTCTGAGAGGATGAAAAGAATCAGAATGTGATCATGGTGCACAATCTGCGAGTATACCACAGCCCACTGACTTGTACACGTCTAAGAAGTGAATCGTGTGGTCTGGGATACGGGAGCAGCCCGTGTAAACACAGAAGCGGCTTCCGCTCCCTTTACCGTATGCCCAAGAGTTCTTTTACACGAGCAATATCAGGCACAATCCAATTACAGGCATTACATTACACGCAAGTCCTGCAGCAGAATTGCCCCTCAGTGCCTCCAAGTCACTCACGGCATTTCTAGGACTTTTCATTTCTGCTAGAATGTTACCCTTGATGCCCCGGGGCTTGTGGCCCCTGGCTCTATAACACGACTGCGGGTCAGCAACATGATGCAAATGTGGCTCCAGAGGCAAAGCCCTGGGAGGATGCAGAATGCTCTCAGCAGAACGGACACAGAGCAGCTGCCACACGGGAGCCCAGGAACCACACAGTCGGTCAGAAATCCGCCCAGCAATGCCACTGCCACCAAGGTCCAGAGGGACCCCACATGTTCAACTACATTATTACTCAGCGAGGAGGACAAGAACAAATCTAGTGAGCTATGTTTCTCTTCAAATTGAAATAACTAGGGGAGGCTCAGCATTTGGTGTGGCAGTTAAGGCACTGGATTCCCACATAGCAAACTAGGGTTCAAATCCTGAACCTGGCAACTTAAAAATCTCACCAGGCATGTGTGTATGCATGCCCAAAATCTCAAAAGAAGAATGGAGGACAAGAAATTACAGTGTGGTCATCCCTCTTGGGCAATGATTTCTCACTTTCCCTCTTTCTGTCTCTCTTTGGTGAGCACATGCACCCTATGGCAAAAATATCTTAACAAAACTAGGGACTACATGGTGATGCAGTGGTAATGCAAGGCTCTGTAGGGTTGACTCACATGGGAAGGTTCCAGGTTCAAGTCCAGAGACTTCCCTGAGAATGCCAGGCATGAGTGTGCCCATGATCTTGGGTGTGACTGAGTCTGAGGTGAATCATGGCATGAAGACTTTGTTGAGTGCCTGTGTCTCTCTCACACTCATGGAAAAATGAAATAAACTTTTGAATAAATAAATAAATAGGACTAGCAGGTAGTGTGGTGGTTAAGGGCGCTGGAATCCCACATGGCTGACCACGGTTTGAGTCTGCCACCAAGCTGGGCCTAAGCTAGTATTTAACAAAGCTGAAGCAATGCGGTTAAGCATTTCAAAATACCTGAGGGTTCGGACCCGTAGCACAGTAGTTAAGGGAGCCAGATCCCACATGGCTGACTGTAATTCGAGTCCTGGTCCAGGTGTGCTGGCCACGTGTGCGTGCACACCCAGAGGCCTGGTGAGAATGAAGAATGGAAGAAAAAGAACTGCAGCATGACCAGGCCCCACTAGGGGTGTGCCTTCTCTCCTGTCTCTCTTTGGTGAGTGCACATGCCCTATAGCCTGTGGCAATAAGTAAAACAAAAATACTTGAGACCCATTTCAGCAAATGATTTTTTTAAATGAGTAAATTGGTTCAGATAGATTAAGCCAAGATATCAATAATGAAGTTAATGTATCTATTTTAAAACTAAGCAGCCTCTTTCCAACTAGAGATTCTGTTGACTTTAAATACGTGCTAACCTGCCCTTGTGGACATTACTCACGTTAATTAGGAGAGTCAGTCACCTGGTGAATCCCTGTGAACATTCAAGAGTAGAAATGACTGGATTTATTAAAAGATGGCAGCAGGCCAGCAGGTGCCATGGTGGCTAAAGGTGCTGGATTCTCACATGGCCAACACTGGTTCAAGTCCTGGACCTGGCAGCTTGCTTTCTCACTTTCCCTTTCTCTCTCTTTCTGTCTCTTTCTGGTCAAATTAAAAAAATAATAATAATAAGTGGAACTGAATAAATAAATAATTCTATAAAAAAAAGGTGGTAGCACAGGCCAGGCAGGTGCAGTGCACAGCAGCAACCTAGTCCTCTACAATGCTGAAGTCACATGGGAGGATGCCAAGTTCACATCCTGAGGTCTCCCCATCCGTGCTGGGCACGTGTGCATGCCATGGTCCCCGCTGGCTGAGGTCTAGAGACCCTGCTGGCTGCTTCCCCTTCTTTTTTTTTCCTCCTCCCACTTCCCAGCAAAAAAAAAAAAAGGAAAAGAAAATAAAAAGATCATCTTATTTAAAAGATATTATGGATACGTGGGATTTTGCCCTTTTCAACTACTTTTTTAGTAGCTTTAACTTGCCACAAATCTGCTTTTCTACAGGCAAATAATAGTGCTTAGGACATTAAGTATTACTCAGGATGTTATTGCCCACGCAATCTTATTTATGCAATTAATCGGTTTACATTTAGAAAATCCTTTCACAGCACAATCCAAACATAAACATTCATGGATGTGGTGTCAGAATTAAAACTTTCAAATTAGTGAAACTCAAATTAATGAGCTTTTACTGTCAGAGAAAATTGGAAATTACATGAACTCTACCAGTACTGTATCCTTCCTTTTAAAATTATTTTGAGCAATAATAGGCAATAAAAGCTTTTGGTATTAATGGCTATTAACTTGAAAACTTGGTTTATAGCCCATATATTTATTTATGAAAATGCACAATCAGTCTCTTCCATCAGAGAGTGAGCCTGCATAAATACCTCTTGCATAAAGAGATTCTGAAAGTACAACAGATCTGGGTTTCACTCCCAAGGATGCTGATTCCTTGGGTCTGGGCTAGAGCCCAACAATTTGCATTTCTTTCTAACTATTGAAAGTTCCCCAGTGACAAAAGATGCTGCCGGTCCATGGACCACAGCTTGAGTATCATAATTTTATGCATTACACATGTTCTACCTAGGAGATCCAAGACCAGGCCCTTTCAAACAAAGCAGTAGACCCAGCCACTGTGGACCAGCAGTAATGCGAATCCATGCAAGACTGGAAGCCACATGGCTGACTATGGTTTGGATCCCTGGGTCAGCCTGAAAACATGCCTGGCACACAAGCACATCCAGTATTCTGAGGACATGGATAGACAAGGAAGGAGATGATGGTGTGATGAGACCTTGTTCAAGGTGCTTCTCTCTCTCTCTCAAGTAGCAAGTACATGTTCTGACTCCTTCCTTCCCCATCCCTCCCTGAAGGAACATTCCTTTGGATGCCTACGCAGAGCCTGAGTTTCACTAATCATGCACAACTAAAATTATAACTGCTTGTTATTTGAAGGAACAGTGCCAAGTAATTAGGGCTTATATTTTTTAATAGAGAATGAGTGTGTGGAGGTATATACACACATATTTTTGTAAGAGTGTGTGCATGATTCTGAGAACTACTGAGTGAAAATGACAAATGATATCAAACACATTCTTCTGTTAGGCCTACTCCAGCTCTTCCCGTGCCCCATACCCTTACGTACTCCAAAAAAGCTCTCCATAAAGCAGCACAATCTTAAATGTCCAGTAAGACAGTGAGTACAAATAAATGGATATACATCAAGTCTCCTCCTTTTCTGGAGTCAAAGCATTGGTCTGGGAATTGATCACTGGTGCAGAACATAAGTAAAAAGTATCATGGAGAGAGAGAGGGAATTTAAAATCAGGCTGGAGGGCTGTGAGTCTACTGTAAATAAAGGTCTCGGGAAGTGGAGGGGACTTCAAGTTTGCTCTGGCTACACAAAGCCCTGGTCTGTGAGTCAGGAAGAACAAGAGGTAAATGCTGGGAGCTGTGGAGTACTTGGAGTGGACTTCAAGTTTGTTCTGACTACACAAAGCCCTGGTCTGTGCCTCAGGAAGAACAACAGGTAAATGCTGGGAGCTGCGGAGTACTTGCAGGGAGGTGGGATGATGTTAATTAGAGCTTTAACCTTCAAATCTACCACCTACATAAGTGGCTTTAAGCCTTCATTGTCATTTCCCAGTTAGTGGCAGGGCTAATCCTGCAACTTCAGTTCATTCATGTGTGTGAGAACATCCTTGGTCAGTGGTTTTACCGACATTAGAAGCAGTTTTATGAAAAGTTTAGAGCATGAGTCCTAGGCTGTACCAGTCTGTGGCCCGTTCAAACTAGTTGTATAGCAGACAATGAGTGGTGGGCGAGTGAGCAAAGCTTCATCTGTATTTAGAGCCACTCCCCATCACTTTCATCCCAGACTGAGCTGCACCTCCTGTCAGATCAGCGGTGCCAATAGATTGTCACAGGATTGGAAACCCTATTGTGAACTGTGCACATGAGGGATCTAGGTTGTGTGTACCTTACAAGAATCTAATAATACCTGATGACCTGAGGTGGAGCTGAGGCAGCGATACTAGCACTGGAGAGTGGCTGCAAATATGGCATTATGGCCAGCTGTATTATTATTTAATTGTATATTAGAATGTAATAATAATAGAAATAAAGTGTCCAATAAATGCAATATGCTTGAATCATCCAGAAATACACCCCGACCCCAAGTCCATGGAAAAATTGTCTTCCAGGAAGCTGGTCCCTGGTGCCAGAAAGGTTGGGGGCCACTGGTTTAGAGCATGAAGAAGCAACTCTTATAGCTATAAGCTGATTAGGCAATGTACTATGTCTCAGCCCCAAACCAGCCTGGGTGCGGACGGAGGCAGTCAGGTTAGGTGGAAGGTGGTGGTTGTCTGGGAGGGAAAGGACACAGATGAGGCAATGACGGAGTGGTATATATTAGTAATCTTTTCCTGTATGGTCTCAGAGTTTTCTATATAACCGAAAGGCTACATAAACAGTTCATTAAATGTTTTCCTAATGTTTTATTTATTTTCACATCTAGAGCCAGTGCTTCAATCAGCTGAAAGGTTTTCTTTATCTGGTATAAAATGGAAACATTGATTTGTTTTTTCCCCTTCTAAATGGATAGCTAAGTACACTCGCATCATTTATTAAAGAAACCGTTATCCCACCGGACTTAAATGTACTTTTCATATATATTTCTCACATGTACTCAGACTCTTGATTCTATTTTTGTTCCAGTACCTACTTTTTAAAGAACATTGGCTCTAAAATTCTAGCATCTGAAAGAGCAAAGCCCCATTTGATGTATTTCAAAAATGCCCTGGGAGGTGGCTCAGTGGTAAAAGGTGATGGTCTGCACGGCTAAGAAGGGAAGCTCCAGGTTCACACCCAGAGGCCTCCCTGAGTGGGAGGGCATGCATGTGTCTCTGATATAGGACTGGCTGACTCTGGGGGTGGGGGTGGATTATGGCACCAAGACTTTGTTGGAGAAACTCTCTCTCTCTCCTCTCTCTCTTTTTCTCATTCATGGAAGAAATAAACCTTTTTTTTTTTTTAATAGATTTTTGCCATAGGGCATGTGTGTTCACTGGGAAGAGACAGAGACAGTGAGAGGGAAAGGGAAAGTGAGAAACACCTCCCCAGGGAGGATGGCCACGCCACAATCCCTTCTCCTGTATTCCCCTCTTGGGATTTTGGGCATGCACACACATGTGCTCCTCATGATTTTCAAGCTGCTGGGTTTAGGACTCAAGGCACAGTCAGCCATGTGGGAGTCTAGCACCATCAATCCACCTGCTGGCCCCCAAATAAATAAACTTGAAGGACAAAAAAAGTCTTAGAGGTTCACACATTCATTCTTCCACATGAACTTAAAAGCATTTTGCTTAGGGCCTCATTCTTACCCCAGCCCCTCAAAGGATACTGCTGGATTAGAAGAGTATGAATGTGCAAATTCCTCTGGGAACACTAATATTATATGATACTGTCTGCCCATCTAGGAGTATGGTGTGTCCCTCTACACCTTTGCTGAAGACCTTCAATGAAGTTTTGTAATTTTCATTTCTTTCCTTTTTTTTTTTTTGTTGTGGGGGAGAGGTTTTTGCTATAGGGAATGTGCGCTTGCCAGAAAGACAGAGAGATAGAAAGTGATAAATCTACCCCCAGGGGCGACGGCCACACCGCAATCCTTTTTCCTCCATTCTCCTCAGCATGCACGCACATGCGCCCGTCGTGAGTTTAAGCCACCGGGTCCAGGACTCAAACTGTGGTTGACTACATGGGAGTTCAGTGACATAGCCATTACACTAACTGCTGGTCCCAAGTTTTGTAATTTTCTTATCAGACATGTAGCTTTCTAGTTCCATTTATTTTTAAGTATTATTTATACTCAGTCACAAATCTGAACTTTCTCCTATCTCTATGTAGGTATTTCAAATATGAAAAAAGAAAAAATGAAATTGGTTTCTAAATAGTTTTTGTTTTTGTTTTGTTTTTAAGATTTGCTGAGGGCACCCTGGAGAGAGAGAAATACCACAATCCTTTCTCTTCCTTTTCTCCCTTCTTTCGAGATTTTGGGCCTGCACTCACATGCACCTGGAGTGTTTCTCAAGCCACAAGGTCCAGGACGTGAACTGCACAGTCAGTCAGGCCTGAGGGATCCAGCCACCTTAATCCCCATCCCAAGGGCACACCTCACATTTCTTTTATTTAGTCACATTTTCAATTTTTTCTTAATCCCAAAGTACTTAAAAGATGATCTTGAGTTTTTTCAGAGATACAACTACAACTTTAGAAAGCAAAAATCATTTCTTCTCTTTCCTCCTAGTCTTTTTCATTTTTTACTGTGTAAGTTATTATCTTTCAAGTAATACTGAATAATAGCAGCGATGAAGGGTGATCACGTATTTGGCTGGTTGTAATGGCTTTAGCATTTCACCATTCAACTGCATATCTATGCTGGAGTTTGATAATGAGTCTTCATCATACGTAAGTAATTTTCATTTATTTTTATTTTACTTGGATATTAAAAGTCACGAAAAGCAATGACAGGCGTTTAAAATATCTAATGAGATTGTCTTCTTAAATTTACTTATGATTTTCTTTGTGGGGTGTGGTCATGCTGCAATCCCTTCTCCGTTCTTCCATCCTGTCGGGATTTGGGGTATGCATGTGCACATGCACACACACACATGCCCAGCATGTTCTTCAAGCCACTGAGGACAGGATTCGAACTATCTAGTCAGCCATATGGGATCCGGCTTCCTTAACCACTAGGCTACGGGGCTGGCCCACTTATTTATTATTTTGAAAGCTTCTCAAGGTGCTCAATCATCCCTGCATTCATGGAATGAACCTCAGTCATGCTCCTTTTAAAAATATATTCCTGGTTTTAGTTTACTAATATTTTATTTATAATATTTGTTTCCATATTCATTGAGCTATATATACTTCCTTTTTCTGTATTATCCTTGTTAGATTTTGTGGTTACATTATTACATATATTGTTCTTAATAACAGAGAAAGTATCTGTTTTTTGAAGATTGGCTACATGCCTCTCTAGGACTGGTGCTTTTTAATCAATGTATAATGTTATCCCAGAGAAATAAAAAGAATAGATCTTAAGAATTCATGTATGAGGCTGTTGATACTGGTATGAAACCTGGAATAACTTTAAATGTCTATCAACAGCAAACAAATTGAACAAATTATAACTTAACTGTGAGTTATCATGTACTTATTAAAAAGAGTGAGTTAGGGGCAGGACCAGCAGTTAACGTAATGACTATGTTGCTGGACTCCCACGTCATCCACCGCAGTTCGCGTCCCGGACCCGGTGGCTTAAAACTCACGCCGGGCGCGTGTGCGTGTGTGCCCAGGATCCCGAGAGGAGAACGGAGGAGAAAGGATTGCGGCATGGCCATTCCCCCCTGGGGGGTGATTTCTCGCTTTCTGTCTCTCTGTCTCTCTCTGTCTGTCTGGCAAGCACTCTATTAGCAAAAACCTCTAAAAAAA
>NW_006159515.1:6495910-6533143 GCF_000334495.1 Tupaia belangeri chinensis | reverse complement strand
AAAGCCCAAGAGGAGAATAGAGAAGGGACTGTGGCATGGCCATCCCTTCCAGGAGGGTGATTTCTCGCTTTCCCTCTCACTGTCTGTCTCTCTCTCTCTCTGGCAAGTGCACATGCCCTATGGCAAAAACCTAAAACAAAACAAAAATAAAATAAAACAAGAGTGAGTGAGATTGATATCTACCAGCTTGGAAAGTTGTCTACAATATATCGTTAATGAGAAAGGAAATTTTATTTTTACATGTATGTATGTTTGTCTGACGTTAGAGCAAAGCATAACTTAGTATCACCAAAACCTTAAAGCACTTAGTCTGGAATGGGGTGGAAGACCACTGTAGAGAAAGAGGTCATGTTTTAAGGAAAAACATTTTCTTAACAGGGGAGAAAAAAACCACAAAAATACATCAAACTCTTAACGATAATTATCTTGGAATGATGGAAGTATGGGTGGTTTCTTTTTCCTGTTTGTCTACATTTTCCAATATTCTATAACAAGAGTGTTGCTTGCATTCTTTCAAACTGAGGTCCGTGGAGGGTTAGGGCTCACAGTGTGAAGTGTTCGAGGCAGTAAACAGGAGTTCCTCCCTTTACAGGGGTTTTCCTATCCTACGGTTCATAGCTGGTATGGGGGAGGACAGGTCACATCGCCTCTGCCACAGCAGTAATGCAATACTCGACAATGCGGAAGCCACAGAAAGGTCCCCGGCGGCGTCCCGGAGTCTCCGTGTACACTCTGGGTGTGTGCACACGTGCCTGTGATTCTGGCTGACTCGGGTTGGGGTGGGGTTGGATCATGGAGTGAAGTTCCTATTGAGTGTGACTCCCTCCCCCACTCTCTAGGAAGAAATAAGTAAATAGGCCCAGCCAGGTGGCACTGCCCATAGGGTAGGGGACTCTATGCACACACATCTGACATGTGCTGGAAGCCACATGGCCAACCATGGTTTGGGTCCTGGAGTTGGCTGAAAACATACTGGACGCACACATGGGCACCCAAAATCCGAAGGAGTTAGAGGGCTGGAGAAGGGAATTATGGCATGATGAAACCTGTGGAAGGTGCTTTCTCTTCTCTATCATTTAAAAAGAAAGGAGGAGGAGGAGGAGAAGAAGAAGATGTTAAAAGAAAGAAGAAACTTATAAAAAGAAATCCCCTCTGGTCATGGTATGTCTTCTAGGGATTTGCTCCCTTTGGTCCAGTGCCCAGGGCTCACCTGAGAGCCCAGAAGCTTCCCGAAGTTTCTGACTCTTCCCAATCCCTGATGTTAATCACTGTATCATCCTCTCTGGCTTCAAGATCAACAGCGGCCATGAGGCCACTTGCCTACTCCCGACTTGCCATAAGGACTATCAAAGATGCCTGGCCTCCTAGGTCTGATAGTTTCAAAACCTGAAAATGAAGGGGAGAGAAATCGCAAGGCCACACTCAGACAGTCTGAGGCCATCAGCCAGCCGACACTCATCTCCTTTAAGAAACAAGTGACCTGCTCGGGACCCCACCAAGACGCTAAGAGAAGGAATGCTGAGTAAGTCGACAATTTGGTGGCCTGATTGGGGATGGGATATATGGACCCATGTCAACCGAAGGCACCATTTTCTTCGCCTTTTCCACTTTGGGCTTGTAAAGCAACTTTAAGAGCAAAACCCTTGTGTAGCAGACAGCCTGGAGCCTCCTGAGAGAAGCAGGGACTTCTGCTGGGTGAGCCCAAGTCTGCTCGGAGATTGGAGCACCGGCACAAGCTACTGCTTTGGTTAATGCAGACCATTCAAATGTCAGAGTCCCAAGCCAGTCCTCAACCAGAGGTTGAGGTTTGAAAGGCAGTGAAAATTTTCCCTAGAAATTCAAAACTGCCTAACTGAATTGAGCTGTAACTCCCAGAGCTCTTCCACTGCCCCACTGAGAATTCAGACTCCACAGACAGAACCCTCCTGTGGTACCTGTGACAGCATCTCAACACCACTTCCTTTGCAGAAGGACACAGAGTTCTGCAAAGGGCCTCAGCTAGGGAATCCTGTGCTCCTGCCCTCCTGGGGCTCCTCTAGCTGCTGGGCAAACCTGCGAGCGGAGGCTGGGACCTCCTGACTCGGCTCTCTCCTCCCCTGTAAGGCCCGCCTGCCAGCAGACCCAGGGCGCACATTCTGAACAGTTCTTGCCATGGGGGAGCCTGTGGTTGCCGATCTGGATGCCCCAGCCTCGGAGGGGAGGTTAATTCAGAGCACTGTTCCTGCCCAGCTGGCAAGTGCTCATCAGTGACAGGCCACACACCGTGATCAGCCACAGACGTCACGCCCCTTCCTCCCTTGATTCTGAACTCAGGAGAGGAGGATTAATACTGCCTCTTCTTTTGCTTGCCAGAGAGACATCAACTCCTAGGGGGGATGGCCACACTGAAATCTCTTCTCCTCCATTCTCCTCTCGGGATTTTGGGCACACGTGCACACACGCCAGGTGTGAGTTGCAGGCCTCTGGGTCTGGGACTTGAACCACGGGCGACCATGTGGGAGTCCAGCACCTCTACCACCACCACACCTGCTGGTCCCAGGTGCTGCCTCTTCTTAAAGTTAAACAACACCCTGTTTAGACAGAACCCTACGTAATGGAAGATCGGCTGATGCAGATGTTTTGCCAATGTCATCAACTATCCATGCATTAGAAAAAAGAATTAAAAAACAGCCACTGAGGTCAAACTCAAGGCAACACTGCTCGCTAAACCAGCAGGCAATGGGTCTCGGAGGTCACGCAAGCCTGCAAACAGAGGCCCTTAAACTTCGGAGCCTCTGAAAGGACAACAAACACCAGAAGAGGCCTCCATAGGGTCCTCACTTGATCTGTCAATGGGGAAACGATTATAGATGCTTTCTGGAAAGATCAGTCAGTACTACTGAAAATGTCATTCACTCTCAATATGAAGTCTCAGACACTGCGTTCTTTGTACATTTGTAATCTGTAAGTATATGATCTTTACACACATCGCTTAATTTATTTTTTTGGAGAGATTTTTGCTATAGGGTGCATGTGCAGAGAGAGAGAAACAGAAAGCGAGAAATCACCCCCCCCAGTGGAGATACCCACACCGCAGTCCCTTCTCCTCCATTCTCCTCTCAGGATCTGGGGTACACATGCACTATTAATTAGGAACATTAGTGCTCATTTCTGAAATCTACTCTCACAGCATGAAAATCTGAAAACTACTTCTGATAAAAATCTTCTCCAGGGACCGAAAGGTGGAATAGTGGTTAAGGCATTGGACGTTCCCACATGGCCGACCACGGTTCACATCCCAGACCTGGTGGCTTGCTTTCTCACTTACCCTCTCTTTTTCTCTCTCCCTGTGTCTCTCTCTGACCAAATTAAAACAAATGAATGAATAAATAAAATGAAATAATCCTTTAAAAATATATCTGATTCCTACCAATTCTCTTTCAAAGAACAGTAAATGAAATCTGAAGTTACTACATCGCAAACCGTAGTTAAGAAAGGGGAAGAGTTAGATGGGGAAGTGAGGCTAAGAGGGAAAAATAATAGGCCCTAAAGACTCATTAGTTAAGGAAAGAAAAAACCACTGAGTGAAAGGGCAAATTTTAAAAGGAATAGTTTATTCTTTATGGGAAAAAAAAAAACTTACAATACTCCAGTTCCCTTTATGAATCTGAAGACCACAGTAAAAGCAGATTGCAGCATAGTACTGTAACAGCACACGTCGTCCTGTAAACCATTTACTGCTCCTGCTCTCGTCCCGTGACTCCCCATAAGCTCGATTTTTCTTAGCCCCAGATCGAAACAATTCCTTCTGCATTCTCTGTCCAAACATCATCTTGCCCCAGGTAGTTCGAGGGGGTTGCCCTGGCTCCCCCCTCCCCCGCTCACCATGGTGAACTGCTAAGCCACTCCCTCATCTCCGAGGCTCACGGACAAGCTAGTAGTCATTTCTGTGTGTATTTCCTTCACCCTTCGGTTCTCCCTCTGCGATTCCCCCCACCTATCAATAGCAGTACATTTCCCAAGACAGAGAAAGAAACACCCGGTACGGTATGTACAAGATTATCGCGAGTTACTAGATCCAAGTCTCCCATTCTAGATGCTATAGCAGGATCCTAGAGGGTGAGTCAGAAAGAAACTGGAAGACAGAGTCCCCACCTGGCAAAAATTCGAATCCACAATCCACTACGCTCGTGCAGCTGTTGGCCAGTTACAGTGTCAACGCGTGGGCAAACAGAAATCCCTGTCTCGGCTCGGCTGCATTCACCGGCGCTGAGGAAGCAGAAGATGGCGGTGTGGCCAGTCGAATGCAGTCGAGCAGAGAGCAGCCTTCTGCACTGCACAAGCCTCAGTGAAGTTTAGGAAGACCATGGGTGTGATGGGCAGGGGTCCAGGGCTCCGTGCTGTGTGTGCTTCAAGGAGCCAGGGCACTCCAGAGAGTGGGACCCCACAGCTAAAGGGGCCTGAAAGACCCTTTGGAGAAAGTATGTGCAGAGCATCTGTTTTGTTTGTTGTTGTTGTTTTAAGGTTTTTGCCAAGGCACACCAAGCCTGGTGTGCTTACCAGAGAGAGACGGTGAGAGGGAAAATGAAAAATAACCCTCCCCCCCCCCCCAAGGGGGGACAACCACGCTGCAGTCCATTCTCCTCTCAGGATTTTGGGCATGCACACACACGTACCTGGTGTGATTTTCAAGCCACTGGGTCCAGGATTCAAACCGTGGTTAGCCTTATGGGAGTCCAGCACCTTAACCACTATGCCACCTGCTGGCCCCCTGTTTTGTTTTCAGTTGCCAGAGGACTCTTGTGCTCAGAGAGGTGGGGAGCAGGTACCCCCCAGTGGGACTTGGTCATGCTGCAATCCCTTCTCCACTTCCCCATCTTGTTGGCATTTGGGCATGCATGCACATGCGCCCATCATGGTTTTTTTTCAAGCCTCTGGGGCCAGGATTCAAACTGCAGTTGGCCACATAGGGTCCGACTCCATGAGCCACTAGGCAGGGGCCAGCCTGCAGAGGGTTCTGATGGCACTTTGTAGAGATACAGTAACCCTGCAGCCCATCAGTGGGAGCGCATTCTCTCTGCGGGACATGTTCTTGCAGATGGACCACAGCCCGCGCCGCCGCTCTGTCCGCGGCTGGACGGCTTGTTTATTTTCTGTTTGATGGGAGGGGCATAGCAGTCTGTCTTACCTTGGCAGGCTCTGCTTATAGTCATTTTGTATTTCCCCTAGCTTGTTTGGGGATGGACCACCCTGTGAGTCAGGTCTTAGATCTGGGAGAGAAACACATTTCTTTGATATATAAATATTCCTAGTTTCCTCCTCTCCCATGAGGCAGCAGTGAAAGTTGGTGTCTCCTATCTGATGGGAACTGGTGTTCTGAATGCCTTTGTCTGAAATAGTACTAAATATTCACTAGCTGAATAGGAAACCTATTTCAGAGGAGACCCATTTTTCATATCAAAGAGTTTTTAAACATCTGGGCTTTTCCTATTGAATATCATATCTCAAGGTGTATATGTCCACATATACACACAAATATATATTTTGCAATCAAAAGTCAATATCTGCAGCATAGATAATCAAAAAAACCTAATTTTTTTTTAGAGGTATTTTCTATAGGGCATGTATACTCTCTGGAAAGACAGAGAGATAGAAAGTAAGAAATCATCCCCTGGAGGGGTTGGCCACAGTGCAGTCTCTTCTCCTCCATTCCCCTCTTGGAGTTCTGGGCACGCATGCACATGTGCCTGGCATGAGTTTCAAGCTTCTGGGTCCAGGACTCAAACCACAGTTGGCCATGTCAAAGTCTAATGCCTTAACCACTACACCACCTGCTGGTCCCCAAAACAACTATTACTGAGTTTTATTTAGAAAGTAGACCTTTTTTAGTTTTGATGTAGAGCATGTGCACTTGCTGTGGAGAGGAGTGGGGAGAGAGAGAGACAGGGGAAGTGAGAGCTCCTCTCCAGGGGGGATGACCACGCTACAATCCCTTCTCCTCCATTTTCCTTTTGGAATTTTGGGCATGCACACACATGTGCCAGGTGTGTTTTTTAAGCCTCCAGATCTAGGACTCAAGTGTTTTTTATTTTTTTTTAATCAAAACTCGTATTTTATATAATTCCATTTTTAAAATAAACCTTTTGAGGTTCCCTATATGTGCATATATAATGCAGTCTTTTGTTTCTTTGAAACAAAGCATTTGTTTTTATGCTACAGAAAAGCTTAGTTAAAAAAAGAAAACATGATTCAAGAATATTTTATAACATACGAACATTTTGAAATGCTGATTTTATCTTTAATTATGTAAATATTTTGGAAGAGAATAAGACTATAATGTGCATATCTGTGTGTCTATGAATTTCAAAAGTCGGAGTCTACATCTGTTTTTAGCATATATTTTCTGTGGGAAGAACAGAAGTGTAGGGCATTTTGCTCAGAGAAAGTGGGAGGGGGAACTTCCAGTGCCCATTTTTGATTTTTGTGATTCTATCCCAAGGTCTACACATCATTCTTCAATGGCAGAAAGAGACACATCAGGTTTTATGTATTCAAGTTTTAAAAAGTTTTTTTAGGTTTTTGTCATAGGGCATGTGTGCACTTACTAGAGAGAGACAGAGATATAGAGGGTGGGAGAGTGAGAAATAATCCCCCAGGGTGATCAGCCATGCCATTGTTCTATCTCTTCCATTCTTCTCTTGGGATTTGGGGCACACACACACACACACACACACACACACATGCCTAACGTGATTCTCAAGCCGCCAGGTCTGCTGGGTGTGGGACTTAACTGTGGTCATCCGTGTGGGAGTGCAGCGCCCTAACTACGATGCTGCCTGCTGGCCCATATGAAAGGTTTTACTGTTTCCATGAGGAAGTGCAGTCCACGTTTTCAGACTTGCGGGCGGTGAGGAGTGTGTTTCACTGTCGTTTAGCACAGCAATGTAAAACCACATGAACAGTAAGGTGTCTCAGCTTGGAAAAAATTAACAGTAACGGATATATATTGAATTCCAGTCTAGAATCTGGTCTTAGATTTTGAAGTGTTTACTTGTTCATCCTTTTTAAAAATTTTTAAAAATTTACTTTTATTCATTATAGAGAGCACTTATAAGCGTACTAGAAAGAAAAAAGTATCCCCTACAGGGTCTCTTACAACATGAACCCCCTCCCACCGTCCTTCGTTTTATTGGGATCGGGCCCTGGGCGTGAGCGCACAAGCCCAGCGTGATTTCAGGTCAACCCAGGGTCTGAACCTGCAGTCAGCATGTGGCTTCCAGCACCACAGTAACATTTGCTGATTGCACTACCAGGCTGGGCATGATCTCGTTAGGTTTTTGTTTTGTTTTGTTTTGTGGAGAGGTTTTTTGTTATAGGGCGCTTGCTTTCACCAGACGGAGAGAGACAGACACAAAGCGAGAAATCACCCCCCAAGGGGGATGGCCACACCACAGTTCCCTCTCCTCCATTCTCCTCTCGGGATCTTGGGCACACACGCACACGCACCCGGCGTGGGTTTTAGGCCACTGGCTCCAGGACGTGAACCATGGTCGACTACTTGGGATTCCAGCGACATAGCCATTACGCTAACTGCTGGTCCCCATGATCGTTAGTTTTGATGTTTTATTTGGCCACCACAGATCAACTCCACTTCACTGCAGGATGGAATACGGTGTATCAACCCCAGTGCATGTCGCTCTGTAGGATGAAAACGTCATTGTGAAGATACTTTTCCCTTAAGTCCAAAGAATCTGTACCTCCCATCACTCTTTTAGATAATTTCCCTTTTCTTCCAGTTGGTAAAGGATTTCAGTATTGGCCATCTGTTATTTAAATATGAAAACTGGACCTGAAGTTTAAATTACTCTTGGCTTTTTCAATAGTTTTATAAAATTATTCCCCTCCCTTCTACATATTGGATTTTGGGATAATTTTAAATGAAATTCTTTCAAGTACATGAAACTTATAGTTCTCTTTTTTTTTTTTTTTTTGGGGAGGTTTTTGCTATAGGGTGCGTGTGCTCGCCAGACAGAGAGATAGAAAACGAGAAATCACCCCCCCCCAGGGGGGATGGCCACGCCGCAATCCCTTCTCCTCCTTTATCCTCTCGGGATCTTGGGCATGCACACACACGCGCCCGGCGTGAGTTTTAAGCCACCGGGTCTGGGACGCAAACCGCGGTTGACTACATGGGAGTCCAGCGACATAGCCATTACGCTAACTGCTAACAATGGTCTCTTGAAAAGAACATCAGTGATCCAGTCCCTTTGAGGCAATTTGAACTTTGCTAAATTTTCTGAAGGGTGTCTTCAATGAAAATATATACTTGTAACTACTAGAGACTAGTATTTATAGTGTAGTATGTACTATTTATGTAGTATTTGTAGACTGGTATCTAACAACAACAAAAACCACTGCTAGTTTTGCTGTCCTGAGTAAGTAGATGACCAGCATGAACTAGTTAAAATAGCAGCTGTTTATTTCATTATTAATACTTGGGATTGGGCCAGACAGTGGCACAGTGGTAAACTTTGTATACATTTGTATAATTTTGAAGTGGAAGAATCAGGTATAATTTAGGATGGAACTACAGTCAACCCCGATTTGTAGCTTATTGCTTGTTGACATTTTGGCTTTCCTAGCAAATGTCATTTTTTCCCTTTTATCCTCTAGCTTTATTGAGGTATAAGTGTATGTAAATATCGCACATAATTAGAGCGCACAGCCTGGTGAGTGTGGATGTGTGTATCGCCGTTTGCTACCATCACCCGTCAAGGTAGCGAGCACACCCGTTACCTCCAGAAGTTCGCTTGTATCCTCTTGTTTAAAACAAAAACAAAGTGTTTTCTTTTTTAAGTTTATTTATTTCTTCCTTGAGAGGGTGACAGACAGGCGGATAGACATATCCAGCATGGTCCTCAGCCCTCAGTCCAACCTCCGCAGCCCAGATCTCAAGCACACGTGGGCCTGATATGCAGAGGGAGGCCCTGAGAGGAGAACTCAGGACCTGCCTGTGGGTTACAGTTGCATTCCTGAAACGCCCTTTCAAGAGAGATGGCTGGGAGCCAGCAGGCAACGTGTTGGCAAAGGCACTGGACTCCCACATGGTTCGTGATGGTTTGAGTCCTGGACCTGGTGGTTTGAAAATCAAGCAGGCGTGTGTGTGTGTCCAAAATCCTGAGAGGAGACTGGAGGACAGGGGATTGCAGTGTGACTGTCCTCCTTGGGGGTGCGTGTAGGGGTAATTCTCACTTTCCTTCTCTGTATCTCTTTCTCTCTGTCTCTCTGGGGAGCACCTGTACCCTACAGCAAAACCTTTAAAAGAAGAGAGAGTTAAGTTTTGTCCTTTTCCTCTTCCCTCAGCTGCATCCCCCGCTCCTCAGAGCACCTGTGTCTTGTAATTGAGTGCGGAGAGGACAGAATTTCCACTTTCTGAAAGGCTCTGTTTCTTACATAAATTGGGTTTGAAGTAGGAGCTTAGCCCCAGCAATCGCTGAAGAGCTTCCTAGTCTTTTTGGAGTAAGGACTTAAATTCCTGTTTCATTATTTCATGGCCAGAGTAGAGCAAATGTGATATTAACACTCTTGGTGCCCGGTAAGCTCCTTTCCTGGGTGGGACTAGATGGGGGGTGCCATCCGCGGTGTGAGGCCTCTCTGTAGAGGGGCCGACCTGCTCCTCCACAGGTTCCGCAGGGCTTGGCTCTGGCTACTCTGAGGTTCTCGGAAAAGTCAGGACGTTATTTTTGTTTTTCTCTGCAAAAATGCATCATGACTTCCCAACAACCCAATGGATTGGATCTGCATCTCGACGGGGAAAGACGATGCTTCTGCTGGTGGCTGCCAGAGGCTGGGGAGAGTCACTTCTATCTCAGCATAAAGTAGACCAAAGAGAGGGATTTGGTTTATTGCTGGGCTGAAGTTGAAAACCAGCTCCCTTTCGCGAGTGGTCTCTTAATTAGATTCATGCGTTTTTCCAATGTTAATTGGAATTGTTGAAGTTTAATTCCTGCCTGAAAGGTTTTATTTTTAAACAGGGACACCTCGTTTACTGTAACACCGGGTTCTGAGAAATGGACAGTGACTGTTGCATAATGTTTTTATTCACAGATGGGTTATTAATCGTAAAGCTGTTTAGAAAGACTCATAAAATCAGATATGTACTTTAATTCGTGTTCATCTCATTCATTTTTTGATAAACATGTTGTAGGATGTTTATATGAAGACAATTAATTTCTTTTTTTTTGGAGAGGTTTTTGCTATAGGGTGTGTGTGCTCGCCAGAGACAGAGAGACAGAAAGCGAGAAATCACCCCCCAGGGGGGATGGCCACGCTGCAATCCCTTCTCCTCCATTCTCCTCTTGGGATCTTGGGCACGCACGCACATGCACCCAGCATGAGTTTAAGCCACCAGGTCCGGGACTCGAACCTTGGTCAGCTACATGGGAGTCCAGCGACATAGCCATTATACCAACTGCTGGTCCCAAAACAGTTAATTTCAATAAGACAGATTTTTAGCTTGCACCCCGTATTCAGTGTTTTATATGACAAAGTCCTGTAGTACCAAAAAAATGAGGAAACCACTTGAATTGAAACAGAAAAATTAGAGTGACATGTGAGATACTTTCTACTTCTTGAAACAAAACTTAATTTCAACAAGCTGCCTCCGGCCAGCTGGTGGCCTGGTTAAGACGGCTGGAGCTCATGTGGCTGACTGTTTGGTTCAAGTCCCAAATCTGGTGACTTGAAAAACATGTCGGGTGCACATGCATGCATTCCCCAAATCCTAAGGGGGATGGAGGAGAAGGGATTGCAGTGTGGCCATCCCTCTGGAGGGTATTTTCTCACTTTGTCTCTCTCTTACTCTCTCCAGGGAACGCATTTCTAATAACAACAATAACAGCAACAGCAACAAAAGTCACCTCTAATTTTCCTATCTTGAGTAAGTGGATGACCAGGCCTGAGCTAGTTAAAATAGCAGATGTTTATTTCATTATTAATACTTGAGATGGGGTTAGACTGGCCCAGTGGTAAAACATGACACCTATGAGTCAGTCTAACACGGGAAGGTTGCTGGTTCAAGTCCAGAGACCTCTCCAAGTGCATTGGTCACATCCTGCCCATTTTGAGGGGTTGCTGCAGGTTGGGGGTGTATCGAGCCATTAGCACTGTGCCGGGGGTGGGGTGCGGTAGGGGGTGGGTAGTCCTGTCTGCCTCTGACTCTGAAGACATCAACTTAAAAAAGTGAATTAAGAAGAAAAAAAAAAAACACTTGAAGATGACTCTTCTGGGGTTAAGAGAACAATCCTTTTTTTAAAAAGTCTTGGTTTTTTTGATCATTACAAAGGTTTTACATAGGTAATAATGATTTTAATTAACACAGAAAAGAGAAACATACCCTATAACTCTAAGTAATGAGATAAATTCCTTATCATGAGTAGATGAGAAGAATAAGCTTTTCCTGGTAACCTATAAAAAGAATAGGTCCTACAGTTTTCATCTAGAAGGAGCTTTAATTTTTTTGTTGGTAGGTAATCCTCAAAACAAGTGATTTGTGGGTGTTTACGGACTATATTCCCTCTCTCTTTCTTCTTCCCTGGGGATAATTTCAAGAGCTCAAAGTCCTTAGTCACAGATATGAACCACACTGTAAGGGAGGCATTTGAAAGTTTAATTTTAACCAGGTTCTTCAACTACAAACAGAACAACATTACGTAAGAACACAGCCCTTCAGTAAGAGAGGCTTTGTCAGTGCTTTATAACCAGAGCACGGAATGAAACGTTAATTAGGTTTTAAAAAAATCCAGCAGTTCCTTGAGTCTGGGCAGCCTGCTCTGCTCCTTCTGTGGTCGTCCTTCAGTGCAGACCAGACCTGAGGCCTGAGGCTCCTCCTTCCTGCTCCAGGGGGCAGTGTTCTTTGTACACCTGAGAGTCCAGGCACGCCATCTGCCGAAGTGTCGCGCCCACAGTGTGTGGCCTGTGGGTCGTATGTAGCCTCCACACCCCAGGCTGCCCTGATGGGACCTGCTTTGCTCCTGGGGTTGGATTTCCTTTCTGCTCTTTAGGAAAGTCACACGGGGGCCAGCCAATAGTGCAGTGGTTAAGGTAGGTGGGCCCCACATGGTTTGAGTCCTGGACCCAGTGGCTAGAAAATCACATTGGGCATGTGTTTATGTGTGCCCCAAATCCCAAGGAGAATGGAGAAGAAAGGACTGTGCATTGTCATCGCTTCTCGGGAGATGCTTTCTCACTTTCCCTCTCTCTCTAGTGAGCACACATCGTATAGCTAAAGAAAAGGAAAAAAAAGGAAGGCGCACAGGGCCCTAGAAGTCCAGGCCGCTCACCAACACAGTGATCAGTCTTCGATGGTCAGCATGACTGGTCTGTGCTCCCAGCCCTCAGGGCAGAGCGTGCTTGGGGAGGGGGATGACGGTGCAGACACACAGCAGTTCGATCTAACGCAGGACGAGGGGAGGACAAAGGATGCAGCGGTATGCTGGGTCACCCCAAAGCTCATGGGAAATGCCTGTTAGGACCAAACTCTGCAGGGATTCCAAAATTGTTTTGCACCGAAATAAACTTGTGCCGTAATTTCCTTCTCCCACAGATGTGCCTTGTAAGTAAGCTCTGGGTTTTGTTTGGAACCGAAAGCTGCAGAGAAACCTTCCCTAGAGGAAGTGAGGAGGGGGAGCGAAGGTCAGAGTCCTTACCCCCTTACCTGGGGAGGACAGCAGATAGCATGCAGGGAGCACGTGGGTAATGGGAGTTGTGCGGACGATGCAGGCGGTGTAATTGGAAGTCAGTAAGAAAGTCAAAGCTGAAAGAGAACAGCGAGATTATAAATGGGATCCAGGAACCAGGCCTCTTCACAAAATGAATGTCGCCAAGCCACAGCTGTGCCTGGGAGGGACCGTTGTGAAAAGCCGCCAGTGTGAAGCACCGGATCAGCAGTTCTTAAGATAAGAAGGAGCCAGTTCTCAGAAGAGGTGAAGATTTCTGACACTAAGACCAGAAATGAACCTTTCCGAGGGTCCTTAAAGCGGGACCTGATATCAGGAACAGCCATCCGCCACATCCTTCAGTACCAGGGAGGCTGGCTCCTCCAACCTCAGACCGGCATGTCCCACCCCATCCCAGCCAGGAAGTGCCGGTTTGGGGGAGCAGGGCTGTCTGCTGTCTGCCCTCATCTGTCTGCTGTCTAGCGGGGGTTGAGGGTAGTTTGCATGGCTTCTAGAGGAATAGTGAAGCAAAGTCACTGTGGGAAACATCTGGAAACGTCTGTGATTTGGGGCCCTTTCTATTCACGGGTGCTCTTCCGTTTGAGGCCAGACAAGGGCCCCTCTGCCTTCTTGTTTCAGCGCTTGTCCTGCCTATGGCTTTTTCAGCAATCTGCTCAGTGTCACGTATCTCAGATTTTCCCTGCTCTGTGTCGACGAGCTCTCTGTGTCAAACGGCCCTACGTCTTCCTGCCGTCAGGTCTCCCTAAGTGCACGATGGCCCAGATGGAGCTCACAGAGGGGCACGCGTGGCGGGCTTTGTGTGGCCGTGAGCTCCAGTGCCATTGGCCATGAGTGTGAAGTTAGTGCCTCAACAACGCACTTTTTTATTTCCAGGTTTTGCCATAGGGCACATGCGCTTGCTGGGGAGAGACAGAGAAAGAGATAGAGGGAAAGTGAGAAATCACCTCCCAGGAGTATCGCCATACCACCGTCCCTTCTCCTCCATTCTCCTCCTGGGATTTTGGGCATGCAGGCACACGCACCCAGTGTGATTTTTTTGCAAGCCGCCAGGTCTGGGATTCAGACTGTGGCCAGCCATGAAGGAGTCCAGCACCTTAGCTACATAGCACCTTCTGACCCCAACATTGTACATTTAATAACGTGTCCAAGGGACCAAGTAGTGGTGCAGTGGTAAAATGCGTGCTGTCCAAGGCAGTCTCACACTAGACGTTTCCTGGTCCAAATCCGGAGACTTCCCTGAGTGTGCCAGGTATGCACTTGCCCTTGACCTGGAACTAGCCAAAGGCGGGGGTTGGATTGTGGCCTTGGGACTTTGTTGGGGATGCTATCTCTCTCTCTCTCCCTCTGTCTCTCACTCATGGAAGAAACACATAAATAAGTAAAATAAAAAGTAAATAAAAAGCCCTTCAGCAGAAACACCCCTAAAGCAAGATTATATATTGATTGGGTGATGGAAATGTGACCAGAGGCTTGCAGGAACCTAACTATGCATTTGCTCTGGGAGCCATCCTTCCGCCTTCCCTAATTCAGGGCTGACTGGATAGAACATAACTATGGCCAACAGTGAGAACCAACTGTAGTCCAACCAGACAAACGCTGAGCCTAAAAGAACTGCTTTATGTATCACCGTTTTTATATAATATTCAATAACCTGACAACTGGGAATTTTTTTTTTTTGTGAGAGATCTTCACTGTAGGGCGCGTGCGCTTGCCAGACAGACAGAGACACAGAGACAGAAAGCGAGAAATCACCCCCCGGGGGGATGGTCACGCCGCAATCCCTTCTCCTCCATTCTCCTCTCGGGATCTTGGGCACGCACGCACACGCGCCCGGCGTGAGTTTTAAGCCACCGGGTCCGGGACACGAACCGCGGTCGACTACGTGGGAGTCCAGCGACAGAGCCATTACGCTAACTGCTGGTTCACAACTGGGAATTTTTAAACATCTTTTGTGTAAATGGGCACAGATCTGGTGATGCTTTCACTGAATTATTTTGCTGTTACAACTTGGCCTTTGAGAATACTGCTAGTGTAATAGTTCCTCCTTAATGTACTTAGCAAATTATTTTTGGAAAATGTCTTCCATGTGGCACAATACGAACTTAAACTCAGTAAGACAACACCTTTTTGTAAGAATCGGTCTTTGACCCTTTGCTGAAGGGAGAGGTCTGGATTTTTGCTGGAGGAATACATGCATCTTGTCCTTGCAGAGGACATTTTAGTAAGACATCTTGTGTTGCACCCTCTGCTGTCCCTGTTAGGACACATGAACCACTGGGCTGTGGAGATGGTTGATGTCACACAGGCCTACACCTCGGGAGGTGCAGGGAGGTGACCAGATGTCCATCTACCCTAGAGAGATCACGTGGGCCTGTGTTTATGGGAGAAAGAAGACAGAGAAAAGCCTGGAGCAATCCTGCTCCTTAGTGAAGGTTTCCAGGGGGTGTTGGTGACAAGAAAGCCCCTGGGGAAGGAAACGGTCTAGCCACCCAGCTTCGCCCTTTCCCTGACACACATGAGGGGCAACAGCTCCTTCCCTGAATTTCTTTCTCAAAAAAAGTGGGGTGTTTTGAAGAGCAATGTGGGATTTAAAAAC
This sequence comes from Tupaia belangeri chinensis, assembly GCF_000334495.1. NCBI lineage: Eukaryota > Metazoa > Chordata > Mammalia > Scandentia > Tupaiidae > Tupaia > Tupaia belangeri. Next base: position 6,517,831 of record NW_006159515.1, on the reverse strand, counting down.
CCCAAAATTGAGCTTGTCAGTCTTTAAAGTGCCAACTCAAGTTACATCAAAATGATTTTGCTAAAAGCTGAAACCATTCATGTGTTGAATACTTTAGATTCTAAAGAAATCTATAACAATGCCCATCTTCTGAGTTTGGATATAATTTTTTTAAAACATAATCCGTTAAAACGTTAGATGATGAAATACGGCGTACTTGTAAAAGAGGCTCTGAAATGTGTCAGCGTAGTCCAATAAACAGTAACAGGAATGTCCAAGTTTAAAGCCGTAATAGTCCCCGTGTGGGCCCCTCCCTGAAGTGCTCAGGGCCGATTCTGTGTTAATCATTGGCTTGCTTCTCTTTATCATGTAGCACACACGTGTGAAAGTGAGCCGTGGCATGATCTGGTGTTTAATCACTGTTCAATACCTGTCTTCCCCACTTAACTGAGGAGTAGGATTGGCCAGTCCTGGTCTCTGATCTGTTCCTAAGCTCCAGCACCACACGTGGTACATAGCAGGGACTTAATACCTAATGAATAAATTTAAATGTTATTATTTTTAAAATAACTGGGCCATTCTGTGACATGGTGGTTAAGGCAACTGGGTCCCACTTGGCCAACTGTGACGTTTATGTCCTAGACCTGGTGACTTAAGAAACATGCCAGGCACATGTGTGTGCATGCCCCAAATTCCAAAAGGAGGGAGAGATGGAGGGGAGGAACTGCAGTGTGGCCATCCCCTATGGGTAGTACTTGCTCTCTTTCTCTTTCTCTCTCTGGCCAGTGCATGCACCTCACCAAAAGAAAATATTTTTAGAGACTATTTCTCATTTGCAAATGGGGTGCATAAATGCATGTACATTGAGTAATAACAAATGAAGGACAGGTAATGTGGAGTTTTATTCCTGGAACATAAATTTAGGTAAGTGCTTGATAGAACTGGAGACCAGACCCATATGCTCATCGATAGGTTAGAAAAGTGAGGCTCCAACAGATCACTGCTTTACCCCAGGTCGTTTACTTAGACGTAGGTGAAGGCAGCCCTGGGCTTCACCTCTCCTGCCTCCTTGTCCAGGATTCTGCTGGGGTGTGATTTCTGACTTTCCTTCTCGCTGTCTCTCAGGTGAGTGCACACACACACACACACACCCTATGGCAACTCCCTCCCCAAATAAAATAAAATAAAATAAATAAACCAAAGGAAGTAAAGAAAGTTGTCAGCTCACCTAAACGTGCAGTCTCTGAGCCCTGGGGTTAATGCACAGCTCATAATGCCTCAGGGCCTCAGGGCGGTGTTGCAGAAGGACTCTTTCAAACTGCTTCACACCAACAGTGTTCAGCTTGGTCCTGGCACGCATGGACCCCTGAGATTTTAAAGTAGCTTTTGTCAAAGCACAGCTAGCTACTTGGGTATGAGTAAGTGGAATTCCAAAGGTTGGAGAAAACCCTAGGAGCAGCGATATGCCCAAGTGTGGAGTGTGGAGAATTCATAGCTGTGTGTTGATTTAGGCTGCCACAGAAGCAGTCTGCAAGCCAAGTTTGCTCAGCGAGGAGAATGTTAAGTTCTAGTCTTTGAGGGTGCTGAGGGAGATGAAGGTGACGTGGAACATCAGGGGGAGCTGGTAAAGGTGTACTGGCAGTGGCCTGGAGTTTGACCTTTGGTTTCTCTACAACCTCATGCTGACGACAGTGATGGTGCCGGTGACGACGTCGCAGTAGCTGCCATGTAGTGAGGACTGCTGAGGAGTCCTTGTGACATGGTCTCGGGAAATGCTCGCAGTGACCCCAAGATGGAGACGTGGATCTGCTTTATCAATGAAGAAACCAAGGCTCATAGCGGAGACTGGGATGTTGGGCAGAAAGTGGATCCTGCATTTATCAACTGTGATCTGGGTCTGGCCCCTGGATCCCTTATGGCCGACTCTGCTGTTTGAGGCCAAGACCCGGTGGCTTGAAAATCACTCCAGGTGCATGTGTGTGCGTATGTGCCCAAAATCCTGAGAGTAGAATGGAAGAGAAGGAATTGCTGTGTGACCGTCCCTACTGGGGGATGATTTCTCACTCTCCCTCTCTCTCTTTCTCTCTCCGTCTAGAGAACATATGTACCCTATAGCAAAACCTGGGGGGAAAAGATTTTCAGAAGTACCCACTTGAGAAGCTGCTTGTGTGGATTAAATGAGATAATGTATTGGGTCATCGGAAAAGTCATGTCGTAATTTTCTGTGCAAAAATGCCTCATGACCTCAGTACTGGTGGCAGTGACTCAGTACTAAAGGCAGATCACCGACCACATACTCAGTAAACACCAGCGGCTGCTAGCTTTGCACTTTCTGTCCGAGGTCACGGGTCAAGGTGGGGCTGTTTCCCTCTTTTCTGCTTCTAGCTGCTGGGCCTGTGCACAAGAGTATGAGGGGTTTTCAAAAGTTTAGAGAAAGTGTATGTTACGATAAAGCTATGCATGGGTTTCAAACTTTTTTGCATCAAGATACATTCATAGTCTACTTCCATTTTCCCACAAACTTTTCGAAGTCCCCTGGTATTTCATGTGAACGGGCCACGTGGTTGGTTTCAGGTCTGCTGTAATGAAGAGAGCTCTGGGCGAAGGGAGTTTCTGGGTTTCGGTCACACCGACCCTCTTGCATTAGTGAGCATGCGAGGATGGACTCTCTAGCGATGCAAGACGTGGGCCGTATCGTGGGCAGCTTCGTCTCCCTCCAACACACACGGGGCTCCTCGGATGGTTACAAGCGGTTTGGAAACTAACGCTCTCCACCCCCCTGGCCCAGGCTGCCCTTTGAGAACTTTGTGTTCGTTTCCCCCTCGTGAGGTCCTCAGAGGGGGCACAGTGATGGTTGAGTGGGCAGTGGGGTCATGTGTGGTGTCCCTGAAAAGCACCAAGGGTCCACCTCACTCGTCTCCAAACCCTCCTCGTAACGATGCCCTGATGCTATTATTGGTGTTTGTCTTGTCTCAGCCTTCGGCTTTCGAGTTAGAGATGAATGTTTCAGTCTTGTTTAAAAACTGAGAGTGAGTGGGAGAGAAAAAAGTACTTTCGATAGGGTCTTATCACAGCTCCCGCCCCAGACTCCCCATCGGCTAGGAATGTCTGCAGCCACCCCTGGCCTGTCTTAGTTTGGGGCCTGAAACAAACATGGCGTCCCATGTGGCCCCAGCCATTGGGCAGTAGTGCCATTCCGCTTTCACCACCACAGCTGAACCATCCACCCTTTTTTAAATTTTATTTTAAGAGAGAATTTTGCTGTAGGGCATGTGCAGTCACTAGATAGACAGAAAATGTGAAATCACCCTCCAGAGGGGATGGCCATGCCACAATCCCTTCTCCTCCGTTCTCTTCTCGGGATTTGGGGCATGTACACACACACATCCAGTGTGAGTTTCAGTCCCCCGGGTCTGGGACTGGGACCACTGTCGACTACCTGGGATTCCAGTAATATAACCATTATGCCCTCTGCTGGTCCCTTGGGCCATCCACTCTTAATATCCATGTGATTCATAACACATTTCTTAACTTTGGGGATCCTCAGTTAAATCATCCGTTAAGTGTGGGTGAGAATAAAATATCTGTCGCCTTGTGAGTCAACACATGCAAAATGATGAGACAGTTCTCGGCACCTAGTAGGTGCTCAATGCAAAGGGGCTATTCTCTCCCGGTGACAAGGAGTGCAAACTGGAGTAGGAATTCTGTTGTATTTGAGAGGGCTGGGTGACGAGGACTGCACTCTTCTGCCTGTGAGCTTCTCAATACAGAGAGATTTAAACCCAATAAGCCACGTGGATGATCGTGTAGCCCGTCAACTGTCTACATGTCCAGATTCAACCTCCGCATAAATAGCCTCGCCATGAATTCTCAAGAAATCGCTGAGGATTCAGGATCTTAGTTCACTGCTGGGGTTAATTTTTTTTTTTCAACAGACTGGCCGTCTAGAGAATATCCGTAACACTGGAAATGAAAACACGTGTTGGTATAACCGAGGGCAGTGGGAAAACGGGAAATGTAACCGGGGGACTTGCAGGAACCACTTCATGGAGAACTTCTGGCCTGGCCACCAAGGGGGCAAAGAAAACAGATATATCAAACTCAAAGTTTGTTTGATGGCATTCTCTTTTGAAAAAGATTGTTTTGCATTAAAAAGCAGAGGAAGGCAATTTTACTTCTAGACCCAGGTTGCAGAACAAGGGACATTTATAACCAGTGAATTCAGCTTTATTGGAGAAATGAGACGTGGGCAAAGCCAGAGTGGAGAGGTGCCTTTTTAGACTCCTTTTGACCACCCCCAAATAAGCTCAATTAAAAGCCCAGATATAAAATGAAAGTCTGGGAAATATTCATTGGGTCATTTTCTTATAAATGCAAAATGGATCATCATGTGATCAGAAGATGCACTCATTTGCTGATACCTTAAAATAGTGTGAACCAATGCTTTTGAAAATGTAATATACTTTCAGGGTTCGATTTTGGAAAATGTTACTAACAAGGATATGATGGAATATGTATTTTGCTTATTTGCTTCTTTTACAGCCCTTCCATATAGTTTTAAGAGTTAGTAAAGGGACATATCAGACTTCTAACTTCTTTAGTGAAAAAACAAAAACAAAAAACCCTTTTGGAACTCTGATTCCTATCTCATGACCCCCGCTGACCCCTGTGGATTTCTTACTCTGCGTGTCATGTGGGAAAGGTCTCCTGTGACGACAGGAGAAGGACGTGTGGCAGCCTTTAGCTGGAACTGTGGTTCACTGTCTGAGCTCCAGCTAGCCCCCGTCCACCTCCCCTAAACCCAGGGCCATCTATCTGAATATTTGGATCATCAGTAACTTAAAGCAGCAGTCCTTCTGGTGGGCATTTTGGCAAGTGGTCAAAAATCTTAAGAATGCGCGTAGCTCTGTTCCAGTAGACTTACTTTAGAAAGTGTTCTACTGAGCTGATGGAAATAAACACCCATGTAGAGACGTCGGCGAAAGTGGTGTTAATGGTAAACAAAACCGTCAGTCCACTTAGATGATAGCTAGTTCGTATATAATCCTACATCGCTAGGGAATGTGGATGAATAGAGCATTGCGAATAAAACTCATCAGGGATATTGTACTATATTTTAAGTCATGGATCAGTATTTGAAACCTGAGAGGTTTTCTTCATTGTGCTCTGAATCCTGAATTCATGACACGCCTAGAAGCACGTTCTGAAATGGCTGTGTGGTAGAGGAGCACGCAGAAGGTCTGCTGGAGTGGCGGCTGCGCAGTGGTACACGGTCTCGCGAGATGCTGGAGTGACGGGGACGGGTGTGGCCGCTGCGAAGTGGTTCGCAATCTCGCGAGATCCTTGAATGGTGGGGATCGAGTGGCCGCTGCCCGGTGGTACCCGTTCTCGCGAGATGCTGGAGTGGCGGGGACGGGAGTGGCTGCTGCGCAGTGGTACGCAGCCTCCTGAGACGATTGGGGATCATGGTGGTGTCACGCACATGACGAACGCTTAATGCCACTGCCCTGTGCCTTTTAAAATGGCAAATAACGTTAAAATATACGTTATGTGCACTTTCACGTTTCTTTTTAAAAGGAAACGATAATAAAAAACAATGCTAATGAGAGCGATGATAATTTTTTTACTGGATTTTTTTTTAAATTTGCTATAAGGTACATGTGCTCATCTGGAAGAGAGAGAGAGAAAGCACCCCCTGGAGGAGGTGGCCACACCACTCAATTCTTCATTCTCTCAGGATTTTGGGCACTTACACACAGGTGTCTGGTGTGTTTTTCAAGCCTCTGGGTCTAGGGTTCAAACCTTCTACTCAGCCATGTGGGACCCAGCCACCTTAACCACCATGCCACCAGCTGGACCCCGATAATGATTTTTAAATGTATGTGTGAGTATCACTCACCAATGGAAAGATCTGTCTTTGAAGAAACTTTGGATTTCTATTACTACTATTTCAGTATATATTCTGAAAGATCATTTTTTTAACACAATCACTATATCATCCTTATGCCTCAGATAGTTATTAAAATTTTTAAGTAACATTAAATAGAAAGCATTTTTGATGAAAAAGTACAATATTTTTCTCAGTTTCAACTTTTTTCCCAACTCAAACGCTTTTGGAGATGTGATCATCTGTGTGTTTAAAACAGCGCTGGCGTTGGCTGTGACAGTAATTTGATTCAACAGAAATATATTCCGGAAACTGTTGGACAGGGTAGGACTTTAGAAGGGTTGGAAAATGTGATGGTATTTGCTAATCTTCCTTAGTGACACAGTCTAATAACATCACGTTTAAATTACCCGTACTTTCCCCCTTCTGTTTTTCATTACCTGCTTCTCATTCTCTGTTGTCGTCCTACTCTTTTCTTTCTTTCTAGATTCTTTTTTTCTATATGGCATGTGTGCTTGCTGGAGAGAGACAGAGACAGAGAGAAGAGTGAGAAATCACCACCCAGGAGGATGGCCTCACTGCAGCCCCTTCTCTCGGGATTTCAGGCACATACAAACATGCCTGCTGTGTTTTTCAAGCCACCCTGTCCAGGACTTGGGACTCGAACCACAGGCAGCCGTGTGGAATCCAGCTTCTTAACCACCACACCATTGCTGGCCCTTCTTCCTGCTCTTGTGTACACCTGTTTGAATCCCTCTTTAGGAGATGGAACCCTAACTGATTCCTGGCACAGTGATGACAGCCAGGCTGATGCGTTTGCTCCATTAAACGCTGATGTTTTATGTTAAAAGCATGAGTAGGCGTGTGGCAAGGCCTATGTTAAATCGCTTGGTCCGTCATGCCACGGCGTATGCGTATATCATAATAGCACGCTGAACACCATAAACACATGGTTTTTAATTGTCCAGTAAGAGAAAATATAGAGGACCAGCAGATGGCGTAATGGCTATGTCGCTGGACTTCCACGTAGTCATCTGCGGTTCGGGTCTCAGACCCAGTGGCCTAAACTCATACCGGGCGCGTGCGCGTGCGTGCCCAAGATCCCGAGAGGAGAATGGAGGAGAAGGGATTGCGGCGTGGCCATCCCCCCTGGGGGGTGATTTCTCACTTTCTGTCTCTCTGTCCCTCTCCATCTTTCTGGTGAGCACACGCTCCCTATAGCAAAACCTCTCTTAAGAGAAAAAGAAAAGAAAATATTGTAAGTAAGACGCGGAGAAGATCAGGCCATAAAGCCCTTCCAGCCTGTCGTTCCCTTAAGACTGTAATCACGTTCAGCGTTTGTACGGTCATTAACGGTGTGGTCGTGTCGTGGTAATGCATTAGGCCACTGGGGTGTCAGGCTCACTGAGCTGGGACTTTAAGCAGGTGTTGTCAATTGATTTGAAAGGGTCGGGTTTCCTAGGACCTAGGAGGAAGGGAAAGACCCGCGCAGTTGCAGAGGTGCAGGGAAGAAAGAAGGCCACCGAAGGCCACTGTCAGTCCCTGGCTGTTCCCTGAGTCCCTCCCACCACCGATCATTTTTTTAACACAATCACTATATCATCCTTATGCCTCAGATAGTTATTAAAATTTTTAAGTAACATTAAATAGAAAGCATTTTTGATGAAAAAGTACAATATTTTTCTCAGTTTCAACTTTTTTCCCAACTCAAACGCTTTTGGAGATGTGATCATCTGTGTGTTTAAAACAGCGCTGGCGTTGGCTGTGACAGTAATTTGATTCAACAGAAATATATTCCGGAAACTGTTGGACAGGGTAGGACTTTAGAAGGGTTGGAAAATGTGATGGTATTTGCTAATCTTCCTTAGTGACACAGTCTAATAACATCACGTTTAAATTACCCGTACTTTCCCCCTTCTGTTTTTCATTACCTGCTTCTCATTCTCTGTTGTCGTCCTACTCTTTTCTTTCTTTCTAGATTCTTTTTTTCTATATGGCATGTGTGCTTGCTGGAGAGAGACAGAGACAGAGAGAAGAGTGAGAAATCACCACCCAGGAGGATGGCCTCACTGCAGCCCCTTCTCTCGGGATTTCAGGCACATACAAACATGCCTGCTGTGTTTTTCAAGCCACCCTGTCCAGGACTTGGGACTCGAACCACAGGCAGCCGTGTGGAATCCAGCTTCTTAACCACCACACCATTGCTGGCCCTTCTTCCTGCTCTTGTGTACACCTGTTTGAATCCCTCTTTAGGAGATGGAACCCTAACTGATTCCTGGCACAGTGATGACAGCCAGGCTGATGCGTTTGCTCCATTAAACGCTGATGTTTTATGTTAAAAGCATGAGTAGGCGTGTGGCAAGGCCTATGTTAAATCGCTTGGTCCGTCATGCCACGGCGTATGCGTATATCATAATAGCACGCTGAACACCATAAACACATGGTTTTTAATTGTCCAGTAAGAGAAAATATAGAGGACCAGCAGATGGCGTAATGGCTATGTCGCTGGACTTCCACGTAGTCATCTGCGGTTCGGGTCTCAGACCCAGTGGCCTAAACTCATACCGGGCGCGTGCGCGTGCGTGCCCAAGATCCCGAGAGGAGAATGGAGGAGAAGGGATTGCGGCGTGGCCATCCCCCCTGGGGGGTGATTTCTCACTTTCTGTCTCTCTGTCCCTCTCCATCTTTCTGGTGAGCACACGCTCCCTATAGCAAAACCTCTCTTAAGAGAAAAAGAAAAGAAAATATTGTAAGTAAGACGCGGAGAAGATCAGGCCATAAAGCCCTTCCAGCCTGTCGTTCCCTTAAGACTGTAATCACGTTCAGCGTTTGTACGGTCATTAACGGTGTGGTCGTGTCGTGGTAATGCATTAGGCCACTGGGGTGTCAGGCTCACTGAGCTGGGACTTTAAGCAGGTGTTGTCAATTGATTTGAAAGGGTCGGGTTTCCTAGGACCTAGGAGGAAGGGAAAGACCCGCGCAGTTGCAGAGGTGCAGGGAAGAAAGAAGGCCACCGAAGGCCACTGTCAGTCCCTGGCTGTTCCCTGAGTCCCTCCCACCACCCACTCACTGCCTGATGTTATTTTCTTGGCCTCTGGATGAAGTGGCACATTTGAGACCAAGCAACCCCAGAATGCTGCCCCCGGTCAGAGTCCTCACACGTATGTGTGTGATTTCACTCGGTAATCGGTCAGGAAATGACAATGTTCTTGATTTCAGCGTTACTTCTTTAGTTAGCAGGACACACAAGTTCGTCTCCAATGAGTCCCAGGACTTTGGGGGTTGCCAGCCGGACCCACTGGTTGAAACCCCTCCACCCACTTGAATGTGTTTCTTCTGAGAGCGGGAGAGAGAGAGGCACCCCCACAGGGTCTTCATGCCTTGACCCACCCCAGCCTCAGCCAGTGTGATGTGTAGAGGGAGGCCTCGGGATGCGAACCCACGGCCTTCCGTGTGGGTCCCGCTGTGTTACTGCTAAGCTGTCCTCTGGACCCTGGTTAAACTTTTATTTCCTTTCTAACTGAAATAAGCTGAAGGAGAACAAGGACATATTTTTAATGAAGCAGCCCCTCACTTATGAACTCTGCATGATTGCCAAGTGTGGTGGGTGTCCCAGGACGGAGGGTGCACTTCTGGTGTCCCCACTCCATAGGACCTAGTGTGCAGGGATGTCAGGGAGAGTAGTTCCCACAGGGTGTGTCCTCGTACGATCGCCGCGTGAGGATCCGCTGGGGAGACTCATGCTTTTGTGTTCTTGGCAAGACCACAGGTGGAGAGAGAAGAGGTGTGTGACCCTGGATCCCCTGGGGACGTGGTGGCAGAGCCATGTATGGGTGACTCCTGGCCCTCAGCCTGGGAGGTTTGTCACCAACTGGCCATCCTTGGGGGACAAGTCCTGCCTTCTGGGAAGAAGCTCTGGAGCTCTGTCTGCCTCTGCCTCCCTTCAAATGCAGCCTTTTATTCTAGAGCTTCTGTAGTTACTCCAGGTCTTTATTTTCTTTTTTAAGAATGATTTATTTTAATTTTATTTATTCACTCATTTATTGTAATTTGACCAGAGAGAGACACAGAAAGAGAGAGGGAAAGTGAGAAAGCAAGCCACCAGATCTGGGACTCAAACCATGGTCAGCCATGTGGGAGTGTCCAGCGCCCTAACCACCACACCACCTGCTGGCCCCGTCACTCCAGGGCTTGGTGGGCCAGATCTCATCCCTCCCGTGGATTAAATCAATGCACATGCTCATGTAGCTCGATGCTTTTTGGCGGAGGTTTGCTTTCTGCTCTGAATGGAATGGGAGGGGTGATGGTGTGTGGAGAGTTTATGGTGTTATCGCAAGCGTTTATCGATGTTTGTAAAACATCAGCGTCTATAATAGAGACAGTATCTTTCTGGGACGTCACTTGCTTGTGTGTGAGTACAGGGAAAGCATGAGAAAGCAGCGGCACGTGGGTTGCCCTGCTCGGTGTGGACTGTGGTCCTTTAGCAGCCCTCCTGGTGCTAGCTCGCAGCCCCAGTTCGATACCACGTTGAGATTCTTTGCCGGCTCTTCTTCCTCCAGGCTGCCGACAGTAATGTACAGCGCACTCCGTTTGTTGTAGGGACACTTAACCAGCGGGAGGGCAGTTTGTAAATATGACTTCCTTGTGTGTTGTGTTAGATAATCAAGTGTTTTTCCATGGATGATTGTGCGGGCTCATGAAGGAGACTGGCAAAGATCTTCAGTTACAGTCAGAATGGAAGGGTTGAATTGTGGGTTTTGTGGACACGCGTCATTCTGAGGGTATGTTCATGAATCCACATCTTTCGTATTCACTGAGAATCAGAATGGTGGCATCACTAGCCTTGAATTAATATTTTCAGATGGTGTTTTTATAACATTTGTTGCGCTTGAATTTCAGTTGAATTTTTGTTTCAAGAAGTAAAATTAGATCTAGGAGAATAAAGCCCATAATCTGTCAGGCTTGATCTCTGTCAGACCCGGAGTTAACCTACCAGGTCACGTGGCTACTGTTCAGTAGGGTGTGGAGGGATTCCAGCGAGTTTTTGGAGAAGTTGGGGATTATCATGGGGTAGCATGTTGACAGACTGTAACATTGAAACGTTTCTAAAGAGATGAGTTAACCAGGTCATCTTCGTAAGTATCCCAGCCACTTTTACAGTGTTGCTTTCCTGAGACAGTTTCATCTTAAATGTTACCTTTATTTACAATGTTCTATTCAGGGAAAATCTCTGGCTCCCTCACAGGAAGACAAATAAAAGATAGTTACACTGAACTGAGTTCCTAGAGAAAAACTAGAAACAACAGAAGTATCCATAAACAAACTCCTTAAGTAGAGAAAAACTAGAAACAACAGAAGTATCCATAAACAAACTCCTTAAGTAGAAGATTGTCAAGCAGGTGGTGTGCTGGTTGGGGCACTGGAATCCCCATGGGTGGCTTTGGTTTGAGTCCCGACCTGGTGGCTTGAAAATCACTCTGGGCGTGTGTTCCTGTCTGTGCCCAAAATCTCAGGAGGAGAATGGAGGCGAAGGGATTACAGCAGGGCCATTCCCCTGGGAGGTGCTTTTTTACTTACCCTGTTTCTCTGTCTTGCCTAACAAGTGCACATGCCCTATGGAAAAAACTTCAGAAAAAAAAAAGATATATTTAAAACAATATTCCAGAATTAAAGGAATAAACTATGGCTATAGATGTCAATGTAGACCGACCTCAGAAACATAATGTTGAGTGATACAAAAGTATAGTTTAATTTATATACTTAAAGTTATACATACAGATAGTTCTCTGTATTTTTATCAATGTGAAGTGTGTGTGTTTTAAATAGATTGGAAAGATACGCAAAATACAGGATAGTGATTGTTTCTTCAAATGGGAAGATGGAAGGGGAATAATTTTATCCATACTTTTTAAATTTCTGTTATTAAAAAAAGAAAGACCTGGGCCAGCGGATGGCATAATGGTTACATTGCTAGACTCCCACATGGCTGACTGCAGTTCGAGTTCCAGACCCGGTGGCTTGAAACTCACACTGAGCGCATGTGTGCATAAGCCCAAGATCCCAGGAGGAGGATGAAGACGGGACTGTGGTGTGGCCATCACCCCGGAGGGTGATTTCTCCCTTTTCCTGTGACTGTCTCTGTCTCTCCCTAGTAAGCATATGTACCCTAAGGCAAACTCCTCCCCCCCCCCGAAAAAAAGAACTAAAGCAAATGGACAAAATATGATACGTCATTTGTGGGTAGGAGATATATGGTTCCTCTTACATAATTTTTTGTACTCGTCTCTATTTTAAAATTTGTTCTCAAGAAAGGAAGAAGAGTCTATGTTCATTACTCAAGAGTATATGAATAGGATAATGAATTCGATAAAGAAGAAAATAAAAGTCATTCATCGAAGAGATGACTTCGATGCATGGTTTTGTGGTCAGCATTTGCTCTTTGGAGGAATTTCTTCTAGGGAAATAGATTGATGTGCAGAAATTTGGCATGATTGGTGTGTAAGAGTATGGAATTGAGTAACTCATGCATATCCATAAAGCAATACACTCCCCAATCCTTAACTAACATACTCTTAGAATGAATCTCGTGGTTCATTATGAATCTTTACCCTTTCCAGTTTTTTTTTTTTTTTTTTACCATTTCTTTATAGGATTATTTCTACAACTTTTTTTTTTTTTCTGTTTTCTTTGGGGGAGGCTTTGCTTGTTTGTTTGTTTGTTTGTTTTTTGCTATAGGGTACATGTACTCACCATAGAGATAGAGAAAGAGACACAGAGAGAGAGACATCACCCCCAGGGTGGATGGCCATGCCTCAATCCCTATTCCTCCACTCTCCTTTCAAGATTTTAGGCGTGCATGCACATATATCCCGCATGTTTTTCAAGCCCGGGGTCTGAGACTCCCAGCACACAGTAGACCGAGTGGGATTCAGCCTCCTTAACCACCTTGCCACCAGCTGGCTCTTTTTTGTTTGTTTGTTTTGTTTTTCAATTTGCCAGAGGAAGCGTATGCTCACCAGAAAGAGACAGACAGAAGGCAAAAAAGGCCCTCCAGTGATCAAGCTGCAATCCCTCCTCTGTTTCTTCATCCCCTCAGAATATTAGGCACACATACAGACATACCCAGCATGTTTCTCAAACTGCTGGGGCCAAGATTCAAACCATGAGGTCCGTGTGGAATCCGACTCCCTTGACCACTAACAATGGGGCCAGCCTCTGGACTTGGTTTTCTGGGCTCTGGAATGTTCCTGATCTTTCACATAGTCACTGATTTACTCACTGCCTTGGGAAGATCACAAGTAGGTCCCTATTCATCAAGCCCCAAGCGCTGGATGGAGGCAGCAGCAAAGGACAGGTCTACACAGCCAGCCTCCCACAGAGCCTTCGGTCTTCTGCCTCTGCCCTTGGTTCCTAATCTGCAAGATGGTACTAATAATACCGATGTCCTTGCCCGTGGGCAGTTATGGGTCACCTGGGGAGAGGCTCTTGGGGAAATACATCTTCCATCTTTAATTCTATTTCCCTCCTGTGAAAAAAGTCTCCTGCTGTTTTCCAAAATCCATCCCCACTGTGACAGGACAGGGCCTTTGCACACTCCATTTCCCCTGTCTGGAATGCCTTTCTTTTAGGCCTCCTCCATCGCCCCCACCTCGGGAAGGATTCTCCTTTCAAACCCAGCTCAGACTGTACCTCGTGTGGGTAGCGCTCACCTCCTCTACATCTAAGATATGACTTGTGACTAGTTTTTAAAGAAATACTTCATTTAACTTTATTTATTTGTTTATTTAAATTTGACTGGAGAGGGACAGAGAGCGAGAGAGGGAAAGTGAGAAAGTAAGCTATCAGATTTGGGACTCGAACCATGGTCAACCATTTGGGAGTCCAGCACCTTACCCACCATGCCACCTGCTGGCCCCAATTTGTTACTGTATTTTACAAACTAGATTCCTGGTGCTTGCTTATATACATGATTTTTGGGCAGGTGTGAGGTGATTAAAGGTGTGATCCTGGTCTTAGTGTATTACCCTGGTAAGTGTCAAATGAGGTGCTCAGAAAGTGTTTGTAGAAATTATCCGAATTGAAGGTGCTTTGAAAAGTTTATGAGGGGACCTCGAAATGTTTGTGGAAAAATGGAATTCAGGTACAGGCTTAGAGTCAGCCCGATAGCCTCACGGTGAAGGGGGCCAGATACCACGTGGCTGATTGCGCTTTGAATCCCAGCCCAGATGGCTTGACAGACATGCTGGGTACATGTACACGCACGCCCCAAATCCTGGGAGGGTGGAGAAATGGACGGGGAGGGATCCTGGCCTGACCGTGCGCCGCTGGGGGTTGTTTTTTCTCTCTCCCTCTCTGTCTCTGGCTAGCGTAAAAATCATAATAATAGCAACAACAAAAAGTACAAGTTTATTTGAGTACAAAAATATTTTGAAATCAATGCATTGTTTTTTAAAAAATAACTATTTATTTTATTTTATTTATTCATTCATTTATTTTCATTTGACCAGAGAGAGAGAGAGAAAGTGAGAAAGCAAGCCATCAAGTCTGGGACCCAAATCTTGGTTGGCCATGTGGGAGTGCCCAACGCCTTAACCACCACACCACCTGCTGGTCCCACATAGTTGGTTTTTTTTTTTTTTTAATAATATGCATTTTCCATGAACTTTTAAGGAGTGTATTTTATTCACAGTAGAGAATGGATGCGCACTCCCAGAGAGAGAGAGAGGGAGAGAGAGAGTGGTACCCTTGACAGGGTCTCACCGTGCTGGGTCCCTCTTCCCCAGCTCTCCAGTTCCTCTGATGCCTAAGCACTCACTGAGTGTACTTCGAAGCCCAGCCAGGGGATCCAAACCACAGTCAGCCACGTGGTGTCCAGCCCAGGCTCCCCTGGCACAGTGGTAAGCACACAAAGGGTGGTGTTACTGACCGTGAATGTCTGAATGTGGCTTTGGACTCCTTTGTATAGCCAGGTATTATCACTGGCCAAAAGATGGTGATCTTTGTGCGTTAGCGGCGCTGGTCAGTATGACGCAGACACACCCACGCAGCTGGTGAATGTACGACAGCCAAGCGGATTCATATCTAGCGGTTCCGGCTCGTACCATTAGGTGATGTAACTGTTTTTCTGAGCTGCTCCCGGTCCTTCACGCGGCATCCTTGCAGTGTTTATTTCAGACATATCTTTGCAACATGTACACTGGGCTCCTGTTCTCGAGGCTCTGAATCCCGCGGGGGTGGGAGCCATGCGTCTAGTGGGGGCGGGGACCGCTATGAAGGCTGATCGGTATGTAGAGCTGGGACTCGTCCTTTCTCCCCGAGATGTGCCGTGAAGCTCTCTGCCCTGCCAGAGCAATCCTTTGAGTCCCAAGAGTGAAGTCGATCATTCTGTATGACAGTGAAAATAAGCTAAGTGACTTTTAAGTGCTTCTTCTGTGGATTTTTTTTTTTTTTGACTGCTTAACAAGGGCAAAATTGGTGTCAAGGGGGCCTGAAATGAATTGGTGTCATTTACACCCACCCTTCCCCTTTAGAAAAGGAGGGTGGGACCCAGTGAAAGCGAGTAACCCATGGGTTTGCGTTCTTTTTAAATGGCTTTCCAGCTCACTTTAGACATGGTTTTATCATATCTGACCCCAGTTAAGGCACTAGACTCCCACGTGGCTGGCACTGTTCAAGTCCTGGACCTGGCAGCTTGTTTTCTTACTTTCTCTCTCTCTGGTGAGCACATGTGTCCTATAGCAAATTAAATTAATAATAATAATTCTTAAAAAACAAACAAACAAACAAACAAAAAACCACTAGGCTTGAGCCAGCTGGTAGTGTGGTGGTTAAGGCAACTGGATCCCACATGGCCAACTGCTCAGTTCAAGTCCCAGACCCAGTGGCTTAAACTCATGCTGGGCGCATGTGCATGCATGCCCAAAATCCCAAGAGGAGAATGGAGGAAAAGAGATTGTGGCCTGGCCATCTAGGGCGTGGTTTCTCTCTCTCTCTCTCTCTTTCATTCTCTGTCTCTCTCCTGAGAGTGTATGCACTCTATATAGCAAAATTAAACAATAAAAAATCGGGGCTCCAGTCCTAGTTGGAGCAGTTACTCACTGTGTGGTCCCGGGTGGGGCTGAGCCTCACTGTGCTCCCCATAAGCTAGGACTGACCACACCCACCTTGTCCCTTGAAGGCAAGATGGAGGTACAGGCCCGGGTCCCGCACCCTGTCCCCAGTCAGTAACGTCAGCTCTAATGCCACGAGCCAAGCCTGACCATCCACGTGCCGCTGACTGCTCATTCACTCGCTTGGCTGGGAAGCGAGAGGTCGAGGCTGGTTATGAGTGACTCTGGAGAGTTGGCTCAAGTCAATTTCAAACCAGTTTGCAAAGCTTTAAAAATGCCTTGATGGATGCTTCTAGACTGGAGAGAAAAAGCAATCCCAAGATGCTCTTTGTTAATAAAACACATCGCAGAAAAAGGGGCTGTTGTTTTCCCAGGTGTTACACAAATAAACAGTGCAGTAGCAAATAGATGTTTGTTGGGGCCAGCAGGTGGTGTAGTGGTTAGGGGGGTTGGACTCCCACATGTCCAACCATGGTACAAGTCCTGGACCTGGTGGCTTGCTTTCTCACTTTCTCTCTCTCTCTCTCTTCCCCTCTCTAGTCAAATTAAAATAAATAAATAAATAAAATCCAATGTAAAACATTCTTAAAAATAGAAAATAGATGTCTGCATCAGAGTTTCAGCCAGAGACTTCTTCTGAGACGACGACTGTTTTCCTTAAAGAAACACTCACACTCAGTTTTGGGCGGTGTGGCCAGACTAACGGCGTCATCTCTGGGGCTCGTCTTCCTGGGTCACAGTCACTGCTCGAAGTGAACCGGGCCTGCGCGCCTCTGACGATGATTGGTGTGGACGTGGCCAGTGTGGGTTTTGTAAATCCAGCCCAGTTCCCTTTAGAGCCTGCGGCACCCCAGATCTTTAGATCAACCCCATACTGGACCTTCCTCCTGAGCCTTCGCTCTGGCCAGAGGAGTACGAGAGCGCCTGGCTCCTTCTCTCACCCCTTCCCGTGCCAGGCTGCAGCCTGTGGGTGGTTGCTAAGGAGACTGAGGGTGCTCCCAGTTTTTTTTTTTCCTTGTTGGGATGGACGCCAGGCCAGTAGGTTCACACGGGCCACGGGGATGTGCCTCACAGTTCAAAAGCCCCCAGGCAAGGTCACTGGAAACATGACAGGAATCCGAGCCATGTCAGCCGCCCTCACCGCAGGCCGCACTGGCCTGGGTGTCCGCACACAAGAGGCTCCAGGACTGTCTGGGGTGGCTGTCGCCCACGCTGCAAGCCTGGATGGACAGATTTCTGGCCGCCACTTTCTCGTCTCCTGTAGCTAACCTGCTGCACCTCTCAGGGCCTTTCCCAGGTGAGACTGAGAGATGAGGTTGCCTCTGGGTGGCAAAGGACCGCTCGTGGGCCAGATCCAGCCTGGGAGTGGAGGACGCTTTTGACTCTCTTTTTTTTTTTCCTTAAAGATGTTTGTTGTTCAAATTGTGGTAAAATACACAGGACGTGAATCTTGCCCTCCAGCCATGGTAAGCATGTCTGTCACATTGCTGTGCGGCTAACCTCTAGGACAGCCATCTTGCAGACCCAGTTCTCTACCCATGTACATTCCTAAGTAATTGAAAAGGGAAAATGAGGAGTATTTCATCACATGTGAAAACGACACGAAACTGCACTCAGAGGCCAGGAATAAAGTTTTATGGGAACACAGCCCTAAGATGTGGTGTCCTGTCTACAGCAGCCTTCATGCCTCGCAGGCGCAGTCGAGTGGCCGAAACAGAGACGGTGGGCCGCAAAGCCCCTTCGCAGGGAGCTGGCCGACCCCTGGCTGTGTGCAGCGAGGTCTTTGTCACGGAGGGCTGGCTGTGGGCCGGGGCCAGGAGGAGGAGGGGTGGGCGAGCAGCTGCTCTCCTGCCTGCTCTGACCAGTCTGTTTCCCCCCCTGACAGCTGATGGATGGCACTCCAGGTAGAACGTTATGACAGCCCTACAGTAGCTATAAATGCTCCTGAATTATTGACTCTGTTTTTGTTTTTTTTTTAATTTTTTAACTTTTAAAATCTACTTTCTCAGTTTCTGTTGGCCATATGGTGATGCAGTCAGCCTGACACCAGCCTCAAGCCCTGAACTTGCCACCCACCAGAATCACGAGTCAATGAACCCATATTCTCTTACTTACTTATCTGTCTATTTATTTATCTTATTTTTTTGCTTTAGGGCACGTGCACTCTCTGGAAAGAGAGAGACAGAGACAGTGAGAGGCAAAGTGAGAAATCACTCCCTGTGGGGATGGCCGTGCCACAATCCCTTCTCCTCCCTTCTCCTCTCAGGATTTTGGGCCCGCACACACATGCACCCGACATGACTTTTAACCTGCCAAGTCCTGGACTCGAATCATGGTCGACCACATGGGAGTCCAGCGACGTAGCTATTACACCATGTGCTAGTCCCTTTCTTTCCTTTTTTACTGAGAGAGAAGGGTGTCTGGGCAGGGCCTCACAGTTGCGTTCTCTGCCCCAGCCGCCCTCCCCCCCCCCACCCTGTGAGCCAGTACCACATACACACATTACCGTGCTTGGTCTGTTCGGGTTGGTCCGGGCTCCGAACCCAGGGCTCTGTGTGGTCCCAGCCTCACACGGCAGCACCCTAACACGTCCCAAGTGGAACATTGTCTGAGTCAGCGTTCGGAGGCACGTGGGGCAGTGGAGAGCCGCAGCCAGTGAGGCCCATGTGAGTCCGGGGGGCTCCCCTCTGCTAGGTTTCCTCGGAGTTCTGCCCTGCCGCCCTCTGAGTCAGAAACCACCGTGGGGAAAGACGGGGACGCTGTTCGAGCTCTCCTCTCAAGAACATTGTCGCAGTTAGCTGGTGTCCCTTTCCCAAGCCAGGAGGGCAGAAAGTTGAAAGGAGCCTCTTCACGGTTATTCGAGGAAGTAGAGGACCGGTTTCCTTCAGCACTAAAGGCGCGAGTGTCTGCTCCGGCTTGGGCACTGGGCCGGCTGTTAGGAAGCACTGCTCCGCACACTGGACCTGAGGTGCCCTCATGAACCTGGAGCTCAGAGGCTGGACAGTCACGCAGCAGTGAAATGGGGCACTCTGAGGCAGACTTACATGGGGAGGTTCTGGGAGCACATCCAGAGACCTCCCTGCGTTCACCAGGCACGGACACATCTGTGAGTCTGGGCTGGCCTTGGGTGGATCTGGCTCCGAGACACTGTTGGGGGTGACATTTTCCCCCCTCTCTCATGGAAGGAAAAAAAAAAAAAACTAAAGTTTGGAAGAGGTACCACATTCTATAAATAATTACATTCTACAAAAAATGACTACACTTCTTCAAACACGGTCGAGAACAATGAAGGGCCCACTTTGCCTCATTGCTAAATGCACCCCCTAACCGGTGGTGAGTCCCTCTCATCTTGCCTTGACAGATGCTCATGAGTGTATATTGGAGTAGCCTCCCCTTATCCTGGGGGATACTTTCCAAGATCCCTAGTGGATGCCCGGATTTGCAGGTATGCACTGAGCCCTGTGTGTCCTATGGTGCGGTGCAGTTACAAATCACACAGTGAGAGACCAACAGTGAGGTGTATTCCAAGAAACAACACACCGATTTCAAAACTCTGACCCAAAAATAAACTTGAACTTTTTAGCGTTTTTTCCATGAACTTTCTGAAGCCCCCTTGTCCCCTATGGTAAGAGTTACACGATTGTGGTCTCTCTGAGTATCCTTTCACAGCGTATCGTGGGTCACTCCAACAGTAGAAAGCAAAACAGTGGCTAAAGAGGGAACCCCTGAATTTTTAAAGTACAATAAAATACCCCTTTCCTCTCAGTAGAAAGCCCAACAGTCATTAAAATAGGGAATAATTTGAACTAGAACGGAAGAAGGAAATTTTAATTTGGGAGCCAACATGTGCAGTGCACGCTCAAGCTTTTTCCTCTCACTGCTTTGGGTATTAAACTATAAGAGTTTGGGAAGCATCTGCATGCTCCTGCAGTGTGGCCAGCTCTCCGGTTGGTGGGTGGTGGCTGTGAGGAGTTTGTTATCTGAAAGATTTGGGGTGTGAGTTGAAGGTCTGAGGTGCTGCGGGAGATTAGTGATGTCTGCTGCTGGGAGGCCTGGGCGCCAGGGCGGCTGCTCACTGCTCTCACGGGAGCTCTTATCAGCTCACATTTCAGAGATGATTAGTGAGGATTATAAGGGCTGGGCTCAGAACGAGGCCTTGGGGCAGAAAGGAGACACAGGCTGCACTCTGAGAAGGCACCAGAAATAATAATAAAATAAAATTGGCAATTTCGTCAAGAGCTGAGGGCCCCTGGGGCCCTGCAGACCCTAGAGTTGAAGCTGTGGAGGTCCAGGTGAGGCTCTGATATTCGGGCCCACAGCAGAGCTGATGCAGTTGGCATTCAGGAAGTTTTGGTCCAAGAAACGTTGACGAAAATCTGAATTCTGCTGCTGCTGTAGCACCTGCGAGGTAGCAGATGCCATTTTGTGTTTAGGGAACTAGATCAGAGCCCAGGATGATAAACTGAGCTGGGTGAGGGTCAGTTTGGACCTTCAGGAAGAGTTCAAGGTGGAACAATAGAGGCCAGCAGAACAAGGGTTTGAACCCAGGTTTATCTCCTTCTAAGCCTGTCCCCGTTCCTCTCCAGGAGTAAGTTTGAGGGGCCAGCACGTAGCCTGGTAGCTAAGGGGAAACTGGATGCCACATGGTTGACTGTGGTTTGGCCAATCTTGGACCTGGTGGCTTGAAAAACACACTAAGCATGTGTGCATGCATGTCCAATATACCAGCAGGAGGGAGAGCTGGGGAAAAGGGGTTGTGGCGTGTGAGCTTGTATTGGCCTGAGAAAGCCACCGTACTCCTGCTTTCATTTCTGTAAGCAAACTGTGACCTCACTTGGAAAACTGCTTCCTTAGTGAGTTGCTAAGTTACAGCCAATCACAGCAGCCACACTGGGTCACAGAAAGCCCACCCTTTAACCCTCTTACCTCATCCCCTCACTTCTGCTTCTGCAGCCACTTTTCATACCGTGAATATGTTCAACCATGCAGCTACCCAGAGTCCTCGGAAGCCATTCCAGAGTCCCTAATTCAAATAATGTCTTTTACTCTTTTTTTTCCCACTCAGTTAAACTCCACTAAATTAAATTGTCTGAAGTTTTCTTTTAATGGCTGTGGCCACACCCCATTGGGAGGTATTTTTTTCCCTCTCCTCCTTTCTGTCTCTTTTCTGGCTAGAGCTCACACCCTCTGACAGAATTAAATAATGACAATAATAATAAAATACGAGAAAACATGAGACTGTTATTATTAGATGGTTTAGCCCCTTATAAGTCTGTTTCAAAAAAGGCAAACCCTGGGACCAGCAATTATCGTAATGACTATGTCGCTGGACTCCCAAGTAGTCGACCGCGGTTCGCGTCCCAGACTCGGTGGCTTAAACCTCAAGCCGGGTGCGTGTGCGTGCGTGCCCAAGATCCTGAGAGGAGAATGGAGGAGAAGGGATTGCGGCGTGGTCATCCCTCCTGGGGGGGTGATTTCTTGCTTTCTGTCTCTCTGTCTGTCTGGCACTCTCTATAGCAAAAACCTCTTTAAAAAAAAAAAAAACGGCAAACCCACGGCTTGATAGGGCAGGGAGAAGAAATGGAGCAGGCTGTTTCTGACTGTGGTCACTTCCAAGGGGATGTGGCCTCCCGGTCAGCGCCCTCCCCACCGCCGCGTGCAGGATCTGCAGGATCGCTGCTTTCTCTCGGGCCTTCCTCACACTTGTGGCCCCTACTCAGCTCGTTTCCCTAGGTGTGGCTGTTTTGTCACTGACCTCTATGGGAAAAAGAAAAGGATTTGAAAAACTGATAAATGAGACAGCAGATCCCTCTAGGTTATCTGGGAAAATCCCCAGCACTGTCCCCTTCCCGGAAGCACACCACCATGCCTGAGTTAGAGACCTTGGTGCTGGGTCCCCTGGGTTCTCTGTGTCTAAAATGCAGAGCTGCTTGGGCTTCCTGGTGA